>NC_137021.1:23706791-23990922 GCF_032717465.1 Coenobita brevimanus | reverse complement strand
TTCTACAAAAACATATAAAACGTGCTGTATAGTTACAACTTAAATACATATACCTACTGCAATTATCTTCATAATTTAATCATTAAATACTTGCACCAACAATAAATATTCTACACTGTATATATTCATTCATTTACTATAGCATTTATTTACTACCAACAGGTGTTACCATTTATACCTACATAAAATACGTGTTTCATACATACAGCTATACATTATTACATTTAAAAAGTGATAAAGAAAATATACCATCACAGTTACTCAGTGAGCGATCAAAAGAACTGTTTTTTAAACATTTATTAATTAAAGCTACCTAGTGGAAACAGATAAATTAAGCTACAACGAAAACCAGAAAAAAAAAAAAAAAATGGCCAACACAAATGACGTTAGCAAGAATGAACATCTTCAACACAATCGTGAAGACAAAGATTTCCACACAGTGCTGACACATATATTGCCCACGATAGGTAAAAGTGAACAAGTCAGTGTATATAGTTAATACTGTATATAGTGTATATATATTTTTTATATAAAATAAAATATGGGACTATATATTATCATTTTCAGTAATATCTGTGCAATATAAACTAAACCCTGAAAAAGGATCCCAAAGAAATTAGCCAGCAATTATGCAACCATGAACAACACAGAAAAAGCGTAGACAAACGAATAAAAAAAAAATATATAAACTAAATAAATACAAAAAAAAAAAAAAAAAAAAAAAAACGAAATAGAGTAAGATCACATAACAAACAAATGAAAATAAGTGTAAGTGTTACTACAAATGCCAAAATACCACATAAACTACAAACAAAAAAAGCAAATTGTTGTCTCCATAAGCTAGTGGCATGGCACATCATATCATCGACCGCAGCATGACCGGATTCAATGTCAGGACTTCAATTATTACAATTATGTAACGACAAACGATTGCATAATGTTACACTTGCTACAATTTTATAACTACAAACAATATGTAACAATTATGTAATTGTTGCATTAACAAGATGTAACTTTTATGTAACTTTAACTACAATTATGTAACTACAAACGATATGTAACAATTAGTGTAACGACAAACGATTGCATTAGGTTACACTTGCTACAATTATGTAACTATAAACAATATGTAACAATTATATAACTTGCATTAACAAGATGTAACTTTTATGTAACTTTAACTACAATTATGTAACTACAAACAATATGTAACAATTATGTAACAGTTCCATTAACAAGATGTAACTTTTATGTAACTTTAACTACAATTATAAGGCCAACACAGTTATGTAAAACAGTTGCATTAACAAAATGTAACTACAATTATAAGGCCAACACAATTATGCATTACCACAATATTATGTAACAATTCATGAAATGTTACAATTATGTATTACTACAATGTTACTATAATGTAACAATTACAATACAATTATGTAATAATTCTCAATGTTACAATTATGTATTACCACAATGTTACTACAATATTATGTAAAGTCATACAATTATACCACAATACCCTGTACTACCAGTATCATCATACAAGTTAGGAGTGAAATATTAGACATTACTAAAGGGATAACTCAATATATGTAATGTATAACCTAGCAGTATTACCATTGCACAATTATATGCGTATGTCTGTTATACATGCGCATATCTTACAAAAATGTCATTACAACAACCATTGCATTTTATTCAAATATGTAATACAACTTGTTTAAAATGTAATATTACTAGATCATTGCAATTTACTATGAATATTATATGTATACAATATTATAATCAATAATATGTACTAATAGATTAGCATATGTCAATGATGATTGCTGTCGGAGGACCTCCAGTGGCGTGGCCGAGCATATGTTAGGACTCCACATTATAATTACAAATAATAATATATAAATAGATAAATAGATAGATAGAGAGACAGATAGAAGCAGGAAGTCACATGATGAGAAGGTATTGTGTCTGCAAGAATCGAGCAATGCTAAACATGCTTACACACTCTTAACTCAAGGAATGCTTTATAGGCACAGGACAGCGCCTGTGACCATACACACACATACACACATACTCTGCCACACAGAAGCTTCTAGAACTTTCCAACAACAGTGTAACACACATGGACACGACCCCTGCTACACCAGAATTTAAGAAGCAGAGGCAGAAGGAGACAGGCCATAGAATCGGCTTGAGTGTAGTAGGGAGAAGCTGAGCCTAGCAACATTGGTGAGAGGAGAGAGGGAGAGAGAGAGAGAGAGCAGAGACAGGAGGTAGCTAGCGGGACACTTACTTTATACTTCACTCGTGTGAGAGACTTTGTTAATATTTCCAAGACAGAATAAAAGTAGTCCCATACTATTCTTTACCTCTCCCTGTCATTGCATGACAAATGGGAAAAGAAGATTATCTACTTACAAACTACTCACGTATAACAACCGCTCGTCCACAAGTCTAATATATACATAACTGATCTCCAAAACTTTCTACAAGCACTTACAAAGTTATTTGTGATATATATATATATATATATATATATATATATATATATATATATATATAGATTTTTTTTTTTTTAGTTAAGTTAGAAAGGAGGGAGGGTGGAAGAGGTGAAGGGAAAGTGAGAAATTATGAAGGAATTAAGATTGGATAGGTGACGGGCAGGTCGTCTTGCTGTTTTTATATTTGTTTGTGTTGGAGTTTTTGTTGATGGTCACGTGATTTGATTGTTGACCTTAGTGTAGGGTTTACACCTGTGTCTGAGTGTATGAGTGCGTGTGTGTGTGTGTGTGTGGGAGTGATTGTGTATGTGCCTCTGCACGAACGTGTGTATGTGTGTTTGTTGTTGTAAGTGTCGTAGTTGTTTGGTGTCAGCTAGCTAGCTCAGAGATAGTGGTATAGAGTTCCGTTTCTAAAGTTTTTTAGGCTGCTAGGGAACCATTTACTGAATTGTGAAATCTCCATCAGTTCCATTTCTTTTCTTATTTTTTGGTAGGCTTCTTGATTTTGGTTTTCTATTTTAGTCCATATTTTTTTTGCTAAGTTGTGTAGTCTTATGTTAATTGGTAAGTGTATTGGTGAATGTGTGTGTATTTCTTCTGTTGTCATTGTTTATGGGTATTGTTGGTTTGTTGCTAATCGCAATGCTTTTGCTCTGTGTCTTCTGTAGTTTTTTAATCCTGGGTTGTTTGATAGCGTGTGGGATGGGATGGGGAGGGGGTATCCCAGGATAGGAGAATCATGGCTTTTTACTAGGTGGGTTTTTTATTTTAATGCTTAGGTCTTTGAATCTGTAAAGTTTGAGTGGGAGTGCTATTCTTGCTTTCCCCACTCTTTCTCAGAATGTGGTCTGTGTACCCTCTTTTGTTGGATTCTCAGGCCGAGGACTCTACCAGTGGGCTGAAATTCTATAGGTTCCTCCTCAATTATTAATGTTTTCCCGTTTTCCTCTTTTGGATAGTTGGATGACTGTGAATTTATCCATGTTTGTTTGTATTTTCCATTCTTTTTCTAATTTGTTTGATCTTTTCAGCCTCGTTTGCTGTGAGTCTGTTCATTATATTCTTTGGACTGGCCCATGCGTATCTCCTACAATTTGTGTTATGTCGTCCGTATATATATATATATATATATATATATATATATATATATATATATATATATATATATATATATATATATATATATATATTGCCAGACGCTATAATCCCGTGTAAGGAGTGGCCATCTGACTTAGAGTTATTTGATCTTGTGGGGAGGGGGCACTAACCCTTCACCAACCCACTTGCTGACACTTAGGGAGCACGTATGGTTAGGTTATATGATTACCACTCCAGCGTTGTATATGGTTTCTTGGCTTACAAGAAACCACATGGCTTGTCACTCAATGGTCAAAGCTACTTGTAAAGGGAAAGAAAAGCAATAAGAAGTGACAGAAAAGATTGGAGAGAAATAGGAAGTGGGGAGAGCAGGCAGAGAAAAAGAATTATCAAGGCTAAGGGAAGAAGTAGGGAGCAATACGTCAAGTGACTGGATGATGGTCGCCACCCCATCTACCACTTTATACGGTATATATATATATATATATATATATATATATATATATATATATATATATATATATATATATATATATATATATATATATATATATATATATATATATATATATATATATATATATATATTATTATTACATCCCCGTCCTCACACTGCCACAGGCTCCAACAGCTTAGTAGTACAGTACCAGTGGAAGGACCCGTTGCCCAGTGAGTTGTTCTTCTTATGGTCAGCCTTTACGTGTGCAGTGCACACAAGATCAGCTGAGGTGAAAATAAACACTGGCTCCTTAAAGTTCACTGTCTTTATTTTCAAAAAATAATTTCCACTTAATGCTTTTCAACTACGCACTGTTCTCACAAGCACTGGAACTATACACACTTTACTGACTGCAGGTTGCACTTAATGTTTAACAACAACTTTGCACAGATAGTACACTTAATGCTTGCTAACACTTCACTTATTACACAGAGTACTGAAAATAATCTTCACTGACAGCAATTACACTTAATACACTTCACTGTCTTCTCAAGTTCCACTGATATACAAACTTCAATAACCCGTCACTGTTTGCCACTGTTCGCACAAGTACCAAAAATATACAATCTTCACTGAGCACTGACACTGCACCAAAAACCAAAAACTGACCACTTCAGCCACAAAACTGACCTGATACCCGACTAAACTCCAAACTGACTTGACAGCCTCACCTAAACTTGTATTAATCTCTACCCCATCCTTATTATAAGCTTGCACTGTTCTAGAAACGTCCACTTCCTCCAACATTCCTAGGACATACTGTCTTACATCAGCCCCTAGCAACAACAGTTACCAACTACAGTAGACATCAAAACATTCTAGAGAGGTTGTCTTACATTACCCTAACACTCTAAATCATTAACCATACGAACTTAAATTACATAGTTTAACAAGCAATTACTTAAATAAAACATTATAAAGAAAAAGAGCACAAAAATAAATGCATAACTTACGAAATAACTATGCTCACAAACTTAGCAGGCTAACTTTAACGGCAACTCTGACTCGTACCGAACCTTACGGTACCAAGAAACGTCTCCGAAAGATCTTTCGCCTACTCTAATCTGGCAAATCTCCCTTCATAACAATATATA
The DNA here is from genome assembly GCF_032717465.1 of Coenobita brevimanus. Taxonomy (NCBI): domain Eukaryota; kingdom Metazoa; phylum Arthropoda; class Malacostraca; order Decapoda; family Coenobitidae; genus Coenobita; species Coenobita brevimanus. The sequence goes on along the minus strand of NC_137021.1, from coordinate 23,985,727 downwards.
TATATATATATATATATATATATATATATATATATATATATGATATATAAACGTCTCGAAAGATCTCGCCTACCTAACTGGCAAATCTCCTTCATAACAATATATATATATATATATATATATATATATATATATATATATATATATATATATATATATATATATATATATATATATATATACGAAGTATGTGCAGCCTCTGTGCGTTTCGAACGCTAGTCGACGAGGGTTTGCCACCCACCAGAGTTGTAAAAACTTTGGAAACTGTTCACCAAGCCACTGACAACTTTGACGGATATCAGGGGTGCTGTGGTTGAACCAGTGTCCCATACTAGTATGGTTGCACCCAGTCGGTTTAAGGAGGGACGATTACACTTGGCTGACAGACTGCACACACATCCACAGCCACTAGAACACTACAATCACACTCACAAGCACATCTAACTATACGTACAGTCTCTATCAGACAGCCTAAGCCACTGGGTAAAGATACATTGGCTGTATCGTCCCTTCTTCGGTACCACCTCAGTGTGTTCCTCATAACGGTTCACTATCACATCCACACATCCACACACCACAGCAACGCTCCTTTTTATCCTCATTCGTCAGCCTGTCTCTCCATGTGACTCCACAGGCTCCTCTTATATAACTCATTTCCACTGCTCTCACTCTTGACTTGTGTCCTTCCAACAACGTCCAAGCTTCACTTCCATTCATTAGAGTTGGTATCACGATACTGTCATAGTAGTAACTTTTTCACTTCCATGCTCACTTACGCTGTTTCTTATCACTGCTTTCAAAGAACCAAGCAACCTTTCTTCCCACTGCTGTACTCTTTCAAGCACTTCACCCCCTCCAACCCTCCATCCTTACTCATCTACATCTACACCAAGTACTTAAACGTACTCACATTTTTCCAATTCCTCACCATCCAACCTTTGCTGTACATTCACTTTGACTTCACCTCTCTCAAAGACCATCACTTTACTCTTCCCTACATTCCACCTTTAGATTCCGTTTCTTACACACTCTCCCCAAACTCATCCACCAAGCCTTAGGAAGCTCCTCTTCATCTTCACTCAACAACACAGTATCATCTGCAAACAACAGTACAGGGAGTTTCCAGGACACTATCCTCTCTCACCAGGAGCCACTCCAACATCCACTACCCTACCCTTGTACTTGCTTTTATTACCCCATCCGCCAATGTACAGATTGAACAACCATGGGAGACATGACACATACCCTGTTTCAACCCAACTTTCAAAGAGAGAAAAATTCACTTAGATTCACCATCCACACTTTCACTGCCAGCCTTCGCACCATCGTACATACTCTTCACAGCATTCAACAACTTCCATCTACTTCACTTATATTCTTAACACTTTCCACAATCCTTACGACAATGCTTCAAGTCCACCCTGTCATATGCTTTCTCCAAAATCCATGAAAAGCCGCATACAACTTTCTTTCTCTTCTCTTAGAAACTTTTCCACTAAAGATCTAAGAATGAATATCTGATCTACACAACCTCTCCCCTTCGTAAAAGGCTCCGTGTGTTCCCATTCTCCAACCTAGATTTCTCTGTTCTTTCTCTAACTCTGTCAATAAGTATCCTACCATACACTTTTTCTATTATACTAACAAGACAAATGCCCCTATGATTACCACGCACTTCTTTTTCCCCTTTTCCTTTGTACAAGGGAATAATTATACCTGACTTCCAATCCTCCGGGACTCTACCTTCCTCCCAGGCCAATCTGCACATCTTCCACATCCATTCTACTACTATCTCTCCCCCATGCTTCAGCATTTCACCACACACTCCATCAATTCCTGAGGCTTTTCTCAATTTAACTTTTCTTCATTGCTTCCACAACTTCTATCCTACTGATTTCTTCCTGTCTTCTCACCTCCCTCCTTCTCCCAGCCATTCCCCAGCCACTTATACTCGCATTACTTCCATCCTCTATGTTCAACAATTCCTTAAAGTGTTCTCTCCATCTGCTCACTTTTTCTCCCTCCTCCACTAGTAATCTATCTATCTATCTATCTATCTATCTATCTATATATATATATATATATATATATATATATATATATATATATATATATATATACATGATGAGAAATAGGGGCGTGGAAGAAGTTGAGAGGCGGAAGAGTTATATGCAGAATGAAAGAGAGAGGTGAAAAGATTAGTAAGAGAGAGTAAGAGGAGAGTGGATGAGGAATTTGGAAGGAATTTGAGTGTAAAGTGGAGGGACTGTAAGAAAATGTTCTGGAAAGAGGTGAAAAGAGTAAGACAGGGTGGAAGTGAAGTTAGCAGGGGAGTGAAAGATAAAAATGGTAGATTACTAGTGGAGAAGGGAGAAAAAGTGAGCAGATGGAGAGAACACTTTAAGGAATTGTTGAATATAGAGTATGGAAGTAATGCAAGTATAAGTGGCTGGGGAATGACTGGGAGAAGGAGGGAGGTGAGAAGACAGGAAGAAATCAGTTGGATAGAAGTTGTGGAAGCAATGAAGAAAGTTAAAGCGGGGAAAGCCCCAGGAATTGATGGAGTGTGTAGTGAAATGCTGAAGCATGGGGGAGAGATAGTAGTAGAATGGATGTGGAAGATGTGCAGATTGGCCTGGGAGGAAGGTAGAGTCCCGGAGGATTGGAAGTCAGGTATAATTATTCCCTTGTACAAAGGAAAAGGGGAAAAAGAAGTGTGTGGTAATCATAGGGGCATTTGTCTTCTTAGTATAATAGGAAAAGTGTATGGTATGATACTTATTGACAGAGTTAGAGAAAGAACAGAGGAATTAGTTGGAGAAGAACAGGGAGGCTTTACAAAGGGAAGAGGTTGTGTAGATCAGATATTCATTCTTAGATCTTTAGTGGAAAAGTTTCTAGAGAAGAGAAAGAAGTTGTATGCGGCTTTCATGGATTTGGAGAAAGCATATGACAGGGTGGATAGACAAGGATTGTGGAAAGTGTTAAGAATATATGTAGTAGATGGGAAGTTGTTGAATGCTGTGAAGAGTATGTACGATGGTGCGAAGGCTGCAGTGCATGTGGATGGTGAACTAAGTGAATTTTTATCTTTGAAAGTTGGGTTGAATATATCCTACCATACACTTTTTCTATTATACTAAGAAGACAAATGCCCCTATGATTACCACGCACTTCTCTTTCCCCTTTTTCTTTGTACAAGGGAATAATTATACCTGACTTCCAATCCTCCGGGACTCTACCTTCCTCCCAGGCCAATCTGCACATCTTCCACATCCATTCTACTACTATCTCTCCCCCATGCTTCAGCATTTCACCACACACTCCATCAATTCCTGGGGCTTTCCCCGATTTAACTTTCTTCATTGCTTCCACAACTTCTATCCTACTGATTTCTTCCTGTCTTCTCACCTCCCTCCTTCTCCCAGCCATTCCCCAGCCACTTATACTCGCATTACTTCCATACTCTATGTTCAACAATTCCTTAAAGTGTTCTCTCCATCTGCTCACTTTTTCTCCCTTCTCCACTAGTAATCTACCATTTTTATCTTTCACTCCCCTGCTAACTTCACTTTCACCCTGTCTTACTCTTTTCACCTCTTTCCAGAACATTTTCTTAAAGTCACTTCACTTTACAGTCAAATTCCTTCCAAATTCCTCATCCACTCTCTTCTTACTCTCTCTTACTAATCTTTTCACCTCTCTCTTTCTTTCTACATATAACTCTTCCGCCTCTCAACTTCTTCCACGCCCCTATTTCTCATCATATATATATATATATATATATATATATATATATATATATATATATATATATATATATATATATATATATTCAACCATTGCAAGTCTCCTGCATAACAAGGGCCTCCCCCAACCTTCTCCACGAATTCCCTGACTGAGCCAATCTTTGCCACGTTTTCCCCTCAAATTTCTCGATCTTCTCTCGTCACCTCCTGCCTGAACTTTTTCTGATACACTTATGATCTCTTTGTGTCCAGTCAGTGAGCCTCTTGCTCAATCTGTTAGCCCTTGTTCATGCTACATGGACTGCCCACTAGGGTGTAACATGTTCACTAAAGTGTGAATTTAAAGTTTGGCAGTATGTATTCAAGTGTAAAATCAAATTTTAGGAGGGGTCCTTTCTCTTTAACTTTTGCTAAAAATCAAATTTAAGTATTCAATTTCGCATTTTTCGTTTTCTGGTTCGGTACAGACTATGCAAGACTTATGTTGTAGCACATATATAGCACATCTTTGCAGGCTTCTGGCCTTGGTTTCCTCGTCACTGCATTATAAAAAGAAAAACATCATTTTCTTACTAAAACAATGTAATACATCTAAGATGTTGCTAGATTTTTATTGTGATAATATCCATGTTTCAGTTACACGGCTTGGTGTTGATTGTGTAGCCATCATGGCTAGGCAAGGACCAAAGACAAGAAAAAGTTCCGGATGAAAACTGCGTGATCTGTTGGGTCCAGGCAATCAATTCGTTCCTACAGAAGTTCCAACGTGGAGAGCTGTAATTAAAAGGGGAATCCTTCTGCAAGAAGAGACGCTGGTTCATGAGGATATGATAAGAGCACTGTACCCTCTGGAAGATTTGGCTAAGGACTTGGTATCACTGGTGGTAGCACAGTGGTGCAAAAGCAATGCAAAATTCATTTCTCTAGTAATAATTCAAGAGCGATCCATTGCCAGGAAAATTCTTCTCAGGAGGAAGGAAATGACACATAGTGAATGGCAGGGTGAATGCTACGTTGAGACAGAAGAGAATATCAGAACTTGATACACTGTTTGACTTAACAAACTGCAGACATGAGATTATTTTCCTTGGAAGTGAAGCATCTGGCTGCTTTGGCTGTTCTGCTAGAGTTCATGTCAACTGTGACTGTCCTCTTCCTCAAAAGATTCCAAAGCTGGAGCTGGAGTGGCTCTATTACCAGAGGATCAAAACCTCAGAACGTTCTGTCTTCCAGATGGCAAATGCTGATGTCAAGGAAACAGTGGAGCAAGTACAGGCTGCTAAGAGGAAGGAAAAAGAGCAGAAATCAGCTGAAAAGAGAAAAAGGAAGGAGGAAGAAGAAAAGGAGCTAATACTTGGGGATGCTGATGAGAATGAGGAACATGGGGCGACTTCCTTGAAGGAGTCGCCAGAAAGACCAATACCTACTGCTGACACAGATTTTTTTTCCAGTACTCCACAAGGCACAAGTGTCAGTGACAACACTGGCAAAGTCTCTACCTCTGCCAAGAGGAACTACATGGATATTTCAAACACTGCTGCGGCTGCAATTAGGTTTAAGGCACTAAACACTCCTGCATCAGCCATTTCAACTGGTTTCTTGCAGGATCTTATTAAAGCAAGCCATCTAGCTGCTGATAAGGCATATCTAGCTGTTGAAATGATGAAGATGTGGAGGGGCAAAAAGCCTATATAATCGCTGCCTCGGTGGAGGTCCTGGAGAAAAGGACAAAGGGAAAGGAGATCAAAGGAATTTTCTTTGATGGAAAACGAGATAAGAAGACAAAGATCATGAGGTACAATGAAGAAAGTGGCCGCTTCCATCCTGATACTACAACCGAAGAGCACTATAGTGTTACGTGGGAACCTGAGGGAAAGTATCAATTTCATTTTACACCAGAATAACCTGAAGGAAATGAGAAACCTGCACTTAAGGTAGCTCAGGCTCTGTTTGAGTGGATTAGTGCTGATGGTGGTAATGATACTCTTGTGGTCCTTGGTAGTGACTCCACTAACACAAACACAGGACCTGATGGAGGCGCTATCACTCACATGGAAAGACTGCTAGGTCACAAGTATCACTGGTTGATATGCCAGCTGTACATTAATGAACTCTGTCTCAGGCACATGATCATTAATCTTGATGGTCCTTACACTCACAAGTCTGGGTTCAGTGGCCCAATAGGAAACCTTTTGGAGAAGATCAATGACATACCTGTCAACTTTACATTCAAGGCACTGCCAGGAGAAAATATAATTGAACTTCCAGAAGGCATTGTACTGAACCCTTAGCACTGACTAGAAGAAAGTTCAAAAGACAGGAATGGTAAGCAAAGAAGTTGCTAGTCTAAAATGTGGCCTACCGAATCAGACACACTGGCTGACTACAGGTGAAGCTCTGCTGATGCTGTGGACGAGGCAGCATGGTTTGAAGGGAAAGGAGCTGAAGGAGCTAGAGGTCCTGGTGAAGTTTTGTCTGGACTTCTATTTCAAGATGTATTTTGAGATAAAGGTGAAGCACCACATGAAGTATGGACCTCACCATATTATGACAACTCTGAAACTGCTGAAACACCAGACCTCTGAAGTAAAGAATGTGATTACTTCTGCATTAGCATGTGTAACATACCAAGCGCACAGTAAGAACATCATTGCCTCTCTCCTGTGCAGGGAGAATGAAGAGGAGAGGGCGTGGGGGGTTGACATGATCAAAAAAATAAGAGGTAAGTCTGAGTATGGAGACATGAGTCTGAGAACTCACAGAAACCCTACACTGAATCTTCATGCTACGTCTCCGATTACTCTGATTGACTGGAATAAGGAGAAACTGTATGAGCCAGTGTTCACCTGTAAAATGTCAAGAGAAGAAGTTGAGGACCTTCTCAGGTCTCCACTTCTAGTTGAAAACTTCTCAGTTCACACTCAAAGCTGTGAAAAAGCAGTCCAGGAAGTTTCAGCTGCTGCTCATGAAGTGTATGGGCATGAGAGAAGAGATGGTTTTGTTCGTGCTAGGATCGATCACAGAGAAACGTTTGCCCTTTTTTCACTCAAAGCAAGACATTATGAACACATTTTAGCTTTCTACGAGAAATACAAGATAAATGAAGATATTTTCAGCAAAGAAGATCTCAGAACTTTCAGTTAACTAGAGTATTAAAAGGTTAATGAGGGACTTACCAGTACTAGACAAGAATTTAAAAAAATAAATAAATAAAAAAGGTTGAGTGCCACAGCAGCTTGCGGAAAGGGGGGGGCAGCTACTACCACACTCAATGATGCCGATACTAAAACAAATGAAAATTGGTGGAGGCGTTAAAAATAATAACAAAAATTCCTACCTCGTGACAGGAGGCTAAAAATCTTATAATTTCATAGTTTAGGGACATACTGGGATTTTCTGTTTAGTTTAGTGGTTATAAATTAATAATATAGGATGATCTTAAACGGGTCCAGACCTACCCTCAAGAAATGCTTAAAGATGTGTGTGACGAGTATGCACTATAATATCACTTAGGCTAATAAGTTTTTGAAATTTGTCAAAAATCATTTTTGTTTTGAAGTGATATCATTTAGGCTAGCAAGTTTTTGAAATTTGTCAAAAATCATTTTTTTTTTTTTTTTTTTTACTGAAGTGATTTTGAACACTCCCTACGTGTCAACAAGTGGATTGGTGGAGGGTTAGTGCCCCTCCCCGTAAAAGAACTAACTCAGTCAAATGGCCATCCCTTATGGGATTATGGCGTCTGGCAATAGATAGATAGATAGATAGATAGATTTTGAATACCTAAATGCAGTTTTTCGCAAAACTTGCACAGGACAAATCCTCCTTAAAACTCAGTTTTACATAGGAATACATACTGCCAATTATGGTAATCCAAGTTTTTCATTATTCGACTTTAGTATGATACACCCTACTGCCCACGTCCATTTCTGTTCTTTTTTAACTTCTATAATATCTTTGACTATTGTCTGCATCCCTTACCCAAGTTGATGTTTTCCTGTCTCTTAAATCTATTCCCGACATTGACCTTTCGATTGCGCTTTGAGAAATTATTAATTAACCTTCCATAGATTTTGTCAGTTTTCAGGCCTCACAACCATACATAATAGCTGGAGTTATACATATGTTATATACTTCTCGTTTCATACTAACTGGCAAGCTACTTTACATTGTCTCTATGTTTACCAAAAGCTTTCCGTTCAATTGTAAGGTGTACTTTTATTTCACTACCATGATCTTCCATTAATTTTAGTATTTGTCCCAAGGAACTGTACTTCTCCAGTTCTTCAAGAATTTCTTCTCTTATTCTGATGACGGTCCTTGTTGTTTGTGGATTAAACATTAGTTTTACTCCAATTCATCTTTAGCCCTGCTTTGAGACTTTCCCTGTTCAGGTCATTTAACATTTTTTGCAATGTCTCCTCTGTTTATGAGATTAGGACAATGTCATCTGCATATTTTTGATGGTTTAGCTTTTCTCCATGCTCACTCCTTTGTTTTCCCAGTCTAGCTTTCTGAGAAAAAAAAAAAAAAAACTTTATGGGCATGCTGTAAATAATTTTGGTGAAATTGTATCTCCTTGACAAACGGAATTCACAATCTTAATTTTTTTTCCGAGTCCTTATGTAATTTAACTGTAGCAGTTCCCTCTTTACATATGCTTTCGAGCAGTTTAGCAATACGCTTACTCCTTGTTCTCGCAATGAATTATAATTGCCATGTTCTCCAATGGGTCGAAAGCCTTTTCGTAATTAAAAAAAGAAAAAAAATAGCACATTGGTTTATTATATTCAGTAGTCTTCTCAGTTACCTGATTCATTGTGAGTAGATGATCAGTAATAGAATACCCGCTTCGGAATCCTGCCTGTTCACGAGGTTGTTTTTTTTTTTTTTTTTTTTTTCTGTTCGTAAGGATAATAATAAGCTAATGGGTCGATGGTTACCAGGATCTTTCAAGTGACATTTTGTGTACAGTAAAATAACTATTTATTGCATTACACCATGTTTTGAGATTTTTATTTTTTATACATTGACTATATAAGTGAGCATGACTGTTTTCTACTTCTGCTTCTGCATTCAACAGTAAATCTGTTACTAATCTGTCTTCTCCAGGAGCCATCCCTCTTTTCATAGTTTTAAGAGAAATGTTTACTTCATCTGCTGTTACCTCAGTTATTTCACTTGTGTCAGCTGACAAGTTAGCTACTGGTACTACTGTCTTTAAGGCATACAGTTCTCTGTAAAATTCTTAAACTCTCTTCACCATCTTATAACTGCATTTAATGACTTCACCGTTTTTGTCTTTCACTGATGTAATTTGTTGCATTCCTAGTGCTATTATACTTCGGACCTGTTTCAGACTTTTTCCATTTTTATGGTTTCTTTGATCTGATCAATGTTTCTTTTTCTTTCTTCTTCTCTTTCTCTGTTGTTGATAAGCTTATTTAATTCCGCTCGTTCTGTTTCATCTTTCTTTTGTTCTTACTTTCATTTTTTTTTTTTTTTTTTTTTTTTAAGCTCGAATGTCTTTTCAGAATACTTTTTGGTTTTGGTTGTATTAGGTTTCCCTCCTACCTCCGTTGCTTCTCTTGGCACTTTTGTTAGTTTGTCATTCAACTCATGAATGTCATATCCAGCATTATTCAGAGCCTGAAATCTGTTCCATATTTCCAATTGAAAGGGTGCTTTGTTTTCACTTACTTTTAATGGGCATATCTATTTATCTTTAATCATCTCTTTCTTTCATTTATGAAACTGAATCTGGCTGTGCAACCCACCATTGTGTGGTCACTTTCTATATTTACTTTGTTGATAACTGTGACATTTATGATCGCGTTATTTTTATCTGCTATAATGAAGTCGATTTCATTCTTTGTTATTCCATTTGGGTTCACTTTCTCCCTGCCCTTTTGTGAAAGAGTGTGTTCGTTATTCTGTTGTTATACATTCCAACAAAATTTTTCACCATTTCTCATCTTTCATTTCATTCTCCCACTCCAAATTTTCCTAACATGGTTCTCCATTTTTTGATTTCCCAACTTTTGTCCTGAAGTCTTCAATACATATATATATATATATATATATATATATATATATATATATATATATATATATATATATATATATATATAAGAGTAAAGTGATGAAGTGTATATATATATATATATATATATATATATATATATATATATATATATATATATATATATATATATATATATATATATAAGAGTAAAGTGATGAAGTGTATATATATATATATATATATATATATATATATATATATATATATATATATATATATATATATATATATATATATATATATATATATATATATATATATATATATATATATATATATATATAAGAGTAAAGTGATGAAGTGTACGAGGTTGGTAGATGGTAGGGGGATGAATATAGTTTTGAATGGTGAGTTGCTTGAGGAGGTAGAGTGTTTTAAATATCTAGGGTCACATGTTGCTGTGGATGGAAGAATAGATGCAGAAGTGAAGTTTAGAATAAATGAAGTAGGAAAGGTGCTGGGAAGAATGAAAAAAGTGTTTAAATGTCGCTTAGAATGGATGTAAAGAGAAGGCTGTATGAGGGTGTTGGGGTACCGACTGCGTTATATGGGGCTGAAACATGGAATATGGGTGTAGCAGTGAGGAAAAGTTTAAATGTAATGGAGATGAGGTGTCTGAGGAGTATGTGTGGAGTGACGCGTATGGATCTAGTGCGAAATGATGAAGTGCGAAGGAGAACTGGAGTTGTTCGGGAGATGGCTGGTAGAGTTGAGCAGAGGGTGTTGCGATGGTTTGGGCATATGGAGAGAATGGATAATGAGCGATTGGTGAAAAAGATAACTAGATCTGATGTGAGAGGTGTAAGGCTGAGAGGAAGACCACGAATCGGATGGATGGATAGTGTGAAGAGAGCGCTGGATGCGAGAGGGATGTCTGTTGAGCAAGGAAGAGTGGCTGTGCGTGACAGAAATAAATGGAGAGAAATTGTGAATGAATAAGTGATGATGCAGCCCTAAGGGGATATTCTCCCGCATTTGGTCTGATCAGCTAGTCAGGTCAGGTGCGGGTAAGGGGATGGGTCTATTATGATGTGGCAGGGGTAAACCAGTTCTGCTGTCGGGCCCTGCCGCGGAAGTCACTGATTGCATTGCGCAGTTGACCCTTGTGTGGTGTGGTGCGGTGAGGATCTGTCCATTCTCCCCTTTGGGGCTAAGATGCGAATGTATGTGTTTGAATGGATGAGTAAATGGGGAGTGTGTCGTCATGTCTAGGCTTCCTCCCTTTCCTTGGGGGAAGCAGCCTAGATATATATATATATATATATATATATATATATATATATATATATATATATATATATATATATGAATCGTTTGTCATCTGTATTTTTTTATACTAAGTTAGCAACACTGCAGTTCAATTAGCTAAAAATATGTGTAGACTTTGGTTGTACTTCTTTGTTAATTTAATTTCTGCTTAACTTTAATCGGTAATTATAAGTTGTGATTGTCATTATCTGCCATCATACAATGCTGTAACATACGAGGATATAGTTACTCTGTTATGATAATCTAATGTTTTGGGTGGCAAAATGAATCTCACAGACCGGAGTTCTAATACAGAACCCAAACGACGTAAATCTACACACAACTATTTGTGCGGCATTGCGATTTTACGGATTGCCGGACTTAGATTTCACGGATTAATATATTCGGAATGCTCTATTGTATGGCGATAGCGTTATTTTTTGAAAATAGGACTCACAAGCAAATCTACTTCCTGTTAAATCCTAACCTAACTTAAACTAATGCCTCCCTTTCATAACATTTCGAAAATTTTAACCCGGAAATCTAAATCTGGCAATCGGAAAACTAACAATGCCGTTATTTGTGTCCTTCAAGTCTAGGTGCAATTCGTCCCTTAAGGAAGAAACACTGCTTGCAGGTGCTATCTTCCATTACTGTGATTATTTCCTGGTCCCGTTTATGTGTAGTTGCACTAGGGCGACCTGAAAGATGACCACTGTCCTTTATGCCTTCCTTCCCAATCGCCTAATCCATCTTTCTACGGTTCTGCTGCTCGGGATTCTTTCCTCCTAAATAAAGTGTTACATAGCCTATGATTTCATCATCCTTTGTGTAATTTTAACGCACAGTTGCTGCATGTTTGATCACGAGCGTGTTCTGCCTCAGTCCCCCCCTTCTACCGTTATAGTAGAGTAAGTCGTCCTTTCTGTTATTCAGTGCGGGATTGTCGACCGTTTGTCCCCATCGCTTTCATTTGCGCGTCCTCTTACAAGTTGTATCAGGCTCTGCCGGCCCCTATATAATGAGCTCAGTCTCTGCATCATTGCCACTTAGATCTGCTCCTCATTTTGTTCACATCTCTGTCCTCCCCTGTACAGATATTATTATTGTGAGTGCTCAAGAAATCTCCAAACATCTAGCAGCTGTGTGTAATTTGAGTATAACTGTTGTTGCATTTTTTCTTGTACTGTATAGCATAAGTTTAATTTGTAGGCCTAGTGAAGTTTTTGTGATTCATGTGGGGTTCTTTATGTCAGTCATTTTTGATAATAGTTTGTATCTGTAATTATTTATCTGGCATTCACTGAGTATTATCTGGTATCTCATTTTATCAGGGCTGACTTAGATAAATTTACTCTTGCTAATTTCGTGTTTATAGAGGCTATTGCAGTTAACCATATATTTAACCTGTTTATTTGCCATTACATTATCCTTATGAGTCCTGAATGTTTTGTTGTTAGTTTGTGCATTAAACTTTAACTTGTAATTTTACCTAACTCTTTTGTTTTGAACCTGGAACTTTACGGGACAGTAGTGACTCTTCGTATTCTCACTTAAAGTGTACATTATCTTTCTCTGTTTCGTAACATAAATTTGGCGACCTCATATCAGGATATTCAGGATATTATCATAAGGATATTGTTTGATATTTTGTGACTGTGATATATTCATGATGGCTACTATTTCTACACTTGATGAAGCCAAAGATTTTTTGTCAAATGTGCAAACAGTGTGTGATATAGAAAACAGAACAAAGAATGAACTTAAGCTTGTTGCTCAACAATTGGGAATTGCAGTTCACTCTCATCATTCTAAAGATCAAATTGTTGGCATGATTAATAAAAGCTTGTTTAATGTAACTCCTCCAAATGAGCAAACGCAGATTGAATTAGCTAAGTTACAGCTAGCCCTGCAGGAGGCTCGTGTGAAGGAAGCTGAATTTCAAGCACGTGCTAAGGAGGCTGAGTCTCAGGCTAAGGAGGCGGAATCTCAGGCTCGTATTGAAGAGGCACAGGTACAGGCTCAGGCACAAATTGAACTTGCCAGGATTCAGGCAGACCATGAGTATCGCATGAAACAAGGTGGAACTGGATCATCTAGCTCTGATGATTTTGATGTGGCTAAAAATGTTAAACTTGTCCCTCCTTTTAATGAATCTGATTTAACAAAGTATTTTCAGTTGTTTGAGAGGGTAGCTACAGGTTTTAATTGGCCTAAGGAGTATTGGCCAGTACTCCTTCAAACTGTTCTCACCAGTAAAGCTCAAGTAACTTATGCATCTTTGCCTCAGGATCAGTCTGATAATTATGATGTAGTTAAGAGCTTGATTCTTAAGGCCTATGAGCTTGTTCCTGAAGCTTATAGAGTAAAATTTAGGACAACTTACAAGCAAGATAAGCAATCCCATGTTGAGTATGCAAAAATCAAAGAAGATTTGTTAGAGCAGTGGTTAAATTCTAAGAATGTGGATTCTGATTTTGGTAAATTTAAGCAGATGATTTTGCTGGAGGATTTCAAAAGGTGTATTTATAAAGATGTAAGCCTATATCTTGATGAGAAAAGAATAGATAATTTGTCTGATGCTGCAGTTTTAGCTGATGAGTATGTTCTCACTCACAAGAGATATTCTAGAGAAAAAGGGAAAGCTGAGAGTAAGTACGTTGCCTCTACTCAGAGTACAGGTAACAGGAAAGAGAATAAGGATGATGTTTCTCAGGGAAGTAAATACCAGCTTCACCTCTAGATTTCAGAAAAGTAAATGTGCTTATTGTAGTAAGCTTGGTCATACTACGGAGAGATGTTTCAGGAGACAGCGTGATGTGAACAAAAAGGAGTCTTTAAATATTCAGTCAATTGGTCTAGTGTCCACTCTTGAGAGTTCCCAGAATTCTTTAACTGAGTTAACTGAACCTGCTTTGAGGGGTAACTTAAATTCTCATGATGGAGCTCCTCTTTTGAGCAGTAACGTGGGTGACACTCTCAAGAGTTCATGTGCTAATTTCCTGTCTGATGGTTTTGTCAGTCCTCTGGACAGTAATGACAGGAAATCAGTTCAAATATATCGTGATACAGGTGCTTGCCAATCCCTTATGCTGACCAGTGTTCTAGGCTCTAATGCTAATTCCTCTGATGAAACTGTAATTTTACAAGGTGTAAGGAATAATTACTTCTCTGTTCCTCTGTGCAGAGTGAATTTAGAGTCTGGTTTTGTTAATGGTTCTGTTATGGTTGGGTTGGTTGAGACACTCCCAATGTCAGGTGTAACTTTCTTATTTGGAAATGATATTGGTGGAAGTCAAGTGTGTCCAGCTCCTCAGTTGTCTAGTGAGCCAGTGGCTGCGACCCAGGATTGTGATGTCCCTGATGTGTTCCCTGCATGTGCTGCACTAGGGCTAAGTCTAAAGTTACTGGTGATTTAGAGGATAATGATGATGATGATGTTATCCTAGCTGACACTTTTCTTGCTAATTTGGACCACTCACCAGATGAGGCAGTACCCCGTAGTGTTGATAATTTGTCTCGTCAAGAGTTGGTTGAGTTGCAGGTGCAGGTTGCTGACCCTGAGTTGAAAGGTCTAGCTAACTCTGCTTGCAGTGAGGAAGAGTCAGCCGGTGCTTCTACTTGTTATTATGTAAAGTCAGGCGTACTTATGAGGAAGTGGAGACCCCCAACAGCATCAGCCGACTGTGAATGGGAGGTTGTACATCAAGTTGTCATCCCTCGTGTTTGTAGGCAGGATATCATTCGAGTGGCTCATGATTCCAGTTTGGCAGGACACCTTGGAGTGAGGAAGACTGTCACGCATTTTGAAACACTTCTACTGGCCAGGTATCTTCAGGGATGTTTCCTGGTATTGTAAGTCTTGTCACACCTGTCAAGTTGTGGGAAAGTGTAATCAGACCGAAAAGGTTGCACCTCTAGTTCCCATTCCTCCTTTTGAGGCGCCTTTCACCCGTGTGTTGGTGGATATTGTGGGCCCTCTTCCTAAGACTTCTTCAGGATTTTCTTATGTGTTGACCATGATTGATATGGCTACTCGTTATCCTGAAGCCATTCCACTTAGAAACATCTCAGCAAAGAACGTGGTTAAGGAAATGCTAGGGTTCTTCACAAAGTTTGGTCTGGCCAAGGAGGTACAGTCAGACCGAGGAAGTAATTTCATGTCAAATGTTTTCAAGCAGTCTCTGAAAGAGTTGGGCATCTCCCAGATCATGTCTTCAGCTTACCATCCCCAGACCCAAGGAGCGTTGGAGAGATATCATCAAACACTCAAATCGATGCTCAAGAAATACTGTTTGGAACATCAGAAAGACTGGGATAAAGGTCTTCCATTCGTTGTGTTTGCTGCAAGAGAATCTCCAAATGAATCACTGGGCTTCTCACCTTTTGAACTACTGTTTGGCCATGAAGTAAGAGGACCCCTTAAGCTACTCAAGGAATGCTGGCTGTCGGAGGAAGATGACGTCAACCTGCTGGAGTATGTGATGAATTTCAAAGAACGGCTGTCCACTGCTTTACAGCTGGCGAGAGAGAATTTAGGAGCTGCTCAGGAGAAGATGAAGACTTGGTATGACAAGAAGTCCAGGTTACGCCACTTTCAGCCAGGAGATCAGGTTTTGATTCTGCTACCAGTTCATGGGCAACCTCTTCAAGCCAAGTTTAGTGGCCCTTATTTCGTGGAGAAGAAACTCAGTGATGTCAACTATGTCATCGCCACACCAGATCGTAGAAAGAGCAAGCAACTATGTCACATCAACATGCTAAAGTTATATCACAGGCGGGACGAAAATAATCCAGTCTGCACTGTAGCTGTTCCACCCGAGTCTGCAAGTGAAGCTCTCCCATGCAGTATGAGCCTGAGTGATAGTTTGGGGAAGAATCCTGATATCATGAATGATCTCCAGACTAAGCTTTCTCATCTACCTCCAAAGGAAAGGCAGGAGTTTTCGGCATTACTGCAGGAGTACCCGCAAGTGTTCCGTGCTACTCCAGGAAGAACCACTGTGTTGATGCATGATGTCGATGTTGGAGACGCAAAGCCAATTAAATTGCCTCCTTACCGTGTGAACCCAGTGAAAGTTCCTCTCATCCAGAAGGAGCTTGGCTACCTGTTGGACCACAAGATGAATGAGCCCTGTCAGAGCGGGTGGAGTTCTCCTGTCACTCTAGTCCCTAAGCCAGGTGGGTCACAGAGGTTTTGCATCGACTACAGACGTGTTAATCAGATAACCAAAACAGACACTTACCCTCTCCCTCGTGTGGAAGATTGCATAGACAAGATCGGAAAGGCTAGGTACATAAGTAAGTTTGATTTGTTAAAGGGATACTGGCAAGTACCTATGACTGAACGTGCTAGGGAGATCTCATTTTTTGTAACATTAGGAAAGACCTTTGCATGGTCTGTAATGCCATATACAGATTGTTTTAGAGTAATAAGAAATTTCCTTTGTAAATTTCTTTTTTCTTTGTGGGGAGGTGTTACATAGCCTATGATTTCATCATCCTTTGTGTAATTTTAACGCACAGTTGCTGCATGTTTGATCACGAGCGAGTTCTGCCTCAGTCCCCCCCTTCTACCGTTATAGTAGAGTTAGTCGTCCTTTCTGTTATTCAGTGCGGGATTGTCGACCGTTTGTCCCCATCGCTTTCATTTGCGCGTCCTGCTTACAAGTTGTATCAGGCTCTGCCGGCCCCTATATAATGAGCTCAGTCTCTGCATCATTGCCACTTAGATCTGCTCCTCATTTTGTTCACATCTCTGTCCTCCCCTGTACAGATATTATTATTGTGAGTGCTCAAGAAATCTCCAAACATCTAGCAGCTGTGTGTAATTTGAGTATAACTGTTGTTGCATTTTTCTTGTACTGTATAGCATAAGTTTAATTTGTAGGCCTAGTGAAGTTTTTGTGATTCATGTGGGGTTCTTTATGTCAGTCATTTTTGATAATAGTTTGTATCTGTAATTATTTATCTGGCATTCACTGAGTATTATCTGGTATCTCATTTTACCAGGGCTGACTTAGATAAATTTACTCTTGCTAATTTCGTGTTTATAGAGGCTATTGCAGTTAACCATATATTTAACCTGTTTATTTGCCATTACATTATCCTTATGAGTCCTGAATGTTTTGTTGTTAGTTTGTGCATTAAACTTTAACTTGTAATTTTACCTAACTCTTTTGTTTTGAACCTGGAACTTTACGGGACAGTAGTGACTCTTCGTATTCTCACTTAAAGTGTACATTATCTTTCTCTGTTTCGTAACAAAAGGTATATAATATCCTCTCTCATCTGCCCAGTAGCTGGACTCATGTTGTTTACCCTCTACATACCAAGATAGGTCTACTTGACGTTTTGTGGTAAAATGTAAGATGTAACGGCCAAGCAATGATCGTCTGACCGAATATGGTTTCACATTTTGTCTCTCGGACTCAGCAGTTCTAGCAAATGAATGTTAAGAACATGGAATTTCTTAAGTTCATTTATTTCATCACCCTATCAGCAGCAGATAACTGTGAATGTTGAGGCAAGTCAGGGTAGCCAACCACGAATATGTAGCTGTGGTAAATGTCTCCTGTGTCACATTTTACACCTGTGGTGTTAAAAAACTCACACTTCAGTTCTGTTGATCGCCTGAGAGCCATGTCTACCTAACGGTTAAATCACATGTAATTTTGTGACAGATTAACAACACTATTGTCAGTTTCAACTGGTGACTACTCGAACAACTATTATTCCCATTCACCATAAGCTACAACAACCAATGACCGAAAATAAATGTTGAAACAGTGGGATATTGCAGGTTCAGCAAGTATGAACTCACCCAAAATTGTGGTACGTGTGTCCCAAGGAGCCTAAAGCAGCGAGTTTACTTTTTGCACTTCGTGCTAATTTATTAAAATAGGATATTCTTTCCCGATTTCCATCAGATTAGTGAACTATATTTGCACATTGCACAATACATTATTGCTTTAAAGTGCATGGAAATTTTAAATTCGCAATATCAAACTGGAAACTTGCTGAATGAAAATAATACCGGTATAATACGGTAAAGCCGCAGTATATTCAAACGCTCGGAGAAGTTCGGCACGCCTTCTAACCCTTGCAGTGGCATTGGCTTCTGCTTAAAGTTAGTGAAAATATTTAAATAAAAGTTTCGTGACATGTTTGTTCAACAGTAAACTATTTGAATGATATTTTTACCAATCAAATTATCAACGAACAATTCCTGACAATGCTGCAATTTTTGTTCACTTAATCACATGACAAGTTTTATGAGATTTGCTGTTTGTTATTACTCACTTTTCTTAAGCCATCGTGGGCCACTCTTTTCCTCTTCGAGGGCCACATGTGGCCTGTGGGTCACCAGAGTGACACCTCTGTTTTATACTTACTCTTTGGTCAAATCCGCGACGCGACTGTATTTGACTGGACCTTATATATATATATATATATATATATATATATATATATATATATATATATATATATATATATATATATATTTGTGTGTGTGTGTGTGTGTGTGTGTGTGTGTGTTACACACACACACACATATATTCATAGAGAGAGAGAGAGAGAGAGAGAGAGAGAGAGAGAGAGAGAGAGAGAGAGAAATAGATAGATAGATAGATAGATATAGATATAGATATATAGACAGATAGATAGATATAAATTTATATATCTTTTACTCTGATGGATGTTGTGACACACACACACACACACACACACACACACACACACACAATGGCATTCAGTAAGGTTTAGTAAATGGCTGCATATTATGTATTTCAGCCGCGAGAAAACCTTCATCATAATAATATGCATTTTATAAAAAGTTTATCCTACACATCACAGGGCAAATGGAAAATATATAAAACTTTATCTCTATGAAATATTTGATGTATATAATGGTGTGGCAAATAAGATTGGATGGTGGATGAATGAACGGATATCACAACGTCTACCAGAGTGGCTTTACATTGAGTGACAAGCCGAATGGTTCCCTGTAAGCCCGAAAACCATTCACAGCACAGGGTGGTAACCATATAACCAACCCACACTTGTTCTCTCTGTGTCAACAAGTGGGTTGGCGGAAGGTTAATGCCCCTCCCCATAAAACATCTAACTCGAAGACAAGTTGCAACCCTTACGGGATTAAACGGTTTGGCTACAGACAGAATTATTGATTGAACTACATATTGTTGTAGAATATATAATGATAATGAGTACTTATACAACAAAAGAAGATGGTGGGTCGATAGATAGAATACTGTAGTTAAAAGAAAACAATCACCCTCTAATCCACGTAGTGAGGTTGGCGCAGAAAATATACTGATGGGAGCCACTTTACCATACTTATGGATAGGAAGAACATTCTTTTAAAGTCAACCAAAATTCTATCAATCTTGAAATCCGGGGCAAAATAAATAAACACTGCCGCAGTAAATCGATCTAACGTCGTGTGGCAACTAGTCACTGATCATTATATGCTTAGAAATAAATCCAGCTGAAGCACAGAGAAAAATCTAATTTTTATCCAGCTTTACATAGAAAGCACCGCTTGTGGAAGAATAGAATAACAAATGTTCTAAAATGCGCCGTAAAATCTGAACAGTAGTAAAGTGACCTGGTGTTATCTACCTACGATTACTGATCTCTATACGAATTTGAGTGGAGCCCAGCAAATATCCATTCGCTGCACCAACATGGCGGTTGTCCAGTCCCTTTTTCTACACGGTCTTTCCTTGGACCAGCCAACTGCCTGGTCGTGTCGGGTGTTACATGGGCTGAGATCCACACGAAAGAGAGCCTGAGATCGAGGGCGTAAGCCTAATGAAGTCGGGAGCAGAGGGAGGATAAAACAGGAGAGAGGAGGAGAGGACAGTTTCTTGTGAATCGCTAATGATTTAGCCTGAGAGTTTTTGAGAGTGACGTAGGTCAAGGACAGAGATAAGATCAGACAGTTCACACTAGGTACTTCTGGTCCAGTTGGGTAGACGATAGGAGGTGGAGAAAATGGGGAAGCAACTCCAGCTCGGTCATTAACGAGTACAGAACCGTCAGTATAAATGAAAAATGAATGAGTAGGGTAGGTACTGGCCTGTGAATTAAGGGTTTCAGTAATGAAGAACTTAGGAGAGATAGGTTGAGCGTCAGGAGTAAAATTAGGTGTGCAATAAATAGCAGGAGTTATACGTGCCCAGACAGGAGACAGAGGTTAAGTGAGCATGATCCCAGACTAACAAAGCCAAAATACAGCAGCCACCCATGCCCGTTCTCTATCTGTCAACTCTTTTTATCCATCATGCGTCTTACTACAGTGTAGTAGTGTACGAGTTGTGGATACCATCTCACCGCTCGCCCCGCACTCATACCGTCAACACTTCCCTCACCCTGAGGTATTTTCATATCTGCTTTATGGCGTTATGTGTGTGTGTGTGTGTGTGTGTGTGTGTGTGTGTGTGTGTGTGTGCGCTAGCTTAAGTTATCTGCGAATTTTGCATGAAGCCATGGAATGATGTTTGTACCCTGTCTTGGTTTGTAGAATATACCCGGTCCATGTCTGATACCATTGTGTAGTGTAAGACAATGATATGTAATTAAGAAAAGTATGTGTGTTATGTGCTGAGCGACCCCTTGGTGTATTGTGTGACTATGTGGTTGTGGTGATGTTTGTGGTTTGGTGCAGCGAGGTGTGGTGCATGTCTGTATGGCGTTATATGTTGTGTGGCTGGTGCGTTATATTATATGAATGTGTGATGCTATGTGGTGTACTATACTCCGTTTTTTTTTATCGAGGCGAAGATGAACTTGACAGATTGGTGATTATTGGCTGAATGCAACATTACTTCATAATCTACCATTATTAACTGACAACAAATATCTGCGGGGGAAATTTGGGTTAGTAAATATTTTTTGGACATGTTGCATTCAGCCAGTCATCATCAACCTGTCAAGTGCATCTTCGCCTCAATAAAAAAAATGGAGTATAATATTGTGGTGCGGGAAATGACTGTGTGCTGTGGTGCACTAGCCGTGTGATATGGTGTATGACTATGGGGTATGACTGTGGTGTGGCGTGGTGGGGTGAGGTATGTGACTGTGCGGTGTGGTGTTTTGTATGATTGTTGTATATGACCGTATGGTGTGCTGTTTGTCTGTTTCCTGTGGCATCGTGTATGACTAATATTGTGTGGTGTGGTGTGGGAGTGTGTGGTGTAGTGTATGGCTGTGTTGTCGCAAAGTATATGGCTTGTGAGATGTGATGTAGTACTTTTGCGACGTATGATTGTGCTGCATGGTCTGGTTATGACTTGGGTATGGTATGGTGTATGACATAAGTGGTGTATCGCTTTAGCAGGTGAGGTACAGTTGCGAGCAGATGATTCGAGGCCACCTAGTCCACCAACATGTTGGTGTTTTAACTGGTAACAGTGGTAGCTATGAACTTGACCGAGATTCAGTCGGCTGTTCAGGCGAAACAAACCCGGAGATAAATTCTCAAATTGCATTTGTAACTGGTCTGCAATCAATATCATGCAAGTAAACGTATTATACTGATAATGATTAACGTGTCGTACACATGGTAGATATATTTATAACCATAGTATTACAACATAGGCATCTAAGTAGTGGTGCGTTCAATCATGTGAGGCACACAGGTATCCCGAGTGTGTAGCTCCATCACCACCTTGGTCTGTGACGTAGACACCACGTGACGCCAAGTATGGGGAGAGGCATGAAGGTGGAACCAACTGGCCCTTTCATGATGATACATATTTATAGAGAGTAATCGTTCGACTTTACGACTCGATTATTAAACAAACATTGGTTGCGTATCTCAAAACAAACTTATTACAACCTTTAATCTCATATACGTTTAATACCGCAGCCAACCGCCTGCCCCCTTCCCCCACCTCCTCCCATCTGACATCCCACCTCGTCCCTCCCTTCCTCACCCACCACCCTCCTTATAACTCCCACACACCCTTCCCCCTGTTCCGCCTACTGTGGTGTGAACCTTTAACTCTCCCACCTGCTTCGTAGTCTTCAACAAAAGTGAGATTCACGGTGAGGGATGACTGGCATGACGGCATTTTTGTGATAATGCTAAGGTGCGGGGAAGCTGATAACCCTACGGTATATCTCTTGAAAACTGATAAAGGTTCTTTGGTTCACAACACTAATTGAACCAAATAAATCACTACTGATACCCGTGTGTCAAACATGAATGAATGCACCACTATTTGGATGCCTATGTTTTAATACTATGGTTATAAATATAACTACCACTTCTATAACATATAATACGTTTACTTGCATGATATTGATTGGAGAACAGTTACAACTGCACATTGACAAATTCCACCATGTAACACATGTTTTGTTTATATGTATTTTTTCATGTTTTTATACTTATTTTTTGCCGCTGAGTTAAAAAATTACCTTAGTTTTGGTATATCATCAATATTTTTAGAAATTTTCTTGGTTTTACATTTGGTCATTATGTATGCAATCTTCCTCTTGGGCGATATGTCTGGTTCAATTTATTCCGATTTTGTAAGGATAATGAGACAGTAATATGTGTATTTTCATGTATTACAAAGTATTCACGAATTGTAAAGAATATAAGAGCAAAAAAATAAAAAAATCTTGACATTTGAAGTGCTTTGAAAATAGTGCTTTTCTAGTGTGAAAGCTTTTATCTTTTCTAACTAGAGACCATATATAGCCTCCCATCATGGCAGTATCCCATCTTTCTTGATATCTTCTCTCCATTGTTGCGATGTCCTGATGAAATCTCTCACCATGCTCCTCACTGACATCACCCAAGTTTTCTTGAAAGAAATCTAGATATGAATCCAAAAAATGCACCTTCAAGGACATACGACAGCCCAAGTCCTTGAAGCTCTCAATAAGCTTTGCTACCTTCTGCTTGTAGTTTGGATCTTCGTGATTTCCTAAGAATCCATGAACTACACCACAAAATGCACACCATGCTTCTCTTTCGACTTTGGTCATCGCTCTTTCAAGTTTCTCAGATTTCAACATTGCGTTTACTTGTTGTCCAACAAACATGCCATCCTTGATCTTAGCATCAGAAAGCTTTGGAAACATGAGGCGGATTTCTTGAAAGGCTTCTCCTCCAAAAGCTAAGGCCTTCATAATCTGTTTTAGCAATCCCAATTTTATATGAAGTGGGGTTAATAAAACCTTGGCAGGCTTCACAAGAGGCTGTCTGACAACATTTAACTTCCCTGGCTGCAATTCATGTCGTGGGGACCACTGAACTTTCCGGTAATGATCATCATCAGCTCTGCTATCCCATAAGCAAAGGAAACACGAATATTTTGTGTATCCACCTTGCCAGCCAAGCAAAAAGGCAAGCATCTTGAAGTCCCCACAAACATCCCACTTAAATTCAGTATAGTTAATTTTGTCAAGAAGCTCTTTAACATTATCGTAGTCTTCTTTCCTCTGTACGGAGTGTGCAAGAGGCAAAGATGGATATTGGTTTCCATTGTGAAGTAACACTGCTTTGAGACTTCGCGTTGAGCTGTCTATGAACAGTCGCCATTCCGCAGGATCATGCTTTAGTTCAACAGCAGTAAACAAACCATTCACATCTTTGCAGAAACACAGATCCTCACTAAAATCAAAGTAAATTTCAAATTCTTCACGTCGTTTCCGGTACACAGATGTCCTGCAGTCTTCCCCTAGTAAATTCCATTCCTTCAGCGTGGATGTTAACAGTTCAGCTCCTGACTTACTGAGACCTAAGTCCCTGATCAAATCATCCAGTTCACTTTGAATTGGAAAGTGAAGATGCGTACTCATTCTTGGCACGAATGCTTCACCCATTTCTTGGCTGCCGCTACTTGCTGACTCTGATGAAAAATCCATTACATCTTCTGTCTGAGAAAAAAAAGAAAAGAAAAGAAAAGAAATGACTGCATTAGCAACTTCAACCAAAACATGAATGACATTAGTATTCCATACATCTTTAGGAAACTGAAAACTTGTACCTAAACCTACAAGTTAATTAAAAGTAAAACTTATGTAGAATATTACGAGAAGTTTTCTTACATTTTCTGGTGGATGTGGTACTAGTAAGTTATCGTCATGAGGGACAGGTGCTATGGATGATGATATGTCTGGATACTGAAGAGCTTGTCTTCCTTTAACTTTACTGTACTTTGTAACATCCACCATGCAAAAATAGCAGTCTTCATAGTGGTTCTTCGGCTCTCTCCAAACGCTGCAAAAGGCATGGCCCTTCTTGCACCTCTCAACCATCCTTCTACTGTAGAGTAGATCGACAGCTTCCACATATCACATGAGGGGCCCATGGCTTTTCTTGGTCACCCATGTGCATTCCAAAGTAGAGTCTGTACGCTATCCAGAATTTGGCACGTTTCACTATTTTATGTGATATAAGCTTTGTCGCAGTATAATATCCACACACATAACAAAATGTCTCTGAGGAATTTTTGCATCCTCTAGTAGCCATACTCAAGAAAGCTAAAACTAACCATCCTAGGAAACAATCTGCAACAGAAAAAATATACTTTAAATTGCAGAATATATGTCATCCTAAAGTACGGTTTTTAATATTAAAAATCAATGTATTTCTGAAGCAGTTGATGATACAGAAAAAATAATAACATTTTTGGAATCAGCGCAGAAAATTGATTAATAAACAGTAGAGAAATCATAATAAACAAAACTTTTGCAAAAACTTGTTAGATAGTGATATCAATGGGATTGTTTTGTCCGAACAGCCGACTGAATCTCGGTCAAGTTCATAGTTACAACTGTTACCAGATAAAACACCAACATGTTGGTGGACTAGGTGACCTCGAGTCATCTGCTCGCAACTGTACATGTCCTGTGGGATGTAATTTATGAGTGTGGTGTGGTGTGGAGTATGCCTAGTCTGGCGTGGTGTATTAAACTGTGGTCTGGTGGTCTATGATTCGTTGGCGTTATGTTGTCTACGATGAGGTACATCCTGTTTTTTTTTTTTTTTTGCATCTATGTTTATGTTTGATAATGTAAACTATTTTGTCATCGCAATATGTAATTATCCTTTTTGCTGGAACTTTACTCTCATTCCGCCCGTCCGGAAGAAGTGTGACCACCCCTAACCCTGTAACCTTCGTTCACTTGCGTCAGTACTCGGTAATTATGCATTTTTAGACCAGTTCTAAGCTGGAAGATTTTAAAACATAACTCTCTTTCTGACCCTCAGTATGGGTACCACCAAGGACACTAAACTGATGATCTGATCATCCTTTCTTATTCTGGATCAATCACCTTTGGAGAATTAGGTGTATCCTATGCCATTACCATTGCCATTTCAAAGACAATTAGCCTAATTTGGCACTAATACTTAATTTCCGACTGCCCTATAAATATTATGTCCTATCTGTGACTTCATGTCAAGATCTTTTTCTGGACTTTATAAACCTGCTACTTAAGACGGCGACTGTCCTTTTCTAAACGCATCCATAGTGGTGTTCTTCAGGGTTCTGCCCTGTTACCCAGTTTCTTGCTTCAGTGATCTTTTAACCTTAATGTAGCTCTATCCACTCATACCCTGATGACCACCCTACACATGTCCACCAGCTTCTCTCAGGAGTCCATCACAGTAACTGCTTCAGCATTCCTGAGATTTGATATAATTTATAACTGGGATAAAAAAAATAATCTAGTTCTTCATGTATAAATAAAGTCCCTATTTTTTCGCTCCACCAAAATATGCTGCAGGAATAACACTTAAACATTTCACAATACACAGCTCAGTTCAAGATCCTCCTTTAATATCCTTGGGGTTTATTTATCTTGGGGCCGATCATGAAAACATATTACCTCCCTTGGAAAATCAGCTTCCAGGAGATTAGATGAGCTAAGCCGACTCCGTGCCTTCTTTACCCCTGCACAACTACTGACTTCATACAAGACTTTTATTCACCCCTGTGTTGCATAAATCTCGCATGTGTAGGGGGGCTGTCCACATACATCTCTTCTAAACAGAATGGAGTCGAAGGTTTCTCGTCTTATCAACTCCCCGCCTTTCATTGACTCCCATTAGCGCTTTCTCTCTCTCTCTCTCTCTCTGCTGCAGTGTTCCATTTTCACTTTATTACTATCGCTGTTTCCATGACCATTGTTCTTCTGAACTCTTTGATTGTTCATTCCTCTTCCAATACGGCTCGTGCACCGTACCCGTTTGACGGCAGACTCTCACCCATTGGGTGTTTAGTTCTTTAATGTAAGAATTAACTAATATTATCAATCATTTAGGAATGCAACATTTAACTCTAAAACTGCACATCTTGAAATCTATATTTCCCATTGCCTATGAAATCCTGTCTTTTAAGAGGAACGTGTACTGTATATACTCGAATAATTATTTGGAACATAATCCATCTTGAAATTGGCTATATTTTGCTTGTTTTCCATGGAATTATCAAATTTGAGAGTTTGTAGTTTTAGTTCCTTCCTCTTTGCATTAACAAAAATGCTTTGGCGTAGTGTGCTGTGGTGCACCTTTTTTTGTGGTGTAGTGTATGACTGCTGTGCTGTGGTATATATTGTGGTATGTCTATGGTGTGGTGTGGTGTATGACTGGTGTGGTGCTGTGCGGCAGCTTTCTTGTGTGGTGTGATGTATGGCTGTGTTCTGATGTGGTATTTGGCTGGTATGGTATATAAGTAATGTAGTGTATGGATGGTGGTTTTTAGGTGTGGGATCATCTCTAGGATCCAGGTTGTCTATCAGTCACTCGCAAACGATTTTCGGATAACAGGTTATAGAGAAGGGAAATTATAGTTTTTCGCAAATTTTGGATACTCCCGCATCTGTTACTTTTGTATTCATTTTTAGGCTAGAAAGAAAGAACTAAAGGGTGGGAACTAAAGAAAATATTGCTTTTCTCAGGAAAATAAAACAAAATGAGCCGAAATCTAAACTCGTTTGTTTAGATATTCCTGGGCAAATTCAGTTTTAAAAACATGAGGTTGTAGATCGAGGGAAATACTGACTTAGAAATATAGTTCTGGAGTTGACAGCCTGCATATATGAAGGACAGAAAATGTCAGTTAAGATGGCAGAGGATTAAAAAATAAAAAAGATGGCGAGAATGCGATTTTATGCGAGTGCCGTTTGCCTGCGATAAACGCGAATGGATACGAGGAGAATGAGCAGAAGAGCAATGACCACTGAAAGAGAGAGGGTAAAGGGAATGGGATGTTGAATTGCCAAGAGGAAAGAGAAGTTAGAGGGAGTCAGTAAGAGAAGGGGAGTTGATGAAACGAGAAGTCTTTGCCTCATCTCTATTTAGAAGGGCTGCAGGTAACGAATCTCACCCTCCTCATCCCGCATGAGAATTGTACTCAGACAAAGACGAATAAGGCCGCTCCAGAAAGTAGGTAACTGAACACAGGTAAAGAAAGTACGGAGTCTTATTTAGTGCACCCTATCTCTCCGAAGTAGATTATGCAAGAGAAATGATACGACTGTTACATGGCAAATCCCCAAAGAAATATTCACCAAGGATATTGAAAGAAGATGACAGACTGCTCTGAGTACTCTTGGATAATAAAGAATATCGTTTTGAAAAGGTTTGGAAAAGAAACGAAGTTTCTGATATGTTAAAAACAATGTTTTTTTTTTTTTTTTACTGAGTCAGAAATAACTGACTAAAAAGACGTGCTGTTAGGTGGATGAGGGGTGTCGTGCGAATAGTGCTGTGGTTTGTGGGTAACAGACTGTATAATGGATGTAGTGTGTGATTAGAACATCAAATACTGTTCGCTCGATCAAAAAACTATATTAAACAGGTGATCGATGGTTTCACATTGAGCGATGTTGTTAACTGTGTTATTTCTTTAGGCGAATATTTACCAGCCGCGATAACGAAGCTGATATTGCTCTTAATGTGTGTGTGTGTGTGTGTGTGTGTGTGTGTGTGTGTGTGTGTGTTAGTACGATAACTTCGCACCCGCTCGATATCATCAGATAACTTTACACGTGTGCAGCATGGAAAAAAATCAATCGCGAGTTCGGAATTGGCGAAAGTAGGTCAAGGTCTGTCTGTCTGTAACCACGATAACTTTGCAACTGCTATAGATAACATCACAAAATTTTCCAGGTGTGTAGTAGGGATGAAAATCTCCTACGAGTATTGCTTTCAGTTTGTCTGTCTGTCTATGTGTCTGTTAGCACAATAACTTCACAACCGTTCAAGATATCATCACAGAATTTAACAGGTGTGTAGTGAGGATGAAAATTTCCTACGAGTTCGAAATTGGTGAAAGATGATCAAGGGTCAAGGTCATATTTCGAGCCACGCTAAATATGTACCATCTCGTGACTGGTGTGATTCCCCTCTTGGGGGGGCTGTAGTTCTAAATGAAATGCTTTTTTCATACGTTGCGTGAAGTTCTTTTTTTTCAGGTCACACTGATATAAGTACAAACTATACACAGTAATGAGTATTTACTGGAGAATAGTTTCATACTTTTCGTCCACTGCTTCAAAAGGTAAAGAGTGAAGGTTATAACGATAGCTCTTTGCTCGAACTTTCAACCGACGACAAAATCGGTGACCTTCGGTGGATGTCCTTGCTACATGGCAGCTCAATCTTTTCACAGGTTTTCTCATTATTACAACTGAATTCCCCAATGCAGCAAAGTTGCCATAGAGGTACACCCTTCCTCTTTTTTCATGACGAAATGTAACTAATTAATCATGGATACATCACCTCAGTCTAGAGTGTCTGAATATGAATATCTGCCAATGTTGTCGAAGGTATAATAGCAGGTAAAGAGCAACTAACAACGTTGTATGGGCAACATGATTTTCATGATGAACCTCAGCATAGAAGAAGAACTGACAGTGTGCAGTACTATCTACACAGTGTAGTAACATTTCACGATATAATAAAACGATATATCAAATGGGCTGACACAACAGATACAGCGTTCAGACCGGAAACAGATTCAGTTGCTGACTAGTTTATTCAATTTCTTTGATATATTTTGAGGGGCTATACTGATTTTTTTTTTGGCAATGGATGTGCAATAATTATTTGTTTAAACTATTTAGTTTTGTTGATATTTTCCTCGTATTTGTCAAGTTCATTAAACGGGCAAGAACCGTTTTTTCCGGTGTATGAAATGGGCAGCAAAATTTCCCATAATAAGCAAGGCGTAATTATTTATATATATATATATATATATATATATATATATATATATATATATATATATATATATATATATATATATATATCAGTCGTGTCAAACGCAATCCATTGCAACCGCCACATTTCAGTTATATTGATCATCCAAGGGCCAAGTCTACCTAACCTTGTCTAAATCAGCCTAGCTTTGTTAAAGGAGCACGTAGTGAAATGACATATATACTACTTAAAAATAAATATGGTTTACATCTCAAGGTTTAATTTAAAACATTCTTTTAGTCTCCACTTTAATCCACATCCATTTCTGAGATAAAGGTAAAATAATAATTCCTAGTAGGGGAGGCCTATCTTTGCCTACATTAAGAGGGTTCCTATACATTTATGTACAAAACAAATGAAGGTAGTTTACACATATAAGTTTATCATCGCACTTTTCAGTTGCCTATTCATTGCCTGAATTTTATGAGTAAAAGTAAATGTAACTGTGATTTTATTGTAGGAGAGGTGTCTGTCTCTACAATTTTATGATTAAGTATAATTATAGAAACAAAAATAAAATATAAAATACATCAGTTTATTAGAATCAAGGCCTTTTATCGTTTTCCTCTGCACTGTAGGCCCTTTGCTTCCACCAGTTAGTCAATATTTGGACTGATAGATTTTCTTCAGTCATAGTTGGCCACTCTTTTCCTTTTTGCGGACGACATGTGGCCTGTGGCCCACCAGTTTGCCATCTCGGAATATATATATATATATATATATATATATATATATATATATATATATATATATATATATATATATATATATATATATATATATATATATATATATATATATATATATATATATATATATATATATATATATATATATATATATATATATATATATATATATATATATATATATATATATATATATAATATATCTTTTGCCAGACGCCATAATCCCGTAAGGGGTGGCCATTTGACTCTGAGTTATTTGTTTTACAGGGAGGGGCACTAACCCTTCACTAACCCACTTATTGACACGTAGGGAGCACCTATGGTTTGGTTATATGGTTACCACCCAGCGTTGTAAATGGTTTCTTGGCTTACAGGAAACCATTTGGCTTGTCACTCAATGTAAAGCCACCTGTAACGGAAAGAAAAGCAATAAGAAGTGACAGGAAAGATGGGAGAAATAGGAAGAGAGGAGGGCAGGCACAGAAAAAGAATGGTAAAGGCTAAGGAAGAAGTAGGCAGCACTACATCAAGTGAGTGGATGATGGTCGCCACCACCAACCTTCTCTCTCTCTCTCTCTCTCTCTCTCTCTCTCTCTCTCTCTATATATATATAGATATATATATATATATATATATATATATATATATATATATATATATATATATGGATAGAGAGATAGATAGATAGACTTTGCCAGCTGATGCATCTGATAGCAAAACCTTTTCCGTATCCTCCTACTTTCTTTACACTCACTTCAAAGCTAAGGATCGTTGTTATGTGTGATACGCAACAACATAATGTTGCTTTTGTGCTCCTGAAATTCAGTCTTCTGAATTCTTTGTTTTCTGGCTTTGGCCATCCTGTAATTCTCTGATTAAATATATCTCTGCTGTATAGTTATCCCTTAATTCTACCGACTATGAAATAATCATTGGCTACCTTACTTCTAAGATGGAACATATCCTATCAATTTCTCTTTTTTTCTGAACTCTCCATTCTTGGTGATTTCAATGTTCACTAAAATGTCTGGCTCTCCTCTTCATTCTCTGGTTCACCGGGTGAACAAGCCTACAAACTCTCTCTGCTTAATGACCCAAAGCAGCCTGTAGAACACTCTAACTGCACTCATCAACTTGGAGAGAGTTCCAATGTACATAGTTGACCTCTTTTTTTACAACTAGTTCTTCCACTTACTCTATCATTTTTTTTCTCTCTGTTGGGCTTCTCCAGTCACAACCTTATCACCTTAAACTGTCCTATTGCTCCAGTAAGGCCTGTCGACCCTCGCAAAAAGTGGTGACTGTGGCACTTAGAGCTGCTAATTGGAAAACCCTCAGGTAGTATTTCATTCATTTTCCCTGAAATGATGATTGCTCCCATGGCTGTGAAACATCTGAGTGTCCCTCATGCATTACAGGTGCATTACAGAGGTTATTCTCTCGAGCATGGAAATATAGGCCTACGTGGTGGAGGGTTGTGTTGGTTCAAGGAGGGAGAAAATGTGCTGAAGTTGGGTCAACACACAGATGCACTTTCTTCTTTCCTTGTTCACTTCTTCGTCTTGTAGTGTTTGATTTTCTTTACTTGTTGAGATTAACTTGCATGCCTGTAGAGTTGTTGAAAAACGTAGTTTATCGTTGATATTGTTTCTCGTATTCGTGGAGTTGTGATTTAGGAGCGATTAGGGACGAAGTTAAGCTGCGTTGACGCGACGCCTGCTCTCGCTCTCTGCTTTGCTTGTTTGTTTTTTGTTTGATTGCGTGAAGTCGCCAATTTGTGCGTAGTTGTAGATTGCTGTGATTGAGACGTTAATCGGCTTCGTTTACAGCTCGGCATGATTCTCAGTGAACGTAGTAAGGTAGATATCGTAGTATAAACTCGCAAGAAGTAAGTGAACCGCTGCTACCAATGCAAGTGAGGGTAGGGGGTTCGTTTGTACCGCTGCTTACCAGTGTAAATGAGGATAGTAGGGTCGTGTGTACCGATGCTCACCAATGTAAGTAGACATAGCCGATGGGTGTAACTATACAGAGAAGGTTATCTGGCCACCATTCTCTATAGCGTAGTTTCATGTACTTGTAGTGAGATAGGGCACTTGATTATAGATCGTTAAGCTCAGCCAGAATTAAGTAGTGAGACGTAGTGTCAACGAGGTGAGTTACAGCACTCTCGGTTACAAAGTTTACAGCACAAAGTTATAAATGAGATGAGCTACAGTTTAGTAGTGCATGATACTAACCTTGGACCTTCTCACCAGCCTTCTCTCCTCTTTCTCTCTCTAACCTCCTTCTGCTCTGAAGGGAATCTCTCCGACATTATATAGAGCATTGGAAGAATGTGTATGGTAAATATCCTATCACGTGGACTAACTGGCTAGGGCTGGTTACTCCACGTGTTTGAATACGTCATGAAAGTCTTGTTTGTCTGGCCTACGAGGAAGTTTGAGATACATCGAATGGCTTAAGAATTCTTGATGGTCTGGGACAACAAGGGTTGTGGATATACATTGCGTGAATTGACATTCCTGGTTCGTCTAGGCAAGGGGATGTGTTCTTAATCTCTTCCTGGAAGACTCAGACATAACTACCTGTTCTACATATATGTTACCTATAGCTATATACAGTAGTTACATATAGTATTGTGTTATATTCTGCCTACACCAGTTCGTCTGTCTATGTGTCTGTCTATGTGTATGTCTGTGTGTCTGGTAGCACAATAACTTCGCAACCGCTCGAGATATCACAAAATATTACAGGTGTGTAGTAGGGATGAAAATCTCGGACGAGTTCGAAACTGGTGAAAGTACGTCAAGGTAAAGGTCATATTCCGAGCCGTGCTAGAGATGTATCGGCACGCAGTTGGTTTGATTCCCCTGTTGGGGGGAGGGGGGCGCCTTTAGTCTTGTTAAAATTTTTCCTTGGAGGGAACAATCTTGCAGGCTTATAGCATTTGATTTTTTCTTCCTATTTGCACAAAAACTAAGTTACATTTCTTCTCAGTTTCTCCATAATCTTTGGCCTCACTGAAAATCAGAAAGAACCATCGAAAGCTCATTATATATATATATATATATATATATATATATATATATATTAATATATATATATATATATATATATATATATATATATATATATATATATATATATAATCAGGAAATTGTCACTGAAAATATAAAGGAAGTTATCATCCACGTTTCCAAACGCATTTCATCCACACTGTGGTTTTTCCACAGTTTCACTAAAATTATTCAGCATACTGAAATTCAGTCTCATTAACTTGGATTTTTTTGTACCATATATATTTTTTTTCACCTGATGTTTATTTGAAAAATAAAAACAAATTTGCGTCAGCTCTTGCTGATTAATTTTCCTGCTATTTTCTCAGTAACTTGGCCTGTATTGGAAATTCGATTACATGAATGGAAACAGCGTAAGATCCCTGTTTCTTGTGACATGTAGAGTTCAAATTGTTGCTGAGATATTTTTTGAGCTATGATTACACTGGTTTACAAAAAATTTGAGGCAAGCATGAAATTACGTGTTCTAACCTAATTTTGGGGTGCTGATTTCAGATTCGGAATCCGTTTTCACTCATCATCTCTAGTTTTTGAGATATACATGTATACATGTATGTACACTCATGATTACTAATCTGTGACCAGGGACGCGTGGCGGCCAGTGTTATGACCACACACGAGCCACGCATTCGAACACAGCCTCCGCACTAGTGGGTGGGGCAAAGAACTGTAACCAGGTGATCTGAAGCGTACTACTTATATTATTGATATTACCATACTCTTATGGTTTCTCCTCCATAATATAATAATCTGTGTTTATTGACAGGGGCCGACATTTCTTCAATCAGTCTGCAATATAGCAATTTCCAAGAAGTATAAAAACATGTGCCACTATATGTGGGTACTGGCATCATATATACCGTAATAATTATTTATGAATTAGCGGCATTAACTGGCACACATTTTGACCAGAGGGGGCATGCAGCTAACACGTCGCGTAGGAATAGGGCAACCATTCCCACTGGATGGCAACGCCATAGATATAAATAAGACTAGATGCCGCATAGCCCATTTTTCAGTACAGCGGCTACGAGTCTTTGCGGCCGCCATGTTGGAGCGGCCAAGCATGTAATAGTGGGGCTTTTTTTTTTTTTTTTAGAGCGAATTCAGACTATGAAAATGAAAATTGTTTTTGTGGTGGTGGTGTTGGTGGTTATTGCTGTGGTGGTGGTGATGGTAGTTATTGTAGTGGTAGTGGTGGTTGTTGCTGTGGTGGTGGTGGTGGTGGTGATGGTGGTTTTTGTTGTTGTTGTGGTGGTGGTGGTTATTGTGTTGGTGGTGGTGGTGGTTGTCGTGTTAACTGTGGTTGTTGTTGTGTTAGTGGTGGTTGTTGTGTTAGTGGTGGTTGTTGTGGTGGCGGTTGCTGTTGTGGTGGTGGTGGTTGTTGTGATGGTGGTTATAATGGTGGCTGTTGTGGTAGCGATTGTGGTTGTTGTTGTGGTGGTGGTGATTGTGGTTGTTGTTGTGGTGGTAGTGATTGTGGTTGTTGTTGTGGTGGTGGTGGTGATTGTGGTTGTTGTTGTGGTGGTAGTGATTGTGGTTGTTGTTGTGGTGGTGGTGATTGTGGTTGTTGTTGTGGTGGTGGTGATTGTGGTTGTTGTTGTGATGGTGGTTGTGGTGGTGGTGGCAGTGGATGCTGTAGTTGTTGTGGTGGTGGTTGTTGTGGTGGTCATTGTTGTGATGGTGGTTATAGTTGTTGCTGTTGTTGTGGTGGTGGTGGTGGTGGTTGTGGTGATGGTTGTAGTGGTGGTTATGGTTGTTGTGGTGATGTTTTTTGTGGTTGTTGTCGTTGTTGCTGTTTGTGGTTGCACTGGTGGTGGTGGTTGTTGTTGTGGTGGTTGTTGTTGTTGTGGTGGTTGTTGTTGTTGTGGTTGTTGTTGTTGTGGTGGTGGTGGTTGTTGTTGTAGTGGTGGTTATTGTTGTGGTGATTGATATTGTGGATGTTGCTGTGGTGATTATTGTGGTTGTTGTTGTGATGGTTGCTGTTGTGGTGATGGTTGTTGTTGTGGTGATGGTTATTGTTGTGGTGATTCTTGTTGTGGTTGGTGTTGTGGTCGTTGTTGTGGTTGTTTTGTGATGGTGGTTGTTGTTGTGGTGGTGGTTATTGTTGTGGTTGTTGTTGTGGTGGTGGTTGTTGTGGTGGTGGGTGTTGTAGTGATGGTGGTTGTTGTGATGGTGGTGGTTGTTTTTGTGGTTTTTGTGGTGGTGGTTATTGTTGTGGTGTTTGTTGTGATGGTGGTGGTGGTGGTGGTGACTGTTGTTGTTGTGGTGCTGGTTTTTGTTGTGGTGGTGGTGGTTGTAGTGATGGTGGTGGTTGTTTTTGTGATGGTGGTGTTGTTGTTGTGGTGGTGATTGTTGTTTTGGTGGTGATTGTTGTTATGGTGGTGGATGTGGATGTTGATGTTGTGGTGATGGTGGTGGTTGTGGTGGTGGATGTGGTGCTGGTGGTAGTGGTTTTTGTTGTTGTCGTTGTGGTGGTGGTGGTGGTGGTGGAGGTGGAGGCTGTGGTGGTGGTTGTTATGGTGGTGGCTGCTGTTGTCCACCATCCTCCTTTTGGGGGATAGGGAAGCAGCTGAGGGAAGTTTGCATAACCAGACAGTTGAGCCGCTCATGCTATCGGTGTCACCATAGATATATTTCGACGCTTTCGACACCCAAAAGCAGCACAGTGCTGTTGCATTTCTAGGTAAATAGTGGTCAGCTTTGATCATCGTCAGGAACACGACATCGTCTGCCTCGACCGTTCCAAGATGACGGCCGCACAGACGCATCGAAAGTAGTGTCATGTGGCATCTAGGCTTATTTGTATCTATGGGCAACGGGGCCTGTTATCTCTAGAGAAAACCATTCAGTTCAAAGTGGTAATAATAGTAAATTTCTGTCAATTATATAAGTATTATAAAGCATTCTTACTTAGAATATGTAGTGTGAATGCCGGCTGCTGTGGCAATCTTGGATATTTCTGTTATCACCTACCAACAGCTCGGTTAAAGGCTCGCCTCAAGAAATAGGTCAGTGAAATAATAAACAGATTAATAAAACACAGCATGAAATTCAAATATCACCCACTCATTATAGACTAAAAATAACAGCTATGACCAAATTTGTCTATTTCTTACCATGCATATATTACTTGAGAAAGTAATATAATATGCGAAACAAATATTGTTCAGTGAAGTACTAAACCTTTCTGAAACGATGGTGGAGTGTGTCTGACTGTGTAGCCTACAGCTGGCCACGACTTGGCTAACTCTCTGGTCAGAGATTAGTGATCACGAGTGTACACACAACAAAAACACTATCGTTACACCTTCTGCGCGATATAAAATGACACACGAATGAAGGTTTTTGATAACAGCCTCCTCCATTGGTATCCCTGCGTGTGTTTGTTGCATATTTATTATAAGCTATATCCATTGCTTCTCCCATGCATATTTCTACCTCGCCCTATTTGGCAACTCACCCACTGTCAGGCTTACCAACCCTAGCGAGACAGCCAGGTTGTTCAGTATGAAACACATCGGACCCCCCTGTAACGATAGATTTTTTGCTGTGTGTACATGTATACATATAGGCCTAGACCCAAAATATTCGCCAAAAATCAATTTACTGTCCTATTTTCTTGGAACTTGGTTTAAAATGCGCGCCACAACAAGCTCAAACATGTCAAGCACTACACGCGGAAGGACTGGGGGTCTAGGAGCACTTTCGTGCTTGGGAAACACAGTGCCCAAGAAAATCCTCTGGTGGACATGAACAAAATGCTTCTTCCCCCTCTTCATATCAAGCTTGGCCTTATGAAGAATTTCGTGAAGGCCATGGACAAGGATGGCGCTGCCTTCCAACACCTGTGCACTCTGTTCCCAGCTCTCAGTTCTGCTAAGCTCAAGGAGGGCATCTTCATCGAACCTCAGATCCGGGAGGTACTGAAGGATGAGGTATTCGAGGGGAAGCTCCCCTTGAAAGAACTGAGAGCATGGGAAGCATTTAAGGTAGTCTGCCATGGCTTCCTTGGTAACGTGCACTAGATTACCAAGAGCGTGTCGAGAAGTTGTTGCAGGCTTATCTGAATATGGGGTGCCGAATATCTCTCAAGATTCACTTTCTCCACTCCCACCTCAACTTCTTCCCCCAGAATCTCGGAGCAGTAAGTGACGAACATGGGGAAAGTTTCCACCAAGATATTACTAAGATGGAGAGCAACTACCAAAGCAAGTGGAACCCCAGCATGATGGGATACTTCTGCTGGATGCTCCTGCGCGACATCCCAGAGGCAAAGTACACCAGATCGTCAAAAAAAACTCACTTCTGATTGCCTGTAGTACTGTGGTGTGTATATATGCTTATATCCAAGCAATGGTAATATTTAGTTCTGTCAGTGTTCTATGTCTGTTTTGTTTCGTTCTGTAATATGCCATTTTAATATATGAAATAAATTCATTATATTATAAATATATGCATTATAATAAAAAAAAGGGTTATATGGATGCAAAAAAAACTAGAGGTGATAGAGCAAAACTGTTTAGAAATTTGAATTAAGCATATCAAAATTAGTCAAAAACATCTATTCACATGCTTCCCTCAGATTTTTTTTTTTTTTTTTTTGTAAACCAGTGTTATTGAATTGGATTCCTTACTTCACGGTTATTCGCAATTCGAAACAGTCTTATATTGCTGTGTTTAGGCTTTTTAATATATGTTATTGGCCCATGTAAAAAATTTCGCAGCGAAGGCTGTGCTGTGTAATTCACACACACACACACAAACACACACACACTATCTATCTATGTATATACCTAGGCTGCTTCCTCCAAGGAAAGGGAGGTAGCCGAGACAGGACGACACACTCCCCATTTACTCATTTACTCATCCATTCAAACACATTCATTTGCATCTTAGCCCCAAAGGGGAGAACGGACAGATCCTCACCGCACCACACCGCACAAGGGTCAACTGCGCAATGCAATCAGTAACATCCGCAGCTGGGCCCGACAGCAAAACTGGTTTACCCCTGCCACATCATAACTGACCCATCCCCTTACCCGCACCTGACCTGACTAGCTGATCAGACCAAATGCGGGAGAATATCCCATCAGGGCTGCGTCATCACTTATTCATTCACATTTTCTCTCCATTTATTTCTGTCACGCACAGCCACTCCTCCTTGCTCAACAGACATCCCTCTCACATCCAGCGCCTTCTTCACACTGTCCTATTCGTGGTCTCCCTCTCAGCTTTACACCTCTCCCATCAGATCTAGTTATCTTTTTCACCAATCGCTCTTTATCCATTCTCTCCATATGCCCAAATCATCGCAAAACCCTCTGCTCAACTCTACCAGCCATCTCCCGAACAACTCCAGTTCTCCTTCGCACTTCATCATTTCGCACTCGATCCATACGCGTCACTCCACACATACACCTCAGACACCTCATCTCCATTACATTCAAACTTTTCCTCTCTGCTACACCCATATTCCATGTTTCAGCCAAATTATAAATATATA
Organism: Coenobita brevimanus; assembly: GCF_032717465.1. NCBI lineage: Eukaryota > Metazoa > Arthropoda > Malacostraca > Decapoda > Coenobitidae > Coenobita > Coenobita brevimanus. The sequence goes on along the minus strand of NC_137021.1, from coordinate 23,947,120 downwards.
TATATATTACATTCAAACTTTTCCTCTCTGCTACACCCATATTCCATGTTTCAGCCACATTATAAATATATATATATATATATATATATATATATATATATATATATATATATATATATATATATATATATATATATATATATATTGCCAGTCGCCATAATCCCGTACGGGGTGGCCATTTGACTCTGAGTTATTTGTTTTACAGGGAGGGGCACTAACCCTCCACCAATCCACTTGACACGTAGGGAGCACGTATGGTTTGGTTATATGGTTACCACCCAGCGTTGTAAATGGTTTCTTGGCTTACAGGAAACCATTTGGCTTGTCACTCAATGTAAAACCACCTGTAACGGAAAGAAAAGCATTAACTAGTGACAGGAAAGATGGGAGAAATAGGAAGAGAGGAGGGCAGGCACAGAAAAAGAATGATAAAGGCTAAGGAAGAAGTAGGCAGCACTACATCAAGTGAGTGGATGATGATCGCCACCACCTACCACACCAAATATATATATATATATATATATATATATATATATATATATATACCAGATGGGTTGTTGTGAAAATCAGCTTTGAAGGAAAACAAAAAGCAGCACTTATGTTGCATTCTGCAAATAAGGCTTTCAAGGTCAGATAAGGGTTGTATCGTTGAGTGCGTAGTCAGAAGTTTTTCACTGTGCTTGAAAGAATTATCTGTAGATAGCACCAGGAAACTTAAATGTTGAATTAGAGAAGAAAGTGTGAAGGAGTTAACCTTAATCAGTTTAAAAAAAAAAAAAAAAAAAAGCCACAGACCCACATGAGTTGGAAAAGCTTATTAGGTGCCTTTGGCTTTCAGAAAGTTCAGCACACAGTGAAACAAAACAGATGAAAGATTATTTGTCGCCAGAGAGAATGAAGTGAGTAATGGTGGCCATGTACATTGACGATTAGTTTTCATTGACTCATTCGTATCTAGTAGTCTATTATCAAGTAATAATTCCATCTTGCTACATGAGTTTGTATAAATTCGATATATAAATAAGAGTTGTAAAATTTTTAAAAATCACCAATAAAAGTAGAGTAAAATCCTTATTGATGGAACAATTTGACTCATAATGAAACTGGATACTCCATTTAGTTTGGGACCTATTAAATAGTCAAAAAATAAAAATAAATAAATAAATAAGGCCACTAGTCCGCGCAGTAAGCTCATACATTTTGAAAGTTTGCAAAAATTCTAAAAAAATCGCAGGTAAAAATGGGATAAAGCCCTTATTTAGGGATCTCATATTTTAACAGTACATTCCTATGAGCCTGGCACTATTTGAAAAATGTCAAAAGATGAAAGGTCAGGCCTCTAGGAGGCGCAATATGCTTTAATGTTTTGAAAGTTGGCAAACATTTCTATTAGATAAACAGAATGAGTTAGGAAAAATAATCCTTATTTACAGATCAATCTGGTTCATACTGTGACTTGAGATTCCTCCTAGGTTGGCACAAAGGGAGACTTGCGGAAATCTTTAAAATTTTTGACTGGTAGCAGGTGCAGAAGGTGATTTCTGGATATACGATGGATAAAATTTCTAAGAAAATCATTGGGATAAGTTAAAGAAAATTATGAACCATTCTTCCTCAAATTTTCACTGAAGATCACTCCTCTTTGTGTGGCATAATGGGGACATCTTGAAAAGTACAAAATTTATAAATTTAAGAGTACTTTCCATTCATGAAATGATGCCTTAAGATATATCCAAAATAGCAAATAAGCATTACGATTACAACTGTATTTTTTTTTTCTCTCTCTCTCTTTGCAAACATGAATATTACGTCTTAAAATTTCAAAACGAGTGAAGACTCCACAGGGTGGAACACAGGTCATTGGAGCGAAGTGGGCACCATAATAAACTTCAACACATATATTTCTCAAGACAAGATGGTGGTCACCTTACTCTGGCGACCAGGGTTCCACCCCGTGAACTGTTTCACTTTACAGTATTTTAAGAAGGTGCCAGGAATTACATGCAACTGAAAGTAATCATGTCTTTCCTTGGGGGCCTACTATCTGTGCATTTTTGGCTTGTGTCTTGCTTTTCATTAGGCAACTGTCAAGCTGCAGACTACTTCCTTTACCATTCAAACTCCTGACAATTAACTACTGGTTAAAGAAATCTTGTATTGGAGAGGTTAATGAAGGGTATATTTTTTACTCCTCCATATTTCTCAGTCAAAATATCTCTCCTGATCTATATAAAATCATCTAGTCATAGTTGGAGAAAAATTTAGGAAAAAAGTCATCTAGTGGAGAAAGTTATTAGAACCTTCCATTGGCAAATACATTACCCAGATGCCTTTATTCAATTTAGGAAAGATCTATAAAATTTTAGAGTTGATGAAGGGTTAATATAACCATTTAGTTCAAAATTTTGTCTGGAGACAGCAGGAACACAGACTAGAGTGAAGTAATTCACAGATTCACAGATAAACACTCGGGTGGAAGGCTATTAAGCCTGTGAGACGCGGCTCATAATATGCCTCCAAGCGTATCATTGTTGATTCGGTTCAGTTTGGCTGAAATAAATCTCTATTCCACAACTGAATTATGACGTGGGTGATAATGTGGCAGTTTCTCTATTTTCGCCCTAAAATCAAATTTTTGTTCCTGGCCACTCCATGCCCTATCTAACTCCCTCTCAAACCTCATCACACTCCCAACGCTTACCACGTCGTTTGGGAGGTTATTCCAATTTTCCACTATTCTGTTTCAGAAGAAACTTTCTAATGTTCAGTCTAGATCTTTTTTTGTACACCTTCTTACCGTGTCTCCTGGTGCGTTCATCTCCCGATAATGTAAACAACTTGCAACAGACCTCCTCATCATACACTCCTTGTAATATCTTATATGTTTCAATCATCTCCCCCCTTGATCGTCTGTATACCAGGGTCGGTAGATTTAGTATCTTTAACCTTTCACAGTACGACAATTCCTTCAATGATGGAACCAGCTTTGTAGCCCGCCTTTGCACATTTTCAATGGCTATAATATCTTGCATTTTGGGGGGGGCTCCACACTTGGCTTGCATATTTCAGAATGGGTGTTACCAAGGCCGTGAGTAATGACTTAAATGTTTCCTCATTTAGATTCACAAATGCTCTCCTTATATGACCTACTATTCTGTTTGCTTGGTTAATTTTTTTCTGCACTATGCTTTTCAAAGGACAGTTCATTATCAATTATCACACCCAAGTCTTTTTCTGCCGTTACCTGCTCCATTCTTTCCTGCATCTTGTAATTTCCCTCAGTTACCACGGTTTTACCTATCCTCATTGATTTACATTTATCAGGATGAAAATTCAGAAGCCAATTTTCTGACCATATTTTCAAGACCGTGATATCCTCCTGTAACCTTCTACAGTCATCATTGTTCTAAATTTTCCAATATATTTTGGGTCATCGGCATAAACAACACTGCACTGTAGTTCACCACTATATCAGGCAAATCGTAAATAAACATGACAAATAGAAAAGGACCAAGAACAGAACCTTGAGGCACACCACTGGTCACATCTTTCCACACATACGTTTCCCCATGTACAACCACTCTCTGTTGTCTATCTCTCAGAAATGACTTAATTCATTCAACGTATTCTGGTCCCAAATTGTATATCTTTAGTATATCAATGAACCTTCTGCGAGCAACCTTGTCAAAACCCTTAATAAAATCACAGTATCTTATATCAACTGCATACCCCTCATCCAAGGCCTCAGTCCAGTCTCCCAGCGCCCTAACCATTTGCAACACTGTAGATTGGCCTGATATAAATCCAAAATGCTTTGTGCTAAACAATTTATGCCCCTTCGTATGTGCCATCACGTAATCTTTAATAATAGCTTCCATTATCTTTCCAATAATACAGGTCAAACTTACAGGATCACTTCGGTCCCCCTTCTTAAAAATTACCGTTATATTGGCTATTTTCCACTCCATTGGTACACAGTGCGTATTGAAAGATGTTTCATACATTATTCTAAGCCGTACCACTATTTGGTGTTTTACTTCTTTTCTTATTCTTGAATGGAAACCATCCGGCCCAGGGGATTTATTTATTTCCAAATCTGCAATCTTTCTTTTAATCACATCCTCCTGCCATTCAATTACCAATAGCAATGGCACCGGTTTTGGCTCAACCACTAGTACATCTCCCTCAGGTTCATCAGTGAAAACGCTACAATAAAAATTAGATAACACTTCAGCCTTTTCCTTATCACCTTTAGTTTTAACTGTCTTTTCCCCATCCATATATAATTCTGGCATACAGCATGCGCTTTTTGTTTTTGACTGTACATTTTTCCAAAATAATTTTGGATTTTCCTTAACATTCTTGGTTACATTACTTTCCTGATTCCTCCTTTCCTTCCTAGTGGCTCCTCTAACTTGATTGTTCACACTACGGTATTCTTTCTTCACCTTGGCATATTCTCCATCGAAACTTTCCTATTCAGCAGCTTTTGTGGGTTTCAACCTCTCCCATAATCTCTGTTTCTTTGAATTTTGGGCCATAACTTTCCGTTCAATGGAATTTTTACTAGTTCTCTTTCTTTCTTGCCTTTCAAAATATTTTCTCTTTGGGATGCATTCATCAATTGCATTCCTGAACTTGAGTTTGAATCTCTCCCACAAAATCTCCCCGTCATCTGAGTCTAGATATCCCCTCTAGTCAATATTCAGGGTCTCCCTTAGTCTCTTCCAGTCTGCTTTTTCCATCATGTACCCCATTCTCCTATGCTTCATATGTAGTGGTTTCATATCACAGTAAACATATATACAGCCATGATCACTTCTACCTATTGGGCTATCCACCTCAACTCTCTCTACCATAAATTCATCTATACTGAATACTAAATCAACACGTTTCCAGCACACCCCTCTCTAAACCTAGTAACCTCATGCACATTTTTTGAATGAAATCATAACAGAAATGGTCAGAACCAGTCTTCACTGTCCAGAATTTCCAATCTATGCCAGACATGTTAAAATCACCCGCAGATCACCTTATATCTGATGCTCAGATTACTGATTTCCTGCATCAGATTCATTAATTTCCTATTATTTTCTGCATCTCCTCCTGGACTTCTATATACTGATGTGATAACCAATTCATTTGACTTACATTAATTCTACCTCCAGGTTAACGATACTGTATGACAAACCTTTTTTCACATACATCAGCAACCCTCTTTCTCCATTGTCTTTCCCCAAATTTTTTGCTATAGCCTCATAGCCTTCGATATTATATTCAACCAATTCTCTCTCATATCTAAAATTTTTAGGCTTCACCTCCTGTATAGCCAGTATCTGAGGGCACTGCTTCATAGTTGCAATCCTTGCTTTCAAGTCCATAATTTTGTCCTGGCTATATACATCCACATTACTGGATAAAACACACAAACTCTCCATATCACTGGCTGATGAGGCTGCATTTCGCAGCACAACTGGGTCATCTACTGTCCCTGCACAAGACTCATCCTGTGATCCCATCCGTTCCCAGCATTCTCCTTTACTTTTACAGGATGTTCGTCCATTTTTATAGCACTGTGCGTCATCCCTCCTTCGCCTGCTGCCACCTTTCTCGTAATTTTTACTATTACTCTTTCCAGTGGGTGCCCTCTGACCACATAGCAAAGCTCTGTCCCTTGAGCTACCAGGTTTTTTCTCCTAACTTCACTCCTTATCCATTTGTCTTTCTTCCTCGTTCATGTCATGGGCGAGTCCTATTCCTTTTATCACTTGGTTAGTACCGTTCTTCAACTTATTCGCATTCTTCATAACTCTTTCCTTCATTCTATTTACTAGTGTTATCAGTATTGGCCTGGACTTGACATCCTTATTTGTTGCCGTCGTTGTTTCATACTTGCCAAGCCTCATTATGTTAGATATGGTCTTGTCATGACACTCCACACCAATCTCAGCACAGATATTTCTAAAATTTTAACCAATAATGTCTGATTATCTCGGCCATGATGGCTGTTCTAATACACCGTCACTGTGGACACTATCCTCTATTGAATCTTCTAAGTTTGACAGATCGATGGCTATCTCAAGTTAAACATCGTCATTCAGTCAGATGTTGAGGAATCCGGTGGATTAATGGCGCTGTTTGTTTTCATTTTTTTTTTTTAACTGAGTTACTCTTGTGAGAGACATCTTATTATTAAGTCAGATATTACAATAAAGACATTCAGTATAACTGAATCTGTTTTGAAGCAATGGACCGTAGATAAACTGTACTTAACCCTGCGTGAAGTGAGCCTTTCCAAATGACATAGGGGGCTGGTGGGGTCTACATGGACCCCAAGACTTGTTGGTGGATTTCTACCATATGCATAAAACAGCGTCATTTAAACTTTGCGCATATATTGCTCAGGACACCGTACGTGGAGATAACCCACCACTGTCCCTTTTGTTTTGTTTTTTTATTTATGTTGTGTTTATAAGAAAATTATTTACATGTATCAGAAGTTTGTTAAAGTTTAAGTTTAGATGCACTGAACATATACTTATTTATATGTCTGATTGCCAGTACTCATGGGATAGGTTCCTTACATAATAACAAGCTCTGGTAGAAATTATGATAATATAGCCATAAAATAAAGCTATCCTTATAATGTTCATACAAGATAAAAAGATTTTTTGTTTTCAGTATCACACAAATATAAAGATAACTTTTATCATGGGAAAACAACTGAATTATAATACCTTTCCCACAAATACAAAGAAAAGTGACTTTTGCAATGTTAACAATGATAATATAACAGAATGGTTATGGCAGACAGCCATCACAAACAAAGTTTGTGTGACCATCACAAATAGGCACATCAGCATCAGATATTTCACTGTCTGAACGAACATCTTCAAAAAATCAGGTTGGTCATTATCTGCCATCAAATTTCTGCCATAAAACATTGATTTTGGTATTAACATTGTTTTTAAATGTCAAAAATCTGAAAAATCAGGAAAAAATAATTAGGCAAACGGAAAGGGAGATGTGGTCTCAGCAGACCCCACAAAACATTTTTGACACTGTCGCTTCTAAATGCTGTAAGCTTTTTTTTGGCTCAAAAATATGTGCACATACAATAACCATCTGCAACGAATTCACGAGATCGTGACATTGTATATTATTATGAGAACTCCTGAAATATATTGAAACCCTACAGAACTTCGCTCAGTCAGTTAACTGCTTGCATTTGCTCTCAGATTTGAAACAGAGTTTTTCAAAGGCACTTGAGAAACACAAGCCTCAGGTGTTGAAACTCAAGTGTGACTCCTTGGCTTCAAGCACATCTGGTACAGCCGACCCTAGCTCCATGCATGCTCTCCTGCGCCTATTTTGGCAACCCCGTGCCTGAAGCTTCCTTCGTACAAGGAATGTGAGAGAATCAAGCCATTCATAGCTAGTTTCAAGGACATGGTACATCAATACCAGCTGGACGAGGCAGCTAAGCAGGTCCAATTTCTTGGCTTGTTTGAGGGACTGGCCCCTCGATATTATCCACAGAATTCGTGGAGACAGTATCACTATGAGATGATGAAAGCCACACTCATCAAAGTTTACGCTCTCACTGTTAACGATGCCAGGTGTCAGTTCACGAGCCCACGTCTCCAAGAAAAGGAAACTGCTGTCCAGTTCCTCGACCGTCTCACCGCTTACTTAGACGAGTGAAGAGAGAAAGATGAGACCCCTCGCACTCAAAAGGGGATATTTGTGTCACAAAAACTTTGTACCTACTTGTAGTGGAGTTTTGTAGATTAGTTTTATATATATATATATATATATATATATATATATATATATATATATATATATATATATATATATATATATATATATATATATATATATATATATATATATATATATATATATATATATATATATATATATATATATATATATATTAGACTTGTGGACGAGCGGTTGTTACATGTGAGTAGCTTGTGAGTAGATAATCTTCGTTGCCTTTTTGTTGTGCAATGACAGGAGAGGTAAAGATGAGTATGGGACTATTTTTATTTGTCTTGGAAATATTAACAAAGTCTCTCACACAGAGCGAAGTATAGAGTCCCACTAGCTACCTCCCTGTCTCACTCTCTCTCTCTCTCTCTCTTCCATGTTGCTAAGCCCTTCTCCCTACTACCTGCCGGTTCTATGGCCTGTCTCCTTCTGCCCTCTGCTTCCTAAATTCTGGTGAAGCAGGGATCTTGTCACATGTGTTACATTGTGGTTGGAAACTTCTAGAAACCTGTGTGTATGTGTGTGTATGGTCACTAGGCTTTGTTCGTGCTATCTCGCTGACACACTACCTACATCATCCCCTGATTTGCTACTTCCTGTGTATTGTCAACATTTCCTCAGTTAACTTGCAAGATCATTTCCCTTTCCCAGGCTTGCATGGAGCTATGTATCTATTTATCTATCTATTTATTATGATTTGTAATTATAATATGGACTCATAACATTGCTCGGCCACGCAGCTGAAGGTCCTCTGACAGCAATCATCACTGACATATGCTAATCTATTAGTACATAATATTGATTATAATATTGTATACATATAATATTCATAGTAAATTGCAATGATCCAGTAATATTACATTTTAAACAAGTTGTATACATATTTGAATAAATGCAATGGTTGTTGTATGACATTTTGGAAGATGTGTATGTATAACAGACATCCGCATATAATTGTGCAATGGTAATACTGCTAGGTTATTACATTACAAATTGAGTTATCCCTTTAGTAATGTCTAATATTTCAGCTAACTTGTAAGATGATTCTGGTAATACAGAATTGTGGTAATACATAATTGTAACATTGTGAATTGTTACATAATTGTATTGTAATTGTTACATTGTAGTAACATTGTAGTAATACATAATTGTAATATTTTATGAATTGTTACATAATATTGTGGTAATGCATAATTGTGTTGGCCTTATAATTGTAGTTACATTTTGTTAATGCAACTGTTACATAATTGTGTTGGCCTTATAACTGTAGTTAAAGTTACATGAAAGTTACATCTTGTTAATGCAACTGTTACATAATTGTTACATATTGTTTGTAGTTACATAATTGTAGTTAAAGTTACATAAAAGTTACATCTTGTTAATGCAACTGTTACATAATTGTTACATTTTGTTTGTAGTTACATAATTGTAGTTAAAGTTACATAAAAGTTACATCTTGTTAATGCAACTGTTACATAATTGTTACATATTGTTTGTAGTTCCATAATTGTAGTTAAAGTTACATAAAAGTTAATCTTGTTAATGAAACTGTTACATAATTGTTACATATTGTTTGTAGTTACATAATTGTAATAATTGCAGTCCTGACATTGAATCCGGTCATGCTGCGGTCGATGATATGATGTGCCATGCCACTAGCTTGTGGAGACAACAATTTGCTTTTTTGTTTGTAGTTTATGTGGTATTTTGGCATTTGTAGTAACACTTACACTTATGTTCATTTGTTTGTTATGTGATCTTACCCTATTTCTTTTTTTTTTTGTTGGTTGTATTGATTTTCTATAGTTTGTTTTTCTTAGTTTGTCTACGATTTTTCGGTGTTGCTCGAGGTTGCATAATTGCTGGCTAATTTCCTTGGGACCCTTTTTTAAGGTTTAGTTTATGTTGCACAAATATTACTGAAAATTATTTTATATAGTCCCATATTTTGTTATTTTATATAAAAAATATATATACGCTGTATACAGGATTAACTATATACACTACTTGATTGTTCACTTGTACCTATCGTGGACAAAGTATGTATCAGCACTATGTGGAAATCTTTGTCTTCACGATTGTGTTGAAGATGTTCATTCTTGCTAACGTCATTTGTGTTGGCCATTTTTTTTCTGGTTTTCCTTGTAACTAAATTAGGCTGTTTCCACTAAGTAGCTTTAATTAATGTTTAATACAATTCTTTTAATCGTTCAATGAATAACTGTGATGGTATATTTTCTTTATTACTTTGTAGATGTAATAATGTATAGCTGTATGTATGAAACACGTATTTTATGTAGGTATAAATGGTAACACTCGATGGTAGTAAATAAATGCTATAATAAATGAATGAATATATACAGTGTAGAATATTTATTGTTGGTGATTATTTAGTGTTTGAGTTATGCAGGTAATTGAAGTAAGTATGTGTACGTAAGTTTTAACTATACAGCACGTTTTATATGTTTGTGCAGAAGTTTTTTGTCTATCACTGTGTATTGTATAAATGAAGTAACTCACTAATTTTTACCGTGGTGGAAATGGTGTGAGTGGTGTTGCACGTGGTGATAACGTTGTTCTTCACGGGTTGATTGACGTGTTGTCGTTTCAGCATGCACGCATAATGACGTCGACTTCCCACACTGGTAGCTGTGGTGAGTGAATGAGTAGCGATGAGTAACTTCAGTGAAGATAAGTGAGTAAGATGGGTTGTGAATATGGACTTGGTATTTGCTTCGTTGTCTTGACCTCTTCACTCCTGCGTCAGGGTTGGGGGTCGGGTGTATGTAGCAGAGAGAGGAGGGTGAGATCTGGTGGTTGTGAGTTGTGAGTCGTGTCTCATTCTTCATTTGTTTGTTTTGTTTTTCTTTCTCGATGCATTTGCGGTCCCTTTTTCTTGTGATTTACTTGTTGTGGGATGAAGACTGCCGCTACTTGTAGAAGCATGTAGAAGATTATACAGACGACTTGTGGAGTTGTTACTTGTAGTTGATCGTAGATGGTTGTAGTTCGTTGGTTCGTCGTAGAAATTGCAAGATTGTTTGTATCAGTACATTGTTAAACTACTGGCAAGGCGTCCTATGACCTCTTCACCTCTACATCAATATGATGATCGGGGAGACGGAGGGAGCTGGTTGGAGAGAATACTGTCAGGAGCTGGTATGTGAGTTGTTGGTTGTGAGAGGTATTTTTTTGTTTTCAATCTTGATATTTTGTAGGAATTCATTGTTGATTCGTAGACGAGGTTCGTATATGTTCGCCAACCAAAATGTCATTTGACCTTATGCTGCATACGCAGCTAGAGAAGTCGTGGTCTGCTGAGCTTATGGCTCAACTAAAGATTTGCCAAGTAAAGGATGCCAGCCAAATGATGGAAAAGGCTGACACATTCTTCACCACATACAGGTACCAAACTCTTAAGCATAAGTCCTGGAACAGGAAAGATACTGCCAAGTCTGTGAAGCCATCTCAGAGCAAACCCCAGCACCAAGGCCATTCTCAGAATAATGACCATGGTCAATACAGACCACAGAAAAAGGGCCAAGGGCAGAATACGCAGAAACCAGATTGGAGGAGGTACAAGCAGTATCCCAACCAACAGCAGTATCCAAAGCAGCATCAGAACAAAGGCAAACCACGTAACCATCAATCAGGACAATCAACTTTAGTGTTTCAAACCAGGAGGCAAATGCTGCATTAATACTCCAGCAGCTATATGGTGGTCCTGTCCCTACCAACACTTGCTATGGTGCGCAGGACGCTGGAGGGTAATTGATTAAGTATTCACAGGGAGGTCAAGCCAAGTCCCTTCGTAAGCAAGAACGGCTGTACCATGAGTCACAAACACCCCAGGGTGAGGTTCGACTGCAGTTTGTCGTTCCCACAAAGTATTGCTGAGCAGTGTTCTAATTTTATCATTGTTCAGTAATGTGAGGTCACATGTGCCAAAAGATAACCTTTGACTGCATCCATGCTGCCTTTTTTTGGCCAGGAATAGGACAGGAAATAATAAGGTTTGTGCATTCCTGCTATGTGTGTCAACGTAGCACTGGCCGTGGGGTGTCCATCCTGCACAACTGAAACCAGTGCCTATAATTTTTAAACCATTTGAAAGAGTAGCAGTTGACATTGTTGGGCCAATCAATCCCAGGGGTAGTGATGGATCAAATTATATCCTCACTATCACTGATTTCAGCACATGGTGGCCTGAAGCCATGGCCCTTAAGAACATAGATGCTGACGCTGTTGCAGAAGCACTGATTGAGGCGTTCTGCTGCATAGGTATCCCCAAGGAGATTCTAAGTGACCAGGGTTCGCAGTTCACCTCTGCAATGATGAATGAAGCATTCAGGTTTTTATCTATCCGAGGCTTGAGAACTACACCCTACCATTCCTTGTGTAACGGGATGTATGGGAGGTTCAGTAGGACTCTTAGGAAGATGCTAAAGTGTATGGCCACCGAACAGCCAAAAGAATGACCACGGTTCATTACCCCACAGCATTTCTTGCGGTTCTCACCTTTTCAACTGGTGTATGAAAGGTCGGTTCATGGGCTGCTTCAGGTCCTTTGCCAATAATGGGACGATGAAGAACCTGATCCTGAAGTCAAGACCACCTACACCTACATCCTTGATTTAGCTGACCGTCTACAGTTGACATGCAAGTTAGCCAAGGAAGAATTGATTAAGGCACGTGAAGTTCAGAAAGCTTGTTATGATAAGAAAGCAGAGCTTTGGAAGTACAGTCCAGGTGATAAATGCCAGGCGTTACTGCCCACTGTCCAGAACAAGTTGTTGGCACAGTGGAAGGGTCAATATGATGTAGCAGAGCGCATTTCAGACCTCAGCTTACATAATTCAGATGGGATATATCTCCGTAAAAGTTCCATTTTAACATGTAGAAGGCCTATCGTCAGTCAGACCCTGAGGAGACTGGCCTACAAATAGTTACTGACAGTTATCAGCCCCCTGAAGGAACTGGGGAAGCTGCGGTGATTCCAGCTGATGACCATTATGACGAGCCCTTAACCATTCAGTCCCATTAGGAGGAGGCTGTCGGGGACGTCTTACTTAACACTGACTTATCATTAGGTGACCAGAATGCCATAAGATCACTCCTTTGTCGGTATGCTGATGTCTTCTCTGACCAACCTAGACTCGCAAAGACTGAGTGTCACAAAATTGAGTTGATCAGCAATACTCCCGTAAAGGTTAAGCCATATCCAATTCCCATGGGACTGCTGAATGCAGTAGATAAAGAAATTGCTGACATGGAGACTGCAGGTATTACTGAAAAGTCCTCATCCCCTTACTGTACTCCAGTGGTGGTAGTCTGCAAGAAGGATGATGGATTGAGGATGTATGGCGAATATTGGGAGCTAAAATTTGCAATCACCAATGTGGCTGCTGAGCCATTGAGTGACCATTTTGCTATTTTCACCAAGCTGCCATAAGCACGATATTTCACAAAGCTTGATTTAGCAAAGAGATTCTTCCGAGTACCCCTTCATACCGAGTGTCATCAGTCCACTGCCTTTGCTACTTCTAGGGAGTTGTATCAATATAAAATCCTTCCATTTGGACTTACCAGCTTCCCAGCAGTATTCAGTTGAGCCATAAGACAAGTGCTATATGGTACCATACGAGTAGAAATGTTTGTTGATGATGTCCTTGTTCATTCTGCTACGTTAGAGGAGCACCTCAGACTCTTGGGAATTGTCTGCGGTAAACTCCAGAGCTTGCAAATGTAAAATTGCACAGAGTGAAGTGGAGTTCCTCTGACATATTGTTGGCAGTAATCGCTGAAGGTGTCAGGATGATAAGATCAGGAAAGTTAGGGATCCCCCGAGATCCATGACCAAGAAACAGGGTAGGGCATTCCTCGGTTTAGTGGGATATTATTGAAGTTTTATTCTCAACTCTGCCTAGCCGTTGTACAAGACACTTTGGAAGCATGCTGCAAGTACCGCTGAATGGGGAGAAGGGCAAGAGGAAACTTTTGCCATCCTCAAGAATATGCTGTGTTAAAAGCCTATCTTATAACTCACTGTTTCCAATAAGCCTTTCATACTGTACACTGATGTTTCACAGGATGGAGTAGGTGCTGTGCTAATGCAAGCAATGGAAGGCAGAATTTTCCCAGTGGCATATCACAGCTGTAAGCTAAACCCCTCGGAGAGGAATTACAGTACTGTTGAGAAGGAACTCTTGGCTGTGGTTGATGGCGTTCAGAAATACTACTGTTATCACTTGGAGAACCATTCACTTTGGAAACTAAGCATATGCCACTCACCAGTCTCAGCACAACTAATACAGCTAATACAAGATTGTAAGTCTGCTCGTGTGTTGTGGGTCATTTTGTCTGGCAACAGTGTATGGGAACTAGTTGCCACATAGGATTTTTTTTATGCTTTAAAGACGTGTTTGTAGCCCTCTCGTGCACGGATAAGTTTTAGTAAGTTTTCCGGCACACGATTTTATTCCAACCCCCTCCCTGCCAGCCCACCCGCATGCCACTGAAAACACATATTCTCGCCTTGTTTTCGCCACCCATACCTCTGTGTATTGCCATGAAACCTACATCAACTTATTCATCGATGTTTGTTCTAGCCGATAAGCCAAAAAAAAAAAAAAAAAAAAAAAAAAAAGGAAAGAAAGAAAGAAAAATACGAATAAAAGTACATTAGGCCAGTGTGAATAAACATTTTGGGACATCAGTTTCACTTCCCAACATCCTAGTTCGAATGTATTCCATCATACAGAAAAATTTTATTAGAAGTTTTGATAGAGAATTTCGCCAGCTTTCTAATGAATACTGTCCGATTGTGATAAGATTTGAAGTTTTCCAGAAAATAGCCAAAAACTGCAAGCCATTACATAAAACTGATTTTTGTTCAGGGAGCTTTACCACAAAAGTTTCCTCATACATGTTCTGTTTTTTTGTTTTCACACTGGTGTGTAGAATTTCATGAGCTTTTTCATGGTACCCACAGATTTTTGATACGTCTCATAGATGTGGAGTCAATCGCAAAAAACTACTGGATACTCACGGCTGTGCTGCACTTTCATCGTGTGTGCACAATAACCGATATATTCCTGCCTATGTAAGAACGACTTTTCATCAGAGATATTTCATTGTTATGCCCTGTACATACGTAGAATTAAATGGTTCTTACAGAAAATCGATACTTCCAATAGTTTTCTAGTAAATGGAGGACAAAGAATACTCCTCCGAGCGCTGCTTTGTTTTACTGCAAGTGAGAAGTAAACGCTCTCTTCCCCCGCCATTACTTAAAAAATATGCTTCTAAAGGTTTATACTTTGGTGATGAACATATGTAGAATTCACTGATCTTTATCATGGTTCTTACAGGAAATTGACACATCCAATAGTTTTTGAGTAATTGGACAACAAAGGCAGATTAGTCCTCTGAGCACTGCATAGTTTTACCGCAAGTGAGAAAAAGACACTCTCTTCCCATGCCTTTACCTAAAAAATGTGTTCGCAAAGCCTGTTTTTTTTTTTTTTTTTTTTTTTTCAAGTACAGATTGCAAAATCTCCAGGGGTTGTTTTTATATTGCTATAATAAACTCAACATTGTACCTAAAGTATAAGTTCTCAATAAATGTCTGAGCATGGTACACTACCTGTTCAATGACATCTGTGGTTGCTACGCGTCCTTACGTTCCCTGCACACGTGCCACTAAGGTGTCGCTAACATATGCCCTTCACTAACACCCGCGGCACATTTCACATACATTGTACATAAAGTATAAGTTCTCAGTAAATGTCTGAGCAAGGTACATTACCTGTTCATTGACGTCTGAGGTTGCTAGGCGTCCTTACGTCCCCTGCACGCCTGCCACTAAGGTATCACTAACCTATGCTATGCATCCTAAGGTATCACTTCGCAAACACTCGCACCTCATTTCACGTACACTTCAAACTAAATCATATGCAAATACATGACTATCACAATGATTCCACCCCGACCTCTGCAATCATTCCGCTCCTTACTACTGTACAACGTGACCGTGATGCAGCACCTTTGCCTCGAGAGTACGCCGCACCTCTATGTTGGCACACACCACACTCCTTCACTAACACTCGCAGCATTTTTTACATATATTTCACGCAAATTCATACGCATATACAATATCGCTATCAAAATAATTCCATCCCTAAACACCTCTAATAATCCCTTCCCAACAATGGCATACAGGTGACGTTGTCCCATTCCGCACTATGGCTATGGCATACATAACGCCTGCTAGTTCCAGCAGGCGTTATGTATGCCATAGCATGCTGGAACTAGCAGGCGTTATGTATGTATGCCTCTTCTCTGCCTCAGCATGTCCATTTGCTATTAATTTGTATTATATAATTTTACACGTAGGTACAGTTACAGTAAAACTATCACACCACGCTATATAACAATTAGTTATTTAAGTAAATGTAGCGAACTTTCATTCAGTTTGACCTGAGTACAGGATTTTTCACCATCGTCGTGGAGTTTTTTCCCTCAAGCTTGCTTCTATTAACGTAAATAAGAGTTTATTTTTTACGCTCATTGACGAAAGTGCTCTTCTCCGTAGCAGGATACTACACACATCACAGTGTGAATCTTGTGTGACTGAGTTGGGATGTTTATATTACCTGGTAATTTTTTCTCTGAAAAATTCAATTTGATGAGGCATAATGTCACAGACTCAAGAGATCGTACTATTATGGCAATTTGTGACATTGTATATTATTATGGGAACTCTTGATTAGTATTGAAACCCCATAGAACTTCCCTCAGTCAGTTAACTACTTGTGTTTGCACTCAGATTTGAAACAGAGTTTTTCATAACATTCGTCATGTATCATGAGTGACTGTCTTTATGTATAGACAGGATGTTTCACTGAGCGATATATTTCGTGTAATTATCATTCCTCCACCTTGCCTCTCTAACCGTTAAGCTAGGCCCCGCCTACTTACGGTGATCATGTATTCTCGGCTTGTGGCTGGCGTGAGAACATTAGTTAGTCAATTGATGTAGTGCTGCCACGGGAGGAGGAAGTGAAGAAGAGTGCAGAGAAGCAAGACCCCGTCTTAGTGGCTACAGCCTCTCGCAGTTCTACAACCCCTGCATCTCCCCACCGAGTTCGTGATCGGCAACAGTGGACGTCAACAGTGTGAACTGTAGCGCGCCTCGTGTAGCAGAGCCGTCCAGTCTCTTCGCAGCCACGACGTCAGTTTATCCACTGACCAGTATTTCCTTTCTTTGTTTTCGAGGCTAAATCTGGTCAACAAAATTTAAAAAGTGTCGTGGTTCTAGTATATTTTGAGGTGGTTCTAAGCAATATGAACCTGTAAATTTCGATTATGATATCTAATTTTCTCTAACACGTCCAGTTTTCAAGAACCAGTATACCTTAGGAATATCTGCTCATACATGGGAATATCCGACCCGACTCCTGTCATAGAGGTATATACACCCTATAAAGGTGCACTTCAGCTACTTCTTGTGGCGGTTATATAAATTTCAGCTGAATACCTGAATCATAAGATATTTAGCAACTCCAAGGGAATCAGTCACTGCCAAAAGTCTGGTAAACAAAATTTCCCACTATACAGCAGATAATTTCTTTTTACAGCAATGTATGCATAGGGTAGTCTTATATTTGCCTACCCTATACCTCTCTTGGTCTGTGTTGGCATTCAGTGGAGCGCTGTAACTGTATGAATGCATCAGACACATTCTGCTACATCTGCGGCCTCCAAACCTGAAAGTCTGAAGAAACCAATTACAAGGAATGTTAAAGCCGCTTACAAACATTACTTCAAATGCCCTGTTGGTGATCAAGACAAGAAGTAGACACCCCATATAGAATGCAAACCCTGTGTAAATCACACGAGTGAATGGATACGTGGTGAACGGCCATCAGGTTTGCCTTTCGCCAAATTAGTGGTTTGGTGTGGACCAATTGATCACTGAACTGACTGCTACTTTTGTCTCACTAACACCAAAGGGTATTCAGTGAAAACCCGGCCCAAGATCAAGTATGCTAACGTACCTTCTGTTCTTAGGCCTATGCCCCATGGCCTGAGCTTCCATTTTCAATTACTTCCTTAAGTATCACAAGTGAATCAGAATCTAGTTAGGAGGATAGTTGCATGGATGCCAACTTTCACGAAGATTTAGAGAGCAAGGAGCTGCATCTCATCAGTCAGGCAGAGCTGCATGACCTTATAAGAGATCTTAACCTTCCCAAGGAAAAAAGTGAACTCCTTGGATCTCGACTCAAGTAATGGAACCTGCCACAAGACTGATTTGTACCACCACCCTCCGTCATATATATGAAGAGCTCTCAATGTACTTCAGGATGGACGACATACTTTGTTACTGTTACGATGTTGTATCGTTAATGCAACACCTTTGTAAGTCTCGTCCTTATCAAACGGGAGAATGGCGGTTATTCATAGATTCTGGGAAGAAAACACTGACGGCAATCTCTCTTCCTAACGGAAATGAACTTCCTTCTGTTCCAGTTGTGCATGGAAGTTACGAAACTATGAGTACTTTGTTGGCTGCTGTTTACTACAAAAAAAACATTAATGTAACATCTGTGGGGACCTGAAGGTGATCTGCATGCTTTTAGGACCTCAACAAGGTTACACAAAGCACATGTTTTTTCTTTACTTATGAGACAGCAGAGTAGACGTTTAGCAATAGGCCTACACACAAAAGGAATGGCCAGTGCAAGCAAAAAATATGGCTGGAAGGTTCAGCTGTCATCACAAGCCTCCTTTTGATTATGAGAAGGTATTCTTGCCTCCACTTTATTTGAAACTTGGTTTGATGAAGAATTTTGTGAAGGCCATGGATCAAGATGATGCTGGCTTCCACTACTTGCTATCGAAGTTCCAAGGCATTGTATCTGAGGTCAAAGTAAAGGCAGGTGTTTTCAGTGGTCCACAAATTTGTTATATACTCAATTATCAGGATTCTGTAAAGAGCCTGTCTAAGCTGAAATGGACTGCTTGGGAGAGCTTCGTGGTTCTTACCGAGAATTAGCTAGGAAAATTTTGAGTGCCGAACAACGAGGAGCTTGGGGACAAAGTGTTGAAGCGTTACCATTCACTTGGTGCGTAAATGTCACTCAAGGTACATTTCTTCCATTCTCATTTGGACTTCTCTCCACATCATCTTGTTGATGTCAGTGATGAACGTGAGGACAGGTTTCACCAGGAAATTGCCATAATGGAAAGCCGATATCAGGGCCGATGCAATCCAAATATAATGGGAGACCATTGTTGGAATTTACAGCGTGAAAATAATTGCACCAACAGATGCAAAAGCAAAGTGTAGAAGCACTTCTAGTGTGCAAAGGTCTTGTAAGAATGGTTTGTATATATCGATTTCTGCTTAGCATGTGATGTAAAGCAAAACTTTATTTTTTGTGATAATATATACACTTACTGAAACTTATTTAACGAATATGCACGATTCAAGGAATTTTCCCACACCTATGATGAATTACGTCAAGGTTACCTGATAGCCAAATTTTAGGATCATATTAGGAATTGTGGGTACGAAATTAGAAACAGTTGAGAATAAGTCAGAAAGATTTTGGTTGATGTCCAGTGTGGTCAATTTGCGTGAGTGAGTGATTACTCGTGTAAGTTCCCTTGTAACGTAAATTTATTTTGTTTTAATTAATAAATTAACAATTCTTCTCTTTGAGCTCTATTAAGTGTAGTAATCGTGTTCGATTACTCCACATTGATACTACTTAATTTGCTTACTCCCAATTTGCACAACCTTTCCTTGATAATCACAACTGGTAGATAAGCCTGTTCTTTCATATTAATTCATAAATCTGCTTGCGCAACTAGGAGTTAGCACCGCAAGAATCTGTCTATTAGTATTATTTATCGGTTGTCAGGGGTAAGGACACTTTCTCAGAGGCCAACAGTATCAACGATTCAGCATTCGTGAGTGATTAGTTTCTGCAGTGTACTGTTGAGAAAGTTTGTGAAATTCTCGTCCTTTGCGAATCGGCGAAGTAAGCTAACATAAAGTAAAAACTTACTATTTGATTCCATAAGTCGATTCCTTTGTGAGAACTGACGACTTATTTGCAATTTATTCCTTTTTTACAATAAAAGTGAGGGACAGCCAGGTTGAAAAAAATAAAATAATGGCTTAATGGCACCATTTAAAAACATGCTGGGGTCCACAGGGACCCTATCAGCTCACGAAGGGATAAACTGATTTTGTGCTCTGTCAACTATGAAGAAAACAGGACAATACCTCGTATTTTATTTACGGTACTTTACATAACTAGCCCTAAGAGAAACTGTCACTTTCAACCTTTTATGATGGTAACGTCAGACTGTAACATTGAAAACCAATGAAACTGTTTGTGTATTAACACTGGGTGAAGTTTTATTTATGAATCCATGGTCATTGTCGTTGTTGAGCTATTGGGTGTTTATGTAATAAATATGTGCTGTTTCTTTTTAATTGGTATTTGTAATTGCTTTACTAAAAAATATGACGTTAACTGAATTTCACACCATGTGAAATTGACAGAAATGATGTCTATAGAGTATACAGTATATGTTTATGAAGTTAAACAAATATTAAACGGTGTGTGTGGGTTTTTGCAGTAGTAATTGAATGCCTTCAGTGAAGCTCTGTGCATACAGTAGAGGTTTTCAACCTCGAGAGAATTCCAGCTTCCAGTGGCATTTTATGTTTTTACATCTGGGCAGACATGAGTTTAGTGGTAAAACAAGACTTTTCTTTTTTTGTGTAATTAATATGAATCTGGCCCTCATTTCTTGCAGAAATGTGTCTTCTCCAGAACCAGTGGAATCACATTAAAAATCACCAGAAAAAAAATTGATTTCTAAATGGGGAAGATATAGCCCCCAAACGCACCCTTATATGATATCAACCATCCAGACTGCCACTGAACCTAACTTTGAGAAGCCCTGGTGAGACGGTGGTGGTATGGGTTTGTCGAGCAAGTGAGGGGTGAAAATTCTCACGTCCGACATGACGTCACTGCATATTTTCCGTGTATATACTTCAACCACCGTGCCTCTATTACTAGTGACATTGAAGGAAATGGTAAACAAAAAAATTATTGACACTGACAAGAGGAACATAATGAAAGTGCATAAACCTGTATAACCTGTGTTTGTCCGTAAGTAAAAATAAAAAAAAATCTGGAACTTTGTACACCTCACCATTCAGCCTTTTATAATAGCACTAGAACCAACTTCTATGGAGGTGGCCGATAAAGCAAAATAAATGAGTGAGCTACGGGCGAAATATTCTTAGCAATGATTCTACTTAACATGCGTTTGTATGAAACCTGAATGAAACAAACATCGTCACAATAAGTGGTTTTTTACCACTGTATGCAAGGGACATAGTACAGTATTATGTACTGCACTTGCATATTCTGTATACACAAACACACACACATACACATTTATACGAAAATACAGACAACTTATAATTTTGGTGTTCTTCTTTTCCAGATCTAACCAGTAACGTCAGACTTCATCAGATAAGCAACAGGAGTTTTTTCCATCTCAGGCATCAGCATCTGATATAACACTGCTGGGTTTACAAGGGTCCCCTCACGACCAAGGACTCGAGTGAGGAAATATCAGGCGAGGTCTGTGAAGTAGAAATATCCTCAAATCCTAAACCCACTGTGGTTTTATGTATAAAAATTAGTGTTTATTTATTAGGCTGAAATCTGTTTAATTTTTTTTTTTTTTCAGTAACAAACAAGAAAAGGATGGAGGCCCGCCACGACTTTAGTTCGCTACTAGACGTAGGTTTCATGGCCGTTGATTACGTGGTGTTTGGAGGAGTCCTGGCAGCCTCCCTTGCTATTGGCTGTTTCTATGCTGTCAGGAGCCGCAACAAGGGCACTGAAGAGTTCCTAGGGGGGGACCTCAGCCTCTCCTGCTTCCCAGTATCCATGTCACTTCTTGCTTCAGTCGTTTCTGCCAGCACCGTCCTCGGTTAGTATTGGGAGGTTTAAATCTGTTTCCAAGTGGCATAAGAAGTTTCGTACTGTAGCAACTCTTACTTGGTCATTAAGTTTATTTCCTGTAATTCAAAGGCATAGCAAGGCATTACTAAGGATCTACGTCCTCTAACATTTATTTACAACTAGTATCGTATTCTAGGATTAATCTTATTTTGACAACTCAGTCGAAAATTGCCGCTTCTCTACTTTGAGTTTTGTCTGAAACGTGTTACAAAGAAAACGCTGAGCAGATTTGAATTCGGTACTTCCCACTAGACTACATGGCAAAATATTCACCAATATTCTCAGCAAACTTTTTTATCATATGGTTTTCAACCAAATAGCTGTATCTCAATTAGATTCTGAGGATATTTCAATTTCCAAAATGTATTGTATTTTTGCACCAAAAATGAGTACATGACCTTCAAAAATAGGTCAAGGACATTTATATTTGGCCCAAGTGCTTGGGTTACCCTAGGGTACCTTCATGTACATCATCAAGGTCTAAGAAAAAAAGAAGTGCAGAAAAAAATACTTATGAAAACAATAACCTTCGCCATATATATGGCGAAGCTTAATTACTAGAATTAATAGACTTCACCATGTGATGTGGTGTGTGGGGTGAAGAGAAGACGGACGGGGGTGCAGGGAACAGCATGTTGGAATGAAGAGGTGAGACAGGCTGTTGCACAAAAGATAAAAGCATACAATGAATGGATAAGAAATAGGTGCATGGAAGAAGTTGAGAGGCAGAAGAGAGAGTTATATGTAGAAAAGTAGAGAGAGGTGAATGTATTAGTAATAGAGAGTAAGAAGAGAGTGGATAAGGAATTTGGAAGGAATCTGAGTGTAAAGTGTAGGGAATGTAAGAAAATGTTCTGGAAAAAGGTGAAGAGCGTAAGACAAGGTGACAGTGAAGTTAGTAGGAGAGTGAAAGATAAAAATGGTAGATTACTGGTGGAGAAGGGAGAAAAGGTGAGCAGATGGAGAGAACACATTAAGGAATTAGTGAACATAGAGAATGGAAGTAATGCGAGTATAAGTAGCTGGGGAATGGCTGGGAGAAGGAGGGAGGTGAGAAGACAGGAAGATATCAGTAGGAAAGAAGATGTGGAAGCAATGAAGAAAATCAAATTGGGGAAAGCCCCAGGAATTGATGGAGTGTGTGGTGAAATGCTGAAGCAAGGGGGAGAGATAGTAGTAGACTGGATGTGGAAGATGTGCAGATTGGCCTGGGAGGAAGGTAGAGTCCCGGAGGATTGGAAGTCAGGTATAACTATTCCCTTGCACAAAGGAAAAGGAGAAAAAGAAGTGTGTGGTAATCACAGGGGCATTTGTCTTCTTAGTGTAATGGGAAAAGTGTATGGTAGGATACTTATTGACAGAGTTAGGGAATTAAGAGAGGAATTAGTTGGAGATCAACAGGGAGGTTTTAGAAAGGGATGAGATTGTGTAGATCAGATATTCATTCTTAGATCTTTAGTGGAAAAGTTTCTAGAGAAAGGAAAAAAGTTGTATGCGGCCTTCATGGATTTGGAGAAAGCATATGACAGGGTGGATAGACAAGGATTGTGGAAAGTATTAAGAATATATGGAGTAGATGGGAAGTTGTTGAAAACTGTGAAGAGTAAGTATGATGGTGCTAAGGTTGCAGTGCGTGTGGATGTGAACTGAGTGCATTTTTCACTTTGAAGGTTGGGTTAAAACAGGGATGTGTCATGTGTCTATGGTTGTTCAGTCTGTACATGAATGGGGTAATATAAGAGGTACAAGGTAGGGCAGTGGATGTTGGAGTGGCCCTATTGAGAGAGGGTAGTGTTTGGAAACTCCCTGTACTGTTTTTTGGAGATGATACTGTGTTGTTAAGTGAAGACGAAGGGGAGCTGCAAGGCTTGATGGATGAGTTTGGGTGAGTGTGTAAGATACGGAATCTAAAGGTGAATGTAGGGAAGAGGTGAAGTCAGTGAATGTACGGTGAGGTTGGATGGTGAGGAAATGGAGTGTGATGAGTGAGAATGGAAGTTTGGAGGGTTAAGTGCTTGAAAGGGTACAACAAGGAAGAAAGATTGTTGGTTCCTTGAAAGCAGTGATAAGAAACAGGGGAGTGAGCATGGAAGTGAAAAAGTTACTACATGACAGTATTGTGATATAAACTCTGCCGTATGGAAGTGAAGCATGGACGTTGTTGGAAGGACACAAGTCAAGAGTGAAAGCAGTGGAAATGAGTTATTTAAGAAGAGTCTGTGGAGTCACATGGAGAGACAGGCGGACAAATGAGGATATAAAGGAGCGTTATGATGTGGATGTGAATGTGATAGGAAGCGTTAGGAGGAACACACTGAGTTGGTTTGGCCATGTGGAGAGGATGGAGGGTGAGAGACTAACGAGGAGAGTGCATGTGAGTGAGGTGGAGAGGGGGAGAGGGAGGGGGAGGCCGAGGATGAGATGGAGCGATGGAGTGGAGAGGTATATGAGAGAGGGGGGTGTGAATTGGGAGCGGGGCAGTGAAATGGAGGGGGACAGGGCGACGTGGAGGCGATTTGTTTGTGGCCACCCCGTACTGGATTAAGGCGTCTGGCAATAGATAGATAGACAGACCATGTGAAGAAGGGCATTGTCATATTACTAGGATGAAGTATGAAACCCTTATTTAAAGGCCGCATCATTAAAGCAGAGAGCAAAAATGCTGACAAGCTCACGCTCCTCCAGTTATTTATGATATTTTGAAGTAGTTGATACTGATGTCAATGACTGATCCTTCTGTGCCGTTGTTGATTATACTTGTACAATGTGGGATGCAGGCTGAGCACCCTACAGTGGCAAGTGTTATTTAATGACCACGAGACAATTACTGGCTCGCCTACAACTTCCGTCTATCAGGTTTAACTTCTTCAGTTTTGTTACGCATTCTTTACTCAGTTCTTACTATCTGCGGACGATTTTTAAAGCGTAGATGACACTAATCGAACTGGCGAGGCGAGACCCCGTATTCATTAACAGAATTCTTGTCAGAGATCCTTTTTTGGTTGAATATAATTGTCTAGTGGTGAACTGATTATAAGGAAGCAAAGTCGTCCGCCCTGAAGATCGAAACATAGAATTCGGCGCTGCTCACTATGTACATTGTTTGACGAAATAGAAACTGATTCCTTTTCATTAATTAGTGATGTGATCCTGCATGGCAGTGGTTTATGTTTTTCAAGAAAATTAGATTGAAGAGGTCAGTGACCCAACAGCCAAGAATGTACCCCTTAGTTTCATCTGCACTTGATTTTGTCTTGATTTGAGCACATCTGACAGAAAATAATTAGATGTTAAAGTCTTTAGTAATCTCATGCCACATTTCATTTAACGAATATTTTATATATACTGCAATATATATATATATATATATATATATATATATATAGATAGATAGATAGATAGATAGATACAGTAGATAGAGAGATATAGATATATAGATATAACAAGCATTTGATATGGATCGACTTGGTTGAATTGGCTCGAGGTGTCATGCCTTTTCCTTTATTACCTACATTCATTATTGCTTAATATCAGACATTTCCGAAAACTAAGTGATGTCGAAATTTTTACTTACTCACAATGACACAGACATTGAAACTTTAACCAGATTTGCGTGGCAGTATCGAACTGAAAAGGTTACTAATTTGTTGTTAGTGTTTCAGTATACGAGCGGGCAAAGAGATGTAATAAATAATCCATCAGCCGAAGAAGTGCATCATTATCAAGATGAAGTCTCTTGTCCTTCATAATTCCAAGATTTGTATCACTTTGCCTGAGTCTTTTCAACAAGACAACATATTGTTCATTTTGAACAAGCCACAACCAGACTATTACGTTCACCTTTAGAAAACATCACCTAGAATGAAGTGGTCAATGAAAGATATATCTAATAGTTCATATTGTTGAAGTCTTCCTAAGGTGAAGAAAATATCTGAAAGTAGCAAGACTATCATGTTAAAAAATGCCTCCTTGGGCTGAAAGGCAAAGGGTACAGGAATTCCTAGCATCTGTGCCCATGGATTCCAAATCAGCAATTTTGGCATCAGATTAAGTAGACATGCATTCGTGCGAGAGGCAAACACAGGAGGTTTTGCATTTCTCTAACGAACTTCATACGTTTCCTTTGTTTTCCTTCCACTATAAATCAGAGACACTTGTTTTTATGCAATGCCGAAATTTGACAGGCAGTATATATTTCATCTAAATTTTTAGCGGTGGTCTAGGGATTTCAGCATTGTTTCTAGTGATATATATAGGTTAGTGCCGGCAATGAAGTTCCAGGACCTTCTACTTGGCAGCTCTGCTAGGCTGAGGACTGCTTGATCAGACAAGGTAGAGTAACAAAACAACAACCACATCAACAACAACAAGGCAGAGGATTAGTAACACCAGGGAAATTGCATACGCAATAAAACAATGGCTCAGCCAGAACAGATTTTGTATCTTTATATATATCAGAAATAAATGTAGATGAACTATTTCTAAATTAAAATGAACAATCAGAGTGCGACAACTGCGTCCATCACTTGGTCTAAGGTCCAATATTTGACTGTGCTCATTGACCCTGACGTTCAACTAATTCCTCTTAAAACTGATTTATTTAATTATTTTCTGATTTTTAAACCTTACACAGACTTTCATCCAAGTGCATTTTAATATTTTTGAGTTGATCTTGTCCTGTTCCTTAGCCTTTGAGTTACTGTTCTGAAAACTGAACTGGTTCATCCCCGGCAGACAGTCGTTCCTACCATCGTGCTTGGGCCAAATCGAATAAAAACTCATTGAGTTTTAGGGTAAATTTTTTGACCTTGTGCTGTCACCTTGATCTTTGACGGATTGTTCTAAAAATCGAATGACTTGGTTCTTGCCATGCACTTAACCCTTCCATCAGTTTAGTCTAAATCTTATTTAAACTTATTAAGCTGACCTTGACATGTGACCTTGAATTCAAAAACCTGTTCTCATAATCAAACACGTAAATCTTTGCCTTACCCTAAACCTTTCCATAAAGCTAAGCTTGATCTATCTCAGATAAAAACTATTTAAATTGGCCTTTGAACTATTGTTCAAAAAGGATCAGTCACCTCAGTTGATCCCCAATTCTCCCATCAAGTTTGGTCAGATGAGATCACAACTGATTTAGTTATTCTGTTCATACTCAGAAACACGTGTCAAAGTTTAACTTGGCTTTTCTCAATATCGAAGTCCTACATACCTGCCTTAACTGTAACCGTTCCACTAGGTTAGGTGTAAATTAGAAATATACTTTCTGTTAATCTTGCTAGATAGAAATTTGATCTCTCTCTAATACTTTGAATGTTTACTTTTTCCTGTCAAAAACATGTCTACACATTCACTGACTCTTAAAGCTTCCACCAAGTCTGGGTGAGATCGGATAAAAAAGTGGTTATTTTGCTTGAGCGAGCGCGCACACACACACACACACACACACACACACACACACACACACACACACACACACACACACACACACACACACACACACACACACACACACAAATACGTGTGTGTGTGTGTGTGTGTGTATATATATATATATATATATATATATATATATATATATATATATATATATATATATATATATATACACACACCCGTATTTGTGTGTGTGTGTGTGTGTGTGTGTGTGTGTGTGTATAAAATGAAAGCGGAAAGAAATGTGAAGGTGTGAAGGGTGAAAGTGATACATTAATAACCCATGGGGATGAAGTAAGGACCAGATGGAAAGAATATTTTGAAAGCCTGATGAATGGGAGTAGAGACAGCAGAGCAGCTGTAAACATGATTGGTTTGTGGGGTGTGCAGAGAAGGAATGCAGTGACAGGAAACGTGACACTTGCACAGGTGAAGAGCGCTGTGAAGCGGCTGAAAAATGGCAAAGTAGCTGGGGTTCATGGTGTATGCTGAGATGATTAAGTTTAGTGGAGAGCGCGGAATCAAGTGCTTCTTTGAGATATGTAAGAAGTCAAGTATGACTGAAACTGTGCCAACATGTGGAAAAAGGCTGTGATTGTACCCCTGTACAAACATAAAGGTGGGTGAAGTGAGTGCAAGAATTATCATGGGATAAGTTTTTTGAGTGTGGTAAGGAGGTACTGTATATGAAAGAATTATTATAGAGAAAGTAAGAGAGATACAAGAAGTCCTAGTGAGTGATGAGTAGGGTGGCTTTAGGAGTGGCAGAGGATGTGTGGATCAAATATTTGCAGTGAGACATACGGTAGTGGAGAAGGCTTGTGAGAACTATATGGTGCTTACGGCACTCATGGGTCAGGAAAAAGGATACGACAAAGCAAACAGAGAAAGATTGTGGATGGTTTTGCGCATGTACTGTAGATGATAAGCTACTAGGTGCCTTCAAGAGTTTTTATGATGGTAGTGAAGCGCCTGTAACGGTTAATGGGCATCTAAGAATGGTTCACGAACGGTGTGGGCGTGCGACAAGGTTGTGTGATGTCTCCATGGTTGTTCAGTATATACGAGGATATAGATGGGGTTATGAGAGAAGTAAGAACACGAGTAATGGAGAGGGGGATGGCGTTGGTAATGAATGGTGATGGATGGAATATCTCAGATCTGCTGTATGCTGATGATGCAGTACTGCTTGCAAGTACCGGACAAGAACATGATAGACTAATGTAGAGTTTTGTTGATGTCTGTGAGCGTCGTACTTTAAGAATAAATGTAGAAAAGAGTAAAGTAATGGTTACTGAGAGAGAAGGTGGCTCCGTGTGTGATCTTACACTGAATGGAGAGAGACTGGAGTTGGTGAGAGAATTCAAATACCTGGGTACAGTGACAGAAAAGAGAGGAAAATATGCAAAAGAAGCAGAAAGTAGAATGTCAAGGAAGAAAAGTAGTTGGTGCAATGAAGGCCTTGACAAGAAGCAGAGACTTGAGTGTTGCAGCTGCATGACGCTTACATGAAGGAGTGTTAGTGCCAACTTTAATGTAGGGATGTGTAACTATGGTGTGGTATGAAATGAAAAGTCAATAGTGAGAGTGATGGAGATGGGACTGCTGAGGAATGTATGTGAAGTACAGAGTAGATAGGATACGAAATAATGTAATTCGTGAAAGATGTGGAGTGAGGAAGTCTGAACACCAGAATCGAAGAGAGTGCATTCAGATAGTATGTTCATATGGAGAGAATGGATAACAATTGAGTGGTGAAAAAGATATATCTGAGCAAATCTGAAGGAGGGAGGAGACGAGGTAGGCCAAGGAGAAAGTGGAGGGATATGGTGGATGAGTGTGTGAGGAAAAGAGGTTTGGAAGTCGGTGAGGCTAGGGTTTGATAAGAGATTGAGCTGGCTGGGTGAATAATGTGAGAAGAGGCGGATGATCAGGGTCTGGCCACCCCTTTTTAACGTGAGAGCGTCCGGATTGACTCTCTCACAATAACTTTGTATATTCTTGTAGTGGAGTTTTGTAGACCAGTTATATATACATTAGACTCGTGGACGAACGGTTGTTATACGTGAGTAGTTTTGTAGGTAGATAATCTTGGTTCCCATTTGTCATGCAATGACAGGAGAGGTAAAGAATAGTATGGGACTATTTTTATTTGTCTTGGAAATATTAACAAAGTCTCTCACACAGAGCGAAGTATTAAGTCCCGCGAGCTACCTCCCAGTCTCGCTCTCTCTCTCTCTCTCTCTCTTCCCTCTCGCCCATGTTGCTAGGCTCGTTCTCCCTACTACCTGCCTGTTCTATGGCCTGTCTCCTTCTCAGCTCTGCTTCCTAAATTCTGGTGTAGCAGGAATCATGTCACGTGTGTTACACTGTGGTTGGAAAGTTCTAGGAACCTGTGTGTGAGTATGTGTGTATGCGTGTGTATGGTCACGAGGCGCTGTCCTGTGCCTATAAAGCATTCCTTGAGTTAAGAGTGTGTAAGCATGTTTAGCATTGCTCGATTCTCGCATACAAAATACCTTCTCATCATCTGACTTGCTGCTTTTATCTGTCTCTCTATGTATCTATTTATCTATCTATCTATTATGCTTTGTAATTATAATATGGAGTCTTGACACTGCTCGGCCACGTACTGGAGGTCCTCCGACAGCAATTATCATTGACATATGCTAATCTATTAGTGCATAATATTGATTATAATATTGTATACATATAATATTCATGTTAATATTGTACTGATCCAGTAATATTACATTTTAAACAGGTTGTATACATATTTGAATAAATGCAATGGTTGTTGTGTGACATTTTGTAAGGTGTCTATGTATAACAGACATACGCATATAATTGTGCAATGGTAAAACTGCTAGGTTATACATTACATATTGAGTTATCCCTTTAGTAATGTCTAATATTTCACCTAACTTGTATGATGATTCTGGTAATACAGAATTGTGGTAAAAATGTATGGCTTTACATAATATTGTAGTAACATTGTGGTAATACATAATTGTAACATTGTGAATTGTTACATAATATTGTGGTAATGCATAATTGTGTTGGCCTTATAATTGTAGTTACATTTTGTTAATGCAATTGTTACATAATTGTGTTGGCCTTATAACTGTAGTTAAAGTTACATAAAAGTTACATCTTGTTAATGCAACTGTTACATAATTGTGTTGGCCTTATAATTGTAGTTACAGTTTGTTAATGCAACTGTTACATAATTGTTACATATTGTTTGTAGTTACATAATTGTAATAATTGCAGTCCTGACACTGAATCCGGTCATGCTGCAGTCGATGATAGTGATGATGTGACATGCCACTGGCTCGTGGAGACAACAATTTGATTTTTATTTCACTTATATAAGGAGTTTATGTGATGATGTGCCATGCCACTTGCTTGTGGAGACAACAATTTGCTTTTTATTTCACTTATAGAAGGAGTTTATGTGATGATGTGCTATGCCACTTGCTTGTAGAGACAACAATTTGTTTTTTGTTTCACTTATAGAAGGAGTTTATGTGGTATTTTGGCATTTGTAGTAACACTTACACTTATTTTCATTTGTTTGTTATGTGATCGTACTCTATTTCTTTTTCTTTTTTTTCTTTTTTTTTTTTTGTATATTGATTTTCTATAGTTTGTTTTTCTTCGTTTGTCTACGTTTTTTCGGTGTTGCTCGAGGTTGCATAATTGCTGGCTAATTTCCTTGGGACCCTTTTTTAAGGTTTACTTTATATTGCACAGATATTACTGAAAATGATATTATATAGTCCCATATTTTGTTATTTTATATAAAAAATATATATACACTATATACAGTATTAACTACATACACTGACTTGTTCTTCACTTGTACCTATCGTGGGCAACGTATGTGTCAGCACTGTGTGGAAATCTTTGTCTTCACGATTGTGTGGAAGATGTTCATTCTTGCTAACGTCATTTGTGTTGGCATTTTTTTTTTTTTTTGTACCGTAATTTGTCTGTTTTCACTTGGTAACTTTAATTAATAAATGTTTAATACAGCTCTTTTAATCGCTCACTGAGTAAGTGTGATGGTATATTTTCTTTATTACTTTGTAGATGTAATAATGTATAGCTGTATGTATGAAACACGTATTTTATGTAGGTATAAATGGAAACACTCGTTGGTAGTAAATAAATGCTATAGTAAATGAATGAATATATACAGTGTAGAATATTTATTGTTGGTGCAAGTATTGAGTGACTGAATTATGAAGATAATTGAAGTAGGTATATGTATTTAAGTTGTAATTATACAGCAGGTTTTATATGTTTGTGCAAAATGTGTTGTCTATCACTGTGTATCGTACAGATGAAGTAACTATGTAACTCACTAATTTTTACCGTGGTGGGAATGGTGTGAGTGGTGTTGCACGTGGTGATAGCGTTGTTCTTCACGGGTTGATTGACGTGTTGTGGGGTGTCAGACACACGGCTTGGCGTCATCTCTGCACATGTATGGTGACGTCGACTTCCCACACTGGTAGCTGTGGTGAGTGAATGAGTAGCGATGAGTAACTTCAGTGAAGATAAGTGAGTAAGATGAGTTGTGAATATGGGCTTGGTATTTGCTACGTTGTCTTGACCTCTTCACTCCTGCGTCAGCGGTAGAGGTTGGGTGGATGTAGCAGAGAGAGGAGGGTGAGGTCTGGTGGTTGTGAGTTGTGAGTCGTATCTCACTCTTCGTTTGTTTGTTTTGTTTTTCTTTTTCGAGGTATTCTCCGTCCTTTTCTCTTGTGATTTACTCGTTGTGGGATGAAGACTGCCGCTACTTGTAGGTGCGTGTAGAAGATTATACAGACGACTCGTAGAGTTGTTACTTGTAGTTGATCGTAAATGGTTGTAGTTCGTTGGTTCGTCGTAGAATTGCAAGATTGTTTGTATCAGTACTTTGTTAAACTACTGGCAAGGCGTTGTGTGATCACTTCTAAATCAGCGTGATGATCGTAGAGACGGAGAGGGGGTTGGAGAGAATTGTCAGGAACTGGTTGTGAGTTGTTGGTTGTGAGAGGTATTTTTTGTTTTCAATCTTGATAATGCAGAATCAATTGTACACTGGTGGGCTTGTATTTTGTAGGAATTCACTGTCGATTCGTAGACGAGGTTCGTACGTTTGCTGCCGCCATATCTCATAATAACTTTGTAGTTTGTTGTGGTGATGTTTTGTAGATCAGTTATATATATATATCTGACTTGTGGACGAGCGGTTGTTATACTTGAGTAGTTTTGTAAGTAGATAATCTTCGTTCCCATTTGTCATGCAATGACAGGAGAGGTAAAGAATAGTATGGGACTATTTTTATTTGTTTTGGAAATATTAACAAAGTCTCACACACACGAGTGAAGTATGAGTAGAGTCCCTCGCGCTACCTCCTTGTTTCGCTTTCTCTCTCTCTCTTCCATGTTGCTAAGCCCTTCTCCCCACCACCTGCCGGTTCTATGGCCTGTCTCCTTCTGAGCTCTGCTTCCTAAATTCTGGTGTTGCAGGGGTCGTGTCACGTGTGTTACACTGTGGTTGGAAATTTCTAGAAGCCTGTGTGTGAGTATGTGTGTATGTGTGTGTATGGTCACGAGGCGCTGTCGTGTGCCTATAAAGCATTCCTTGAGTTAAGAGTGTGTAAGCATGTTTAGCATTGCTCGATTCTCGCAGACACAATACCTTCTCATCATCTGACTTGATGCTTCTATCTGTCTCTCTATCTATCTATTTATCTATCGATCTATTATGATTTGTAATTATAATATGGAGTCCTGACAACTCAATCGGATACATTTGCGTGAAGCTACAGAACGTGGTGAACGTTTCTGGCATATCAGATAGAGCCAGGATTCCGGGGGTTGTGGAAGATGAGTGAATGAAAGCGTGACCCATTGGCGTGGGCAAACTTGGGCTGTCTGGACACTGCTACTCCTCACCATGCCGTAGGGTAGGAAAGGAGGTCTGGATGATGATGATGGTGATTATACATATATATATATATATATATATATATATATATATATATATATATATATATATATCGGCAGCATCAGCAGTTTAAGTATCCACTGCAGGACCGGCCTATCCCAGCTGAAATGGGGACAATACAGCCTATGTACCTCTACAAAGTGACTTAGCTGTCTTGGAGAGATTGCATGTAGGGTGAGAAGTGCTTATATAGTAAGTGTGATTGTAATGTTGGAGTGGTTTTGGTTGTGTGTGTAGTCTGTGAACCAAGTTTAATCGACCCACGCAAGCCGACTGGGTGCAAGCATACTTTAAAGTATGCGATGCTGGGTCAACCACAGCAACTCTTATGTCCACAAAAGCAGTACGTTGGCGGGTGAACACTCCTAAAGTTTATTACCCTGGCGGGGGTGTGAATCCTTGTTCTCCCATGCACGAAAATGCACACTCTACCACTGTACCACAGAGGCTTCATAATATATATATATATATATATATATATATATATATATATATATATATATATATATATATATATATATATATATACACAACACACACACAGTGCGCGCATCAGGTAAAACAATACCCTGTTTTTGCTCCGCAGGTGTGGGTGTAATTTTCTGTAAACCATTCTCATAAACGTAACACGAGCAGGTTGCCTTGTCTCAGCACCATTACCTACTTTCTTCCACATCAAACATACCACACTATTCCAGACCAGGTCCTGCCTTTATGTACACCTCGCCACACATAGACAATGATCTTTCCTACTATGCTCCGTTTTTTTTTTTTTTTATTGAGGCGAAGATGCACTTAACAAGTTGATGATGATTGGCTGAATGCAACATGTCCAAAAAATATTTACTAACCCAAATTTCCCCCTCAGATATTTGTTGTCAGTTAATAATGCTAGATTATGAAGTAATGTTGCATTCAGCCAGTAATCACCAATCTGTCAAGTGCATCTTCGCCTCGATAAAAAAAAAAAAAAAAAATGAGTATCACGCTGTAACACCCCATGAACCTTCTCCCTACGTCACACCAAGACACATCTGGCTTTGCCTCCCTACACCACTCCATTCCATATCATACCTTGTCTCATCAGCCGCATCACACCATTGTCTGTCACCCTGTTTTCCACCATGCTACACCATGCACATCCCTTCTACACCGGACTTCATCATACCATAATCTATCTCCCTACATCATATTATTCTACCCCATGGTATTCCTTCCCATGCCATGACACACCTCACCATACCACGCCCTGTCGTCTGCACATAACATATTTACGTTCAACAATGAATGTTTAAAAATTAAGTGTAGGAAATCTTTCCTTAAGCAATGAAAATAAGCTTGAATTTATCAAGGCTTGTCCAGACACATGGTAAAGCTGTGCCACTCAGACGGTTTCTCTACCTGGGCAGGGATATGATCTTGCATAATGTGTCCATGAAGTATTCTCGTTAATGTTGGCGTTGACACGCCCCGGGTGAAGGTTGTCTATCAGTTACGGCAACACGATGGTATTTTCTCCCCGAAAAGTGTTTTGAAAGAATTCATGAGTGGTCGTTGTTTCATAACATTTTGAGATATGACAGTCTTGCAAAATGATGAAGGAACCAACAAGGGAACGCGGAAATCACGGGAATGGCAAAATGAAAATGATAATAAACTAATTGGCTTCTTCTAATTCTTGTTAGCCTTACTGTCAGTCGTGGTCAGCTGCTTTATCATCTTTAGTCAGCAGTGTCCTCCTCCGTATACCCACACACCTCACTCCGCATCCTCTTGCCCTATGAATTCACCTCCCACAAGTCCTCAACTACCTCACTGGCTCCCCTTTTCCATCTTAACTAAGTTTCTTCACCAATGGTTGAAGAAAATGAAATGCTTTGATGACCAAATAATGAGGCGAAGGATGGTAAGAAGTGACTGAATATTTCTGAGAAATTAGAACTATATATTACTCAGTCTGGTATGAAAGGGAATGCAGAAAGAATAAGCAACATTCTTGGTTGACAAAAAGTATACAAGGTATGTAAAGTGGTCGTCAGATAACTAAGTGCAGTCACTTGGTTTTAAGATCACCAAAGAAGTAATCAGATATTAGCCCAAAATAACTGGGTCTTACTGATCTTATAGACATAAAGCCAAAGCCTTCATGTTGTATTTGTTTCTGCCAGTTTGTTTTTTATTAAAAGGTATAGGCCCACGCTTGTCCAGTTACAACAATCTTTACACAGTAACAAAATAATTTCTTTCATCCGGAACGACAGGAGAAGCCTGAGGCAGTATTTCCATTATTCTTCTCTACTCTGACCTCTTTAGCATAGAATCATCTCTCTATCTTGAACACTGAGCTGTAATAAGCAGTTAACAAACGAGATTGGTGGTGGTCAAGATGCAGTGCTAGAGAAATGATGTAGTATTGTTTCGTAATCTTTGATGGTGCCTTGTTTCATTTTCCAAAGCTACCATTAGACTATTTTACTGCACTGAGTGAGTCATAAAAGAGATCGAGCTCAAAATGTTGTTACAAGTACCATTAACGCTGGCATGTTGGGAGAACTCTGGTAATGTACTGATGCTAACGTCAGCAATTGCCAAAGAACGTTTCCCAGGAGACAGGGATTATTAATTTACTCGAATAATAGGACCGCAATTTCATACTGAACAGGAGCACCGGCGGAGGCGTACTACCACGGTGTGCAGTGGTGGTATACTTGCTGCAGTGAGATTGCTCTTCTTATTGTCGCTTTCGTGTTCGTACCCTTCTACTACGAATTACGCCTTACATCTGTCTACAAGGTACAGTGCATAATGCATTCAAACCCTCCCATGGGCGGGACAGCTCTAGGATTATTTCTTATAGCTGAGTCACAGAACCCTGAGGTTAATACTGTCTCATTTCATACCTTACTTTCATGGGCACAATAATTCTGATATTGAATCCCAGTTAATAGTATATGGTAATATTCAGATGAGGATGCATACGGGAGCCTTGGAGTGTTAATACTGTCACTGTTAACCGTTTATGGTCAGGACAACTTTAGTACTCTACCTTACCTAATGGCAGAAGGTTTTATTCGGTTCTGAATTTCATAAGATGCTGAGACTTACTCTAAAATGTATTCTCAGTTCATTCTACCATACCTTGAACTAGAGACGTTTTTTAAAATGAACCTTAACAACAAACATCGTGCTCAATATATTATTAGGGAGTGTATTCTACATAACTATTTTCTGTATTCTGTTTTG
Source organism: Coenobita brevimanus (assembly GCF_032717465.1). Classification (NCBI taxonomy): domain Eukaryota; kingdom Metazoa; phylum Arthropoda; class Malacostraca; order Decapoda; family Coenobitidae; genus Coenobita; species Coenobita brevimanus. The sequence continues at coordinate 23,910,592 of NC_137021.1, read as the reverse complement.
TGGAGGATGCGGGTTTCCATGATCCACTCACTGAGTATATAGATTCCATACGATCTCTATACTGAGTGACAAGCCAAATGGTTTCCTGTACCCAGGAAACCATTTACTACATTGGGTGGTAACCATATAACCGGGGTTTCTGGCAGGGTTAAGTGTCCCCCAGATTCCCCTATCCAAAATCACTTAATCATGGCACTTGTTTCAGAGAGCCTCGGAGGGCCCAAAACATGCCCAGGGCACCAGTCAATAGGGCAGATTTGCATGGCCATGTGGAATGTGAGAGGTGTGAATGAGGAGAGCAAGAGGGTGGAAGTGGTGAATGTGTTCAAGAGTGAGAGATATGCCATGATGGCATTGTGTGAAATGAAGATGAAAGGGTGTGAAGTGGAGGAGTGGGAGGATGTGAAATGTGTAAAATCGAGCATGAATGGGCAAGGAAGGAGTTGCTTTGTTGATGAATGAGGTGTGGCAGAGTGGAATGAGAGACTACGAATGTGTCAGCTTGGGGTGTATGTATGTCAAGCTTAAATTTGAGGTGAAAGTGGCGGTCATTGTAGCATATGCACCGTGTGAGGACAGGAGTGAGAGAAAGATAGATTTTGGGATGAGCTGGATGAAGTAGTGGGAGAAATGCCCAGGAGCTACAAGGTGCTCATAATAGGGGATATGAATGGAAGAGTAGGCTTTGGTCCTGAGGATAACATAATGGGTTGTAATGGAGTACCAGGAGAAAATGATAATGGGAAGCGACTGAAGGATATGTGTCAGGAGAGGGGACTGTGCACTGTAACTTGTATTTCAAACAAAGTTCCACATAAATATTCATCATATAGAGGGAATGGGGATCGAATTGAAAGAAGCCTGACTGATTATGTGCTCGTAGAGAGGTCGATAATGGGAATGGTTGCTGATACGAGGGCCGTGTGAGGACGATGTGGAGGTCTGTCAGATCATATGATCGTGGTATGCAAGATCAAGCTGAGAGGAGTGAGGTGGATCAGGAGAGAGAGGAGCAGTCAGGGAGAAAGACTGAAAGTTGAGAAGCTGAGATCAAAGAAATGGCGAATGATTACAGGACCAAAGTAGAGGAGGAGTTAGAATCAGTGAATTGGAATGAAATGGATCTGGACAGTCTGTGGAATGCATATAGGGACTGCTTAGTTAGGAATGCTAAAATGGTGTGTGGTGTGGCAAAAGTAATAACAAAGAAGAAAGGTACGGCATGATGATGAGGTTAAGAGAGTGGTGGAGGAAAAGTGGAAGAAGTGGCTAAAGTTGTTACAGGACAGGGGTTCAGTTGAAATAGGAACTGAATATATTAAGAGCAAGAAGCACGTAAAGGGACTAATGAAAAGGAAAAAGAAGGAGGTAAATGATGATCTAGGAAGAAAAATGAATGCAAGCTACCCTGAAAATAGGAAGTTATTCTGGAAAGAGGTGCAGAAATGTAGAAGTGAAAGCGGAAAGAAATGTAATGGTGTGAAGGATGTAGGTGGTAGATTATTACCCATGGGGATGAAGAATATTTTGAAAGCCTGATGAATGGGAATAGAGACAGCAGAGCGGCTGTAAACATGATTGGTTTGGATGGGGGGTGCACAGAAGGAATGCAGTTCTAGGGGACGAGCCACACGCACAGGTGAAGAATGCTGTGAAGCGGCTGAAAAATGGGAAAGCAGCAGGGGTTGATGGGGTATATGCAGAGATAAATTACCTGTAGTGAAGAGAGTGCATTAAAGTCCTTGTTGGAGATATGTAAAAAGGCATGGATGATTGAAACTGCCAACAGGGTGGAAAAAAGCTTTGGTTGTACCCCTGTACAAAAATTAAGGTGAGCGAAGTGAGTGCAAGAATTATCGTGGCATAAGTTTATTGAGTGTGGTAGGGAAGGTATATGGAAGAATTACTATAAAGTAAAAGAAATATCAGAAGTCCTAGTGAGTGATGAACAAGGTTGTTTTAGGAGTGGCAGAGGATGTGTGGATCAAATATTTGCAGTGAGACACATAGCACAGAATGCTTGTGAGATGGATCATAAGGTGTTTATGGCATTGATGAATCTGCAAAAGCATACGAGAAAGTAGACAGCGAAGGATTGTGGAAAGTTTTGCGCATATGAAGTGTAGATGATGTTAAGCTGCAAGGTGCTGTCAAGAGTTTTTATGATGGTAGTGAAGCATGTGTAAGGTTTAATGGGCATCTAAGTGAATGGTTCACGATCGGTGTGGGCGTGCAACAAGGTTGTGTGATGTCCCCATGGTTGTCCAATATCCACATGGATGGAGTGATCAGAGATGTAAAAACACGAGTAATGGAGAGAGGGATGGCGGTAATGAATGGTGATGGATGGAATAACTCAAATTTGTTGTATGCTGATCATGCAGTACTGCCTGGAAATACCAGACAAGAACTTGGTAGACTAGTGCAGAGTTTTGCTGATGTCTGTGAGCGTCGTCCCTTGAGAGTAAATGTAGAAAAGAGTAACGTGATGGTTACTGGGAGAGAGGGTGACTCCCAATGCAGTGTTACACGGAATGGATAGACTAGAATTGGTGAGAGTTTAAATACCTGCGTACAGTGATAGAAAAGAGAGGAAAATGTGCAAAAGAAGATGAAAGTAGTGACACAAGGAAGAAAAGTAGCTGGTGCAATGGCGTTGATAAGAAACAGAGGCTTGAGTGTTACAGCTGCACGAGGCTTACATGAAGGAGTGTTAGTGCCAACTTTGACATATGGGTGTGAGACTATGGTGTGGCATGAAAATGAAAAGTTAGGAGTTAGTGCAATGGAGATGGGACTGCTGAGGAATGTATGTGGAGTACAAAGCGTGGATAGGATACGAAATAATGTAATTCGTGAATGATGTGAAGTGAGGAAGTCAGTGAACACCAGAATCGAAGATGGTGTACTGAGATGGTATAGTCATATGGAGAGAATGAATAACAATAGAGTGGTGAAAAAGGTATATCTGAGCGAATTTGAAGGAGGAAAGAGGCGAAGTAGGACAAGGAGAAGGTGGAGAAATATGGTGGAGGAGTGTGTGTGGAAGAGAGGTTTGGAAGTCTGTGAGGCTAGGGAACTGACAAGAGATCGAGCTGGCTGGATGAATGTTCCGAGAAGTGCATGATCAGGGATTTGGGACCCAATTTTAACGTGGCAGCGTCCGTATTGACTCTATCGGATACGGTTATTTGAACCTAGAAAACATGGTGAATGTTTTGGGGGTATCCGATAGAGCCATTCCGGGGGCTTGAATGATGAGTGAATGGAAGCGTGGCCCACTGGACTGGGCAAATTTGGGCTGTCTGGACATTGCTACTCCTCACCCTGCCCTAGGGTGGGAAAGGAAGTCTGGATGATGATAATGATGATGATGAATATTCTATATAACACTCAAGGCCAGGTATTATCTCTTCCCTAGCGATTAATAGGTATATTATATATAACACTCAGAGCCTTATATTATGTCTTCCCTAGCAATCAGTCTGTTTATTCATATTCTATATAATACTCAAGGTCTCGTATTATCTCTTCCCCAGCGATTAATCTGTACATTAAACGCTACCATCGTTTATTAGTGACACCTTTTGCATATAAGACGACATTAAGGTGTACTGAGCACAGTAAATCGCTGAGGAAGAGCTGGTACGAAATTTTGATAACTCATTACAATTCGACCTCTTGTGTGTGTGTGTGTGTGTGTGTGTGTGTGTGTGTGTGTGTGTGTGTGTGTGTGTGTGTGTGTGTGTGTGTGTGTGTGTGTGCATACAGTACCTGGAGCAGCGGTTTGCCTCGCGAAGTGTGGGCTTGGTGGCTGGTGGACTGTTCTTGTTGGCGACATTGCTGTATAATGCTGTCGTCATCTACGGTCCCGCTCTCGCCCTTGCCTCCGTCACCCACTTCCCCATCTGGATCTCAATCATCGCTGTTGGACTCATTGCCTCCATATACACCGCTATCGTGAGTAAGACGTATACAGTTAAGCAGAAGAATTATTCCCTTATGTGGAAATTTTCTTCACTGGAAAAAACATAACTTTTCATTGTCACAATAATTCCCCATTTGAATAGTTCATGGCACTGATATAAAGAAAAATATATAATTAACTACCTCATGGTTTTCGCCAAGTTCACACTGCAGTGCAGCCTCCCACAGCAAAGGACATTTACTCACTTTATGCACGGACTACCATAACACAGACAGTCCTTCAACAAGCCTTAAGAAAAGACTTCTGGGAGCAACTGGCTGAAGTAGCCACTTTCCTGCAGTCGACTTTGCTTACAACCGGTTAATCCTAGCGTTGCAATAGCAATAGTTTCGACAACTGTAGTACTGTAGTGCATTACTCAAGTTAATGCTAGGCGATAACATTCAGTCGACATTGAGTTATAGAAGCCTAACCGTGTTACCCGTCCCATTCTAATACCATCCTTGGCTTTTTTTTTTTTTATGAGGAAGAAGGAACCAAAGGCCACGAGCCAGCATTAACTGTTCCCTCCAACAGAAAAATAAAATACAATAAAGAGCCAAATTTAAGATCCTATCATTTCGAGATGCCTGGACACACTGCGTTTGAAAGACTGGAGATCATAGGAAGCAGGAAATACAGAGAGAGAGAGACAGTTCCAGAGTTGACATGTTGCATAAATGAAGGACTGGGAGTAACGGTTAACTCTTGCATTACAGTGTTGGACAGAAAAGAGATTAGAGTTTGCTGCTAGACGGGTGCTACGCTCCTGTCGTAGAGGTGGAGGAATACATGCAGACAGTTCAGAGGAGCAATGACCATTGAAGCAGCGATAGAAAAGAGATAAAGATGCAAGTGTGGCGAAGAGACAGAGGTTGAAGGGAGTCAGTAAGAGGAGGAGAGTTAATGAGATGAAATGCCTTTGACTCCACCCTATTGAGAAGAGCTGTATGTGGGGAACCCCCCCACACATGAGAGTTGTACTCCACATAGGGGCGGTTAAAACCCGCGTATAAAGCCAACAATTGTTCAGCGGTAAAGAAGGAATGGAGTCGGCGTAGCACACCTAATCTCTCAGAAGCAGATTTTAAAAGATATGTAATATGATCCTTGAAATCTGAAGATTAACCGATGATGCAACATGACACAACTTCTCTATAAATGGTCGTTGAAACTTTTTGTGTGGATGGATTTGCGTCAAATTTGGTTGAGTCAAAGCTTAGGGTTGCCAGGTCCAGGGGAAATGTATGACAACAGGCATGAGCTTATCGAAAGGGTAAGTGGCCCATATTTACCTCAGTATTGTCCCATCAGTCAGGCTGGGAGGTTGTGTGAGCACATGGCCGGGCATTTAAACCCGCGTTTGGCTACTATCACACCATCCATACCTTACGTGTGTATAGTGATATTGTGTTACATATAGTGCAGTGAGCTTGTGAAGAAAGTGTATAAGTGTTTCTTATATATTTTTAGAGAAAGCCAAATTTGAAAATACCTAACCGATTTTTACCATTCCCCTCCTATTTTTACACTAAACCTACAATGTCTCGCAAGGACTTATCAGAGAAAGAGTAGGCTACATGGCAACTGACACCACTGCCATCACTTCTATGACAACTGACACCACTGCCATCACTCTTATGACAACTGACACCACTGCTGTCACTCCTATGACAACTGACACCACTGCCATCACTCTTATGACAACTGACACCACTGCCATCACTTCTATGACAACTGACACCACTGCCATCACTTCTATGACAACTGACACCACTGCCATCACTCTTATGACAACTGACACCACTGCTGTCACTCCTATGACAACTGACACCACTGCCATCACTCCTATGACAACTAACACCACTGCCTTCACTCTTATGACAACTGACACCACTGCTGTCACTACTATGACAACTGACACCACTGCCATCACTTCTATGACAACTGACACCACTGCCATCACTTCTATGACAACTGACACCACTGCCTTCACTCTTATGACAACTGACACCACTGCTGTCACTCCTATGACAACTGACACCACTGCCATCACTCCTATGACAACTAACACCACTGCCTTCACTCTTATGACAACTGACACCACTGCTGTCACTACTATGACAACTGACACCACTGCCATCACTCCTATGAGAACTGACACCATTGCCATCACTCCTATGACAACTGACACCGCTGTCATCACTCCTATGATGACTGACACCACTGCCATCACTCCTATGACAACTGACACAACTGCCATCACTCCTATGACAACTGACACCACTGCCATCACTCCTATGACAACTGACACCACTGCCATCACTCATATGACAGGTGACACCATTGCCATCACTCCACACACACACACACACACACACACACACACACACACACACACACACACACACACACACGCTCGCTGGCGCAGTGGTAACGTTCTCGCTTGCCAACTGGTAGACGGGAGTTTGCGCCTCGCTCAGGTTGCGAAAAGTTTCACTGACGAAGTGGGTGGTTACTGTCCCCCTTGAGCAAGGGGACGGGTGTGTGGGTGTGTGAAGGTCACAGCCTTCCCCCTAGATCGGACTACATGAGCTCTCAGTTTCCTTCCGGGAGGGTAAAATGCTGACGATCACGACCATCAAGTGATCCTGACCGACCCGGTGAATTACACACACACACACACACACACACACACACACACACACACACTCTCGCACATCACAAATACTCACGCACACACACACACACACACACACACACACACACACACACACACACACACACACACACTCGCACATCACACACACACACACACACACACACACACACACACACACACACACACACACACACACACACACACTCGCACATCACAAATACTCACACACACACACACACACACACACACACAGGCTGTGATCGTACCTGTCCTCTCTGCAACAGCATCTCCCCTCATGAAACACTACAAGACTGCTGGTGGACGTGAGTAACCAGCCTATTTGTCTGATTTTTATACTATTGTATTGTAAGGTATAAAATGTGTGTTTACTAAAGATTTCTCAAAGAGAAAATGTGGTGGATTTCAAAGCTATTTTTTTTCAGTCATTATACTCGTTTAAGTATAGGTTGCATCAAAATCTGAAGAAAGCTTGATCAAGCTGATGATTTCTTATGCATCCTTTTGTAAAGCAAAGTAACCTATGTGTGAAAATAATTGGGGAAAAGTTACAAAAGATGAAAATAGCCTACAGGCCGGAGCATAGGTGCTGTCACCTTGCATCCAATCGTAACATTCCAAATTAATTTTCTCCATAACATTAAGGGTTATAACACTGTGAATTATATCATGGGTTTCCTTAATCTTTGGTCTACAAAACTGGATAGAATTTACATATATGTCGGTTACAGTGTCACTAACAACATACGAAATAATTAACAAATCAGACGTTTTTTGGGCGATTTGCGTAGTTTTTTCGACTTACTCGAAAACTATTGGACGTATCATCTTGAAACTTTCACAGATGAAAGATCGTGAAATTCTACATATAGACATCTCCTTTGCAACTGCGCGTCACAGGAACAATTTTTTACGGTGATGTTGGGCAGTTATGAGAAGCTAGTTTTCACATAAATTATGTTTATTCAGGTTTCATTTCTGTACGTTTACTTAGCTGTTTTATGTTTTATTTTATTCTTATACGATAGTATAAACATCAACGAAGATTATGGGAAGCGATTAATAACAATATATGCACTTTCCAAGGGTAAATTGGGCCATAGTAATTTTTCCCTTGCCGCGCAAGCGGAGCCAACCTGAGCGAGGTTTTGGTTCTGAGCGTAGAATCAAAACTTATTGAAAACTTACGGTGCGCGAGTGTTAATATTGATTATCTGTTACCATTATATCTCAAGAACGGCTTGAGCTATCAACATGAAGCCTTCAGGCTATCAAAATATGACCAAAATCTTGGACGAATTCGAAAATGGGCATGCGGGGGAAAGGTCAATGTCATCAAAATGTCTCCCAAAGGTAATCTAGTTTTAACCCGTTGAGAGAGATAGGACTCATTTGCGACTAACCAGAGTCAAAAGCGATAGGCCTCAAATGAGTGCGATTTTCAAAGGTGTATCTGTTAGTTTTGTAGCCCACATTTTTATATATGTTACTCTTACTTCTTGAAATAGGTGAGTCTTGAGTTAATTGAAGAGCAGGAGGAGTTAAAGATGAATACAGGGAGTTGATCTTGATTTATTATCTTCAGAAAAAGTCTATGTTGAGCAGCGTATGTAGTATACAGAGACTTAATATACTAAGTAAGTCTAGTTGGACCCCTCTTCTTATTCACTTTCTCCACTACCTGCTGGTTCTGTGGCCAGTCTCCTTCTGATCTCAGAATCCTACACTCTGGTGTAGCAGGGGTCGTGTCACGTGTGTTCTACTGTCGTGGAAGCTTCTAGAACACTGTATGTCTGTGTGTATGTACTGCTTCTGGTGCACAATCAACATTCCTTCACTTCAAGAGTTGCAAGCTAATTTCCCGTTCCCACACCTTTTCTGGTGCTCTGTCTATCTATCTGTCTATCTATCCATTAATGTCATCAAAATGCCTCCCAAAGGTCAACTAGTGATAAACGAATATCTGAGCTTGATCTGTGGTGTTCATTTTCACTGGTTGATCTGTTAATTTAACTTGGACTTGTTTATCCTTGTGTGAGGGAAGAGTGGAATAGATTTTGCCTGAACGATGAACCCTGTTAAGTATATTTTCATAGGTATGCAAGTCAGAGACAAAGTCTTCACTCGCTACATCAGAGGGGATTTGCCAATCATCATCTAGAACTGACGTATTTGTTTCTTTATCATTAGTTTGTGGTGAATTTTGTACAATGGGTGTGTTGCCCTGGTGCTCTCCTAACTGTGTATCCGCAGTGGGTGCTAACTGTGTATCATCTGGTATTAACACAGGTGGGGGCGAAAATATCCCTGTCATATCACTTAGCTAAAAGGAACTCATGTTGCTAAGGTATGGTGTTATGAAATACGTCTTTTGTTTATCTCCTTACTAAGTAGATGAGTAAATGAGTTGTAATAAATGATAGATAGTGAGTGTATAAGTGTATATATAAAAATAAGTAAAGGAGTTGAATATACCTAATTTTAGCACTGAGAAGAAATGAGTAAGTATAATTACACCCACTTGATACAGATCAGAGAAGCATGTCGAAGCAACTGTTGAACTCAGAAGATAAATGCAGAGTTGAATGAAGATCTCCTCTCAATAATTCTAGGGCTGTGTTGATGGACGATATTACTCAGGAAATTCCATGGCCTGGTGAATGTAGTGGTTAACAGCTGTAGTCATAGGCGAACATCATCATAGAACGTCGAATTCCGACTCAATACTGTGGAAATAAATGAGTATGAGTAGGAGCTATGTGAATAATGAGTAATGAGTAGTGGGTGAGAAGTGCCTGGTGTCAGTCACACGTTGATTGGCGTGGCGATGTCTCAGCAAACAGGCAAGGCGACGTCGTCTCAGCATTACACATGGTGACGTCAGCTTCCCACACTGGTAGCTGTGGTGAGTAAATGAGTAACGATGAGTAACCTGGGTGAGGAAAGGTGTGTAATATGCGTTATAAATGTGGCTTTTGTGTTTTACCGTGTGTCTTGACCTCTGTGTCAGCAATGGAGGTAGGCGGGAGGAGTGTTGGGGTTTTTGTGCTTGTTGCTCTGGTCTTTCTTTTGCTTTACTTGCCTTTTTTTTTTTTAATTCTTCTTGCTGCTGCTTGAGGTTGCGTGAAGATAACAGAGTTGTCTTGTAGACTTGTTATTTATAGTTAATCGTAGAGCTTGTTGATCCTCACTCGTAACTCCTTGTTGCTATTGTATGCTCGTAGACTCGTAGGCTCGTAGACTCGTAGGCTCGTTCGTTACTGCCACCATTTAATGTTAAAAATTTTTAGGCAACATTTTTATATATGTAACTCTTAATTCTTGTAATAGGTGAGGCTTGAGATAATTGAAGAGCAATAGGAGTTAAAGGTGAATAAAGGGAGTTGATCTTGATTTATTATCTTCAGAGAGTGTCTAAGTTGAGCAGCGAGTGTGTTATACAGAGACTTAATATACTAAGTAAGTGTAGTTGGAACCCTATTCCTATTCACTCTCTCCACTACCTGCTGGTTCTATGGCCAGTCTCCTTCTGATCTCAGAATCCTACATTCTGGTGTAGCAGGGGTCATGTCACGTGTGTTCTACTGTCGTGGAAGCTTCTAGAACATTGTATGTCTGTGTGTATGTACTGCTTCCGGTGCACGATCAACATTCCTTCACTTCAAGAGTTGCAAGCTAATTTCCCGTTCCCACACCTTTTCTGGTGCTCTGTCTATCTATCTGTCTATCTATCCATCATGCTTTCTGTTATTATTTGTATTTATAATATGGAGTCCTGACATATCAAAACCGCACCACGAGGAGTAGGTGGCTGAAATTTGTATGGGAAATAGGGGCAGGTGGCAACTCTCGATACCACCCACCCATAGCCCCCTATACACTCAGAATATGCGCGTGCATGCAGACACCATGGAGGGCACATTAATTTTCCTTCCATGACTCCGCCAACCCTGCACCATGGTCAAGGGAATCTGCGCACACACACACACACACACACACACGAGAGAGAGAGAGAGAGAGAGAGAGAGAGAGAGAAAGAGGATCTGGACATACACACACACACACACACACACACACACACACACACGAGAGAGAGAGAGAGAGAGAGAGAGAGAGAGAGAGAGAGAGAGAGAAAGAAAGAGGATCTGGACACACACACACACACACACACACACACACACGAGAGAGAGAGAGAGAGAGAGAGAGAGAGAGAGAGAGAGAGAGGATCTGCACACACACACGAGAGAGAGAGAGAGAGAGAGAGAGAGAGAGGATCTGCACACACACACGAGAGAGAGAGAGAGAGAGAGAGAGAGGATCTGCACACACACACGAGAGAGAGAGAGAGAGAGAGAGAGGATCTGCACACACACACGAGAGAGAGAGAGAGAGAGAGAGAGTTACGGATAGGCCTAAATTGTATAATAACGTATGCTTTGTAGCCAGTGCATAAGGAAAAAGTAATGTATCGTAGTAGAGAGAGAGAGAGGGGGTTGATGATACAGTAATCACGTGATCCTTGCCCAAGGCCATGGTAAATATAGGGAGTTTGTCCCGGATGATGCCCTTCCTTACCTCAGTTACAGCAGGTGGTGGGTTGCTCGCGCCACCAGCCGTTCATCTTGCGGCCATATTATTTTACCACTACGTGACATTATGTGGTCATATATATATATATATATATATATATATATATATATATATATATATATATACTGTATATATATATATATATATATATATATATATATATATATATATATATATATATATAATGTACTGGTATATATATACTGTATATCGCCGGATGCACGCGAACATGTCCAAGACGATGATGTGTGTTTCATTCAGTTCCGTAAGATTCGAAATTTCAGCCAAGTCGTCACTTGGCGCAAGGTACCTATGGAAGGATAGTCGCTCTCCACGGGCTAATAAGGAATATCTGTTACCATCATGTCTCATTGTCGGCTTTAGCTATCAACATGAAACTTTCAAGGTACCAAGACGAATTCTATAATGGGCACTCGGGGTCAAGGTCAAGGTCACCAAAATGGCTGCTAAAAGTCAACCAGTTCTGATAGGGATTATCTCTCACCATTATACTTCATGAAAGGCTTGAGCCATCAACGTGAATCAGTCATGGTATCAGGATATGACCAAAATCTTGGACAAGTTTGAAAAAGGGCACGCAAAGCCATGGTCAAGGTCACCAAAATGGCTGCCTTAAGTCAATATGTGAGGAGTTTACTGTAGCTCCAGTCGAGCAGGGCTGGATGGAAAGCTGATGACAGGGAGAGCCAGAGTTCCCGTTGCATCAGCTCTCAGGGCTAGTTCCTGACCATCTCCTTTTGCTGAACTTCTCAGTGTTTCAGTAACACAGAGAGGAGGCCAGCATGCTCTCCAATACAAGTTTCTCTAGCTATCAACACCAAACTACATGCACATAACAAACTACACTTCCTTTTCAAAAATTAAAAAAAAGAAAAATGGCGTCTAATATAATCAAGCCTCGGAGTCCCCTGGGAGGAGGGGACCATTAGAGCCCCCCACCATCCACCCCTCTCCCGGCGACGACTCAACAAACCTCCTGGAACAACTGTCTGACTCACTTCTTGATTTCTGCAACATTCATGGCATTTCCTCTAAATTTTCCTCTGTTGAGCACTACCTCTCCTCCTCTAAACCTCACCTTCTCTTCTTAACTGAGACTCAGGTGTCTGAGGGAACTGATAGCAAAACCTTTTCTGTATCCTCCTACTTTTTCTATACTCATTTCAAAGCCAAAGTGGCTGTTGTGTATATGTATGCAACGACTTATCTTGCTCTCCTGTTCCTGAACTTGATTCTTCTGAATTCGCTACTTCCTGACTTCGGCTTTCCTGTCATTCACCGACTAAATATATCTATGCTGTTTACTTATGCCCTAATTCTACTGACTATGAAAAATTCTTCAACTATCTTACTTTTAAGGTGGAAGACATCCTATCCATTTCACATTTCTCTGGAATCCCCATTCTAGGAGATTTCAATGTTCACCAACCCCTTTGCCTCTCCTCTCCTATCACTGATCCACCTGGTGAACAAATCTTCATTTTTTCTATCCATAATGACCTAGTGCAACTTGTACAGCACCCTACCTGTATCCCTGATCGCCTTGGAGAGAGCTCCAACATACTTGACCTCTTCCTTACAACTAATCCCTCTGCTTACACTGTTTATCTTTTCTTTCTGTTGGGCTCCTCTGATCACAACCTTATTACCTTAACTTGTCCTATTGCTCTGATATGGTCTGTGGATCCTCCAAAGAAACGTTAATTATGGCACTTTGGAGTTGCTGACTGGGAGACCCTCAGGCAGTACTTCTTTGATTTTCCCTGGAATAATTATTGCCTTCATGGCCGTGAGCCATCTGAGTGTGCCTTGCACATTACAGAGGTAATTCTTTCGGGCATACATTCCTTTCTCGTATCCACTGACTAATGCAAGAAAGCCTTGGTTTAATCATGCTTGTTCTAATGCTGTCTACAAGAAGGAGCGGGCCTATGAGAGGTACAGGAGCCATGCCACCCCTGAATCACATCTTTTTATGTTTCTGCTCAGAATTGTGCTAAGTCTGTTCTTCACTCTGTTAAAAGTAATTTCATCCACACTAAATGTTCTCAACTCTCCAACTTGAATTTTCCTACTCCTTCTGGCATCTTGTCAGAAACCTTTCAAAACAATTTTACCTCATCATTACAGCATTCCCTCATCTTTCTACTTTGATGGCTCTGTAGCTATTTCCTCCACTGATAAAGCACATCTCTTTGCTCAGACTTTCTCCTCCACTTCCACCTTAGACGATCCCAGTGCTGTTCCTCCATCACTTCCCCCCTCTGAGTTCCTCATGGCTGACATTAAAATCTCTTCAGCTGATGTGTTTTCTGTCATCACTGGCCTCAGCATTAACAAGTCATATGGGCCTGATGGGGTTCCTCATGCCGTCCTCAAGAACTGTGCTTCTGTGCTTACACCCTGCCTAGGTAAACTCTTTCACTTTTGTCTGTCAATTTGTACCTTTCCTTATTGCTGGAAGTTTCCTCTCATTCAGCCAGTCGGAAAGAAGGGTGACCATTCCCAACACTCTAACTATCGCCCAGTTGCTTTAACATCCAGTGTCTCAAAAGTTTCGAGTTTATATTCTTAACAGAAAAATTTTAAAGCATCTTCCCTATCATAACCTTCCTTCTGATCGCCAGTATGGCTTCTGTCAGGGATGCTCCACTGGTGATCTTCTCACCTACGTTTCAGACTCTTGGTCGTCCTCCTTTCGGGACTTTGGCGAAAGATTTGCCAATGCAGTTGACATCTCAGAGGCTTTTGATCGAGTCGGGCACTTTAATTTCCAAACTGTCCTCTTACAGTTTTTGTCCTTCTATCTGTGCCTTCGTCTGTAGCTTCCTTGCTGGTCATTCTATAGGTGCTGTTGTAGACAGCCATCATTCTTCTCCTAGATCTATCAATAGGGGTGTTCCTCAGTGTTCTGCCCTATCACCAACTCTCTTCCTTTTAATAATCAATGACCTTGTAAGCTGTACATCTAAACCTATCCACTTATATGCTGATGATTCAACCCTTCACCTTTCTATTCGGCTCCTGCAACGTCCATCTCAGCAGTTACTTCAGGAAACAAGGGATGAGGGTATGGCACACCTAATGTCTGACTTGGCTCGTATCTCTGAGTGAGGTAAAAATAATATTGTTGTTTTTAAAATTAAGGCATTAAAAACTCAGTTCTTACACCTGTCAAGCTGAAAAAGTCTTCCACAGGAGTACCCACTAATGTTTAACCCCCGGTGTCCCGTCGACGTTCTTTAACGTCCACACGTTTTGTCACTGCCAATCCCGTCGACGTACATAAACGAGAAAAAATTGCAAGGTCCCTAATTTGCACAATTTTCAATTTTCGCGAGTCATTTTTGGTACGTATACACATGACACCTTCCTCAACAAGATGCCAGGCAGGGACAATGCCTTACCCAGCATGACCTCCTCCCCCCCTGCATGCCATTGTCTCAGCAATTCACCTGTTATCAGTGACCTGGCCAGTATAGCCATGTCATGCCACGGTACGAAATTCAGGGCCAGAGTGATTCCCCAATCAATGACAATGTGGAGGACAAACTTTACATAGCATTAGAGGAAGAAACAGTTAGAAATGATGATCAGGTAATGTGGCAAAAAAAGGTCAGGTATTAGTGAGTGAAACAATGCTTATAATGCCTATATTACTGCTTGAAAACCAATATACTCTTGTACTACATATAAATTCGTACCAAGTAAATAAATAAATACCGTTTATGAGTGGTGTGAAATAGTTATCCTCCCATAGAACTCGTTTTCTTTGGTGCCAGCCTGATAGAAAACCCAGTAAGGTAAGGAGGTACCCCTACCTGTAATGAGTATTTTAAACCTCAGGTGAGCGATTTCTCTATGAATTTTCGATGTTTCTCACCAAAAGCGAAGGTTTGAGCCAAAAAAAAAAATTTCCTAAAATGGTCGGGATTGGGGGGAGTCAGTGGTGGAAAAGTGGTTGGGATGGGGCGGGTTAATAACATCCGGCTTAATCTTTTTTAACCCGTTAACTGCGCATGGCGGTTCCATGAAGGTGTCCGTGGTGCACGGACATAGGGGTAAAAATGAAATTTCCCAAAAGCCAAATTTTGTCTTAGGAATTGAGAGAACACATCCCAAAGTATATAGTAACGAAATATTAGCTCAATATTTACCTTGATAAAGCCATGATTGAACATTGAAGTGTCTGATTCCTTATTGGAATGTAAGGTTTTCTTTTTCTTTTTCGGTTTCGGTTTTGAAGGCTCAAACATTCTTGCATGGGTCGGCCTTGGTCACCATGGCACTATATTCGAAATTCACCTGCTCAGCCAGGGGTGTATCGAGCAGTCACACTCGGTACAGCCCAGGCTGTATAGGGCAGCTACGGGTTAAACGTATTTGGGGTTTCATTCTCTTGGGACTTAACTTGGAAAGATGATATTACATCTCTTGTAAAATCTGCTTCCAAGAGACTAGCTGTGCTAAGCCCACTCTGTACCTTCTTTACCCTTGCACAGTTTGTCCTAAGCCCACTCTACCTACTTTATCCATGCACGGTTGTTGACTTTATGCACGAGTTTTATTCGCCCCTGTGTAAAATACAACTCTCATGTGTGGTGAGGCTCCCCACTTGCAGCTCTTCGTAATAGGGTGGAGTCAAAGGCTTTTCGTCTCATCAACTCTCCTCCTCTTATTGGCTTCCTTCAGCCTTTGTCTCTTCGCCACACTGTTGCATCTTTACCTCTTTTTTGTTGCTACTTCAATGGTCACTGCTCCTCTGAACTGTCTGCTAGCATCCCTCCACCTCAGTGATGGGCGTGTAGCACCTGTCTAGCAACAATTCCTCATCCCTTTCTTGCCCAACTCTCTAATGCAAGAATTAACCGTTACTCCCAGTCCTTCATTTATGCAACAAGTCAGCTCTGAAACTGTCTTTCTCTGTGCGTACTTCCTACTTCTTGTGATCTCCAATCTTTCGAACGCAGCGTGTCCAGGAATTTCAAAATGGATGGATCTTAAATTAAGCTATCTTTCCCTTTTTTTTTTTTTTTTTTTTTTTGAAGGAACGGTTTGTAGGCTCCTGGCCTTTGATTCCTTCTTCCTTGCATAAAAAAAAAAATAGTTTTAATATGGGTTTGCGTTTTGTGAAACGTGGTGACTGAATCCTGCAGGGGTTTGTGAAATTTCTTTACATTTGGTTTGTAAGTAGCATGTAACTTGTCCAACAGCATATTCTGGCGGGCGATTAGCATTCGGCTTCTGAATCCTTATTTTTTAATTTTCAGACTGTAATCTAACAATTGCACTTTAATTATTCTGTACCCATTAGTTAGTGCAGTCGATAAGGGACAGTTGTGGAATTTATTTGGGTTGTGTTGGTGAATTAGGATAAAAATGATCAGGAATTGAAGGAACAGTGGTCATAGTTATAATTCACTTAACTTTGCCCAGATTTTTGTCCCTCTGAAGCATATATCGCATAGCCCAGTGGCAGAACAAGACAATGCTATTACTCTACATCTTTTTCAGCAGGTCTTTGTGACTTGCATCATATTCCTGTGTTGGTATCTTGGTAAAGTAAAAGTGGTATAGTAAGGGAGGTAAAAACTGAGACCATGAAGATGTGGACAATCTCCCAGTTTTTGATGGTAATGCCGTATGTTTATGGTGATGAACGCTTCTGACCATACACTATCGTTGCTAACTAAACCCAGTATTGTATATTGCAAGCAGATGACATCTATAATTCATATATTCCATTTATGACTCAACAAAGTTAGGCTTGCTTATCGTACTCCTTCGTACGCTTACTTTTAATATCAGGCTGTGAGACTGAAATGATTTCAGCCCCTTCAGTTCGGTCAGGTATTTTCAATTATTCTTCTGATATTTGGCAACTGCCAGATGATTATACTTAACGAGAATGAAACTTCTTGTAATGAAGTTGATGAAAGCTGTATCTAATCCCGCATTTCCAAGATGGATATCCTTAGGTGTATAATTGAATCGTCTGGATATAGCAAGAACTGAGTTAATACAACTTTGCTAAGTCCCAGATTATCAAGAGAGTTTATTCATGGTACTTTTTTGACGCTTCTTAGTATCAGTAATCTTCTGTAAACACAATGGCATGCCATAAATCAGACAGGCTTTTGCCACGCAACGTAGTCATGTTACCAGAAAAGTGCTTTGTTGTCTAAATTGACTCAGGTTCAATCTCAGGATGCGGTAGGCAATAGTTTTCGTATTTCAAATTAGTTAAAGTCGTCTTTTTTTATGTTCAACAGATCCCACTGACATGTCAAACCTGTGAATTGCGGTGTGCAGCCACAGTCGTTCCACATTGTGGCATACAGTTCCAGCGTAGGGTTGAAAATGTAATTTTCTGTGCGATATTCTGGGGCAGATATTAATGCGTGACCTGAAATTTGTCATTTGGAGGCATCTGGAGCATTTTCAGCTGCTCACAGATTACCGCACACGCGTCTCGTTCGTCTTTATTTGGTACTGCGGTAGACCAAAGTCCGGCCCACCAACCTTCAAAAATTTATCACGGCTACACCAAGGTAGATACTGGGTTGATTGCTTGCTCCAGTATATTTATGTATGCAGTACTAACAAAATTTAATTATAAGTAATACGGATAGTAGATGCCATCAGACAACTGTGCCGGCAGCAACTGTTGCAGTTTCCAGTCATGTTTGTCAACGGAGAAGTGAAAGTGCGGCCCTATTCTTCACCAATATCTGTGGTCTTAACACCAATCTAAATTCAGTTCATTTTTTCCTACAGTCCATATCCCCTCTGGCTCTGTTCCTCACAGAACTATAAATCTCACCCTGTACTGAAATATCCCCTTTTTGTTTTCCTGTTTGCCATCTCCTCACAAACTTCCGTAACAAGGGTGGCACCCGTTGTTATATCAAATCTCAATATGCAGTTGACACTATTTTAAACTTCACTTCATCCAGTTTTGATTACTCATTGTATAAACTAAACTGTCTAAATATTACCAAACACATCTGTTTACGTTATTGCTAACCCAGTGCCTTTTCAGAATGCAGTGTATTTGACTCTATCTCCACACAGTTGAGTCACCTTAACCTTGCCCTTAGCACTAAAATTAATATTTTGGGTGATATTAACGTACATAATGTTGAATGGTTATTGTATTCTGCCAGGACGATGATGCTGGTTTAAAGTGTGAGCTGTTTGCAGAATCGTTTAATCTCACGGAGCTGGCAAAGCAACCAGCCAGAATACCAGATAATCCTGACCATAATGCCCATCCCTTGGACCCATTTCTAACAAATAATCCAGATCAGTACAGGATAGAAGTACCGTCATCACTTGGATCCTCTGACCACATTCTCATCAAAGCCTCATTAGTTAGCCCCCCCTCCCCAAACCTCCCCGTTCTGAACCTGTCAGGGTGACCCGATGGCACGTTGTTAGGGCAAACTGGGATGGATTTAAATATTATCTTCCTGACATTCCATGGCAGTCTTTTTTCTCTGGTGATGCTAGTTCTACCCAGCCTAACATTTGCGATTTAATACTAGCTGGTATGGATTTATTCATATCAAGTCAACAGTTCACTAAAACATCAAACTCTCCAAAATGGTTTGATAGCAACTGTTCCAGAACAACAGCCCAAATGTCATTAGCATATAACTCTTACTTTTAAAAAAAACTGAATCACTTTTTCAGTTTAAAATTGCTAGAAACCATGCAATAACTGTAATAAATCTTGATAAATCAAACTTTCTTCAAAATCATCAAAACTACTTAACCCTAATGACAACAGAATATTCTGGTCAACTGTCAGTTTTTTCAATAATAACTTTAACAAGTCATCATCCATTCCCCCAATATAATCTTCAGATGGCAACATTACAAATGACCCACGTGGGAAAGCAGATATCTTTGCCAGTACATTTGACAGAAATTCTACCATAGAGGAAGTCAGCCAGAATGTTCAAGAACTAGAACTTGACTCTCCCGAAATTGTTTCACTTAAAATACAGACAAGATACGTAAAATCCATCCTAGACAATTTACCTACCAACAAAGTGCTAGGGCCAGATGGAATTCCTCCAATTGTTTTGAAAAAGTGTTCCCTTGAACTTGCCTCTCATGTAGCTAAATTATTCTGACTATGCATACGCAATTCTTCATTCCCTAATTCAAGGAAAGAAGCCAATATCCACCCAGTTTCAAAGACAGGAAGTTCTTCTGACTTCTCTGATTACAAACCAATAACTGTCACATCTTCTCTTGGTAAAGTATTTGAAATTTTAATTAATAAGCAAAGAGTTAAACATCTTAAATCCAAGAACTTAATCAGTGATAGACAATATGGTTTTCGCCACAAAAGATCCACCATTGACATACTTAATCTCCTGACTCATACCATTCATCAGCCAATTGACCTACATGGAGAAACATATGGAGCAGCCCTTGATATTTCTAAAGGTTTTGACAGAGTATGGCATCGTTCCCTGCAGTCAAAACCCTCTTGCTATGGACTAACGTCTTTTGTTCTGCTTTCCTCATATCTCAGCAATAGAAAAATAGAGTAACAGTGGATGATGTATATTCCAATTTCTACTCAGTTAATGCCGGCGTGCCACAAAGATCAGTCCTGGTGCCAACCCCGTTCCTGGTTCATATTAATTATCTCTTATCTGTCATCCACAATCCCATCCATTCATATGCAGATGACTCAACACTTCATACTGTAGTTCATTCACTCAGACACCCATTTGCAAAGTCTAATATCTCTAACTCTCAACTCACTACTGCCATCTCCATATATCAAGACTTATCTATGATCAGTGAATGGGGACAAAACAACCCTGTCTCATTTAATGCTACTAAAACCAGATATGTACAATTTACTAATAGACAGGCATTGCTAGATTCGTATATTACCTTCGATGCTATTGATATTCCCATCTCCAAACGTATTGAAAATCTCGGTGTCTCACTTAACAATGCCCTCAGCTGGACCAGATCACTTGCTAAAACCGCCTCAAAGAAACTTGGATTATTATACCGAGTCCGTAACTTCTTTGCTGACGAGCAGTTAGCTAAAATTTATAAGAGTCATGTGCGCTCTCAGCTTGAATACAGCTCACCCTTGTGGAATGGATGTGGAGAGATTGCATTAAAACAACTGGACAGAATTCAGTACAAAGCTGTTGGAATTACTAATAACTCTCCTACTATAAATAAGCTACCTTCCCTACAAGTAAAAAGGAATGTTGCCTCCCTTGCATTATTATACAGATATTATTTATGGCAAATGCTCAAAGTTGCGTCCATTGTGCGACATCTCCATGCCTTCCCTCGTGCTACACGGGCATCTGATAGCGCTCATGACTGGAATATCACTCAGCCATATTGCAGAACTTCTGCCTATCAGAATTCTTTTATTCTATATATATATATATATATATATATATATATATATATATATATATATATATATATATATATATCAGCGGTTTGAGTAACAACTTCAGGACCGGCCTTTCCCAACCGAAGTCTGGACGATATAGTCAATGTATCTCTGCCAAGTGGCTTAGGCTGTCTGGTAGAGACTGTATGGAGGGTTAGAAGTGCATGTAAGTGTAACTGTAGTGTTACAGTAGCTTTAGGTGCGTGAGTAGTCTATGAACCAAGTGTAATCTGCCTGCGCAAGCCGACTGGGTGCAGGCATACTTTATTGTAAGTGACACTGGTCCAAACACAACACCACTTATGTCCGCGAAAGTAGTATGTTTCTGGGCGACCTCTCCCAGTTTATTATCCTGGCGAGAAACAAACCCTGAGAAGAGCTGTATGTGGGGAGCCTCCCCACCCTTGAGGGTTGTACTCTAATCAGGGGCGAATAAAATCCATGTATAAAGTCAACAACTATGCATAGGCAATGAAGGTTCGGGAGTTGGCTTGGCACACCTAATCTCTTGAAGCTGATATTACAAGAGATGTAATAATGATGATCTTTCTAAGACAAATCCCGAATGAATGAAACCCCAGGCATGCTCATAGATTATTCAGGATTGAGCTGGATATTATTAAACATTAGTGGGTACCCTTGTGGAGGGTTTTGTTGGGTTTATAGTTTTAGAAACTGAGTCTTTGATGCATTAAAAACAACTAGATTATTTATACCCCAGTCAGAGATACGAGCCAAGTCAGACATTAGATGTGCCATAGACTCATCCATTGTTTGTTCAAGTCGCTGCTGAGATGGACGTTGTGGGAACCAAATGGAAAGGTGAAGGGTGGAATCATCAACGTACAAGTGGATAGGATTAGATGTACAGCTTAGAAGATCATTGATGAATAAATGGAAGAGAGTTGGTGATAGGACAGAGCCCTGAGGAGCACCACTGTTGATAGATCTAGGAGAAGAGCGATGGCAGTCTACAACAGCGGCGATAGAACGATCAGAAAGGAAGCTGAAGATGAAGGCACAGATAGAAGGATAGAAGCTGTATGAGGGCAGTTTGGAAATTATAGATTTATGCTAGACTCGATTGAAAGCCTTTGAGATGTCAAGTGTGATGCCAAAGCTTTCAACAAAGACTTGAAAGAAGGATGACCAGAAGTATGAAAGGTAGGTGAGAAGATTGCCAATGGAACGTCCCTGACGGAGCCCATACTGACGATGAAAAGGAAGGTTATGAGAGGAAAGATGCTTTAAAATCTTTCTGTTAAGAATAGACTTGAAAACTTTTGAGTCACAGGATGTTAAAGCAATTGGACGATAGTTAGAGGGTTGGGAATGGTCACCCTTCTTTGGGACTGGATGAATGAGAGCAAACTTTCAGCAAGAAGGAAAGGTGCAACTTGAAAGACAAAGGCAAAAGGGTTTACCAGGGTAGGGTGTAAGCACAAAAGCAAGCACAATTCTTAAGGACAACAGGAGGGACCCCACCAGGCCCATATGCCTTGTTAGTATTGAGGCCAGTGATGCCAGGAAACACATCAGCTGAAGAAATTTTAATGTCAGCCATGAGGAAGTCAGAGGGAGGAAGTGATGGAGGAACAGCACTGGAATCGTCTAAGGTGGAATTCGGGGAGAAAGTCTGAGCAAAGAGATTTCCTTTATCAGTAGACGAAATAGCTACAGAGCCATAAGTGTAGAAAAGTGGAGGGAAAGATGATGAGGTAATGTTGTTAGAAAGGTTTTTAGCAATGTGCCAGAAAGAGCGGGTAAAATTCGAGTTGGAGAGTTGAGAGGATTTTGTACGGATGAAATAATTTTTAACAGAGCGAAGAACAGACTTAGCATAATTCAGGCCAGACACATAAAAAAGATGGTATTCAGGGATGGGTTGACTCTGGTACCTTTTATAGGCCCTCTCCTTGTTGTGGACAGCATTAGAACAAGTGTGATTTAACCAAGGCTTTCTTCCATTAGTAAAAGGACATAAGAAAGGAATGTATGCTTCCATGGCCGAGAGAATAAGCTCTGTAATATGCAAGGCACACTCTGATGGCTCCAGGCCATGGAAGCAATAATCATTCCAAAGAAAATCAACGAAGTACTGCCTGAGGGCCTCCCAATCTGCAGCTCCAAAGTGCCACAGTCGACGTTTCCTTGGAGGGTGTGCAGGCCATCCCAGAGCAATATGACATGTTAGGGTAACAAGGTTATGATCAAAGGAGCTCCGCGGGCCATACCAGAGCGATAGGACAGGTTAAGGTAATAACTTTCTGATCAGAGGAGCCCAACGAAGAGGAAAGATTAATAGTGTAAGCAGAAGGATTAGTTGAAAGAAAGAGGTCAAGTATGTTGGAGCTCTCTCCAAGGTGGTCAGGGACATGGGTAGGGTGCTTTACAAACTGCTCTAGATCATTAACCCGCCCCATCCCGACGTTTTCTGGGCAGTGGTATGCTCCAGTCCCGACTTTTTTGGACCCTTTTTTTTTTGGCTCAAACATCCGCTTTTGGTGAGAAACATCGAAAATTCATAGAGAAATCGCTCATCTATGGTTTAAAATACTCGATCCAGGTAGAAGTACAGGGTTTTGTATCAGGCTGCCTGCAAAGAAAACGAGTTCAGTGGGAGGATAACTATTCTACACCACTCATAAACGGTATTTATTTATTTATTTGGTACGAATTTATATGTAGTACGAGAGTATATTGGTTTTCAAACGGTAATTTAGGCATTAAAAGCATTATTTCACTCACTAAAACATCACCATTCCTGACCTTTTTTTGCCACATTACCTGATCATCATTTCTGACTGTTTCTTCCTCTTATGTTTGTCCTCCACTTTGTCATCGATTGGGGAATCATTCTGGCCCTGAATTTCGTACCGTGGCATGACATGGCTTTACTGGCCAGGTCACTGATAACAGGTGAATTGCTGAGAAAAGGTCATGCAGGGGGGGATAGGAGGTCATGCTGGGTAAGGCATTGTCCCTGCCTGGCATCTTGTAGAAGAAGGTGTCCCGTGTATACGTGCCAAAAATCACTCGTGAAATTTGAAAATTGTGTAAATTAGGGACCTTGCAATGTCCTTGCAATGTTGCCGCGTTAATTTACGTCTCCGGGATATGAGTGCACATCATGTGAGGACGTGAATTCACGTCTCCGGGACGCAGCGGGTTAAGGATAGAAAAGATGTAGGTTTGTTCACCAGGTGGGTCAGTGAAAGGAGAGGTGGTGGTGAACACTGAAATCTAGAATGGAGATTTCAGAGAAAGGAGAAATGGATAGGACGTGTTCCATCATAGAAGTAAGATAATCAAAGAATTTTTTATAGTAGAATTAGGCGATAAGTAAACAGCGCAGATATATTTAGTCAGCGAATAACAGGAGAGCCGAAGCCAGAGAGTGGAGAATTCAGAAGAATCAAGTTCAGGAACACGAGAGCAAGATAAGGCATTGTGTATGTATACACAACAGCCACCTTTGGCTTTGAAATTAGTATAGAAAAAGTGGGGGTATACAGAAAAGGGTTTGCTGTCAGTTGCATCAGACAGCTGAGTCTCGTTAAGGAAGAGAAGGTGAGATTTAGAGGAGGAGAGATGATGTTCAACGGAAAGAAATATAGAGGAAAGGCTGCAAATGTTGCAGAAATGAAGAATAAGTGAGTCAGACAGTTGTTTCAGGCAACTCTTCGAGTCGTCAGTGGGAGAGTGGAAGATGGTAGGTGATTTTGAAAAGTAAGTGTAGTGTATACTGTGCATGTACTTTGGTGTTGACAGTTAGAGAAACAGGTATTACAGAGCATGCTGGCCTACTCTCTGTGTGACTGAAACACTGAAAATGTTCAGGAAAGGGGGATGGTCATGAACTAGTCCCGAGAGCTGATGAAATGGGAGCTCCAGCTTTCCCTGTCATCAGGTTTCCACCTACCTCGGGAGTACTGCCCTGCTTGACTGGTATATACAGTATATATATATATATATATATATATATATATATATATATATATATATATATATATATATATATATAAATAGATAGATAAATAGATAGATGTATATATATATATATATATATAAAGCAATCCATCTAGTATCCAATGTTATAGAGCCAAAGGCATGTCTGGAAAGTGGTCCAGTCCGGATACTGGGCCCCAGCCTCCTGGACTTGTGCTTAACCTGCTGCATGCTGGCAATTTTTAGCCCTGTGGGTCACAACTGTGCTGGCCATTTTTCGACCTTTGTTTTCTGGCCTAAAATAATAGGTTTTGATGTGGAAACAACAAATTTCGCCATTAAAATGCTCACCAAGGATCCGAAATCAGTTTTATTGAGTCCTGCATAATCGTGTACAGGTATACCCGCTCTCTCACGCTAGCCACGTACGTGAGAGAAAGCCGTTTTCTATGTAAGGTATACTTAGTTATTTATGCTGGGAAGGTATAGCAATGTTCAGTACACTTATTACTTTATCATCTATCACAATTTGTGTGTCTTTCTCACTGTGAATTCATTATCTTACACTTACTTGAAGATATATACAACCTGACTTCATTATATACAGTCCTGGCACTTACAAGAAGGTATTTACATCTTGACTTCACTATGTAGTCCTTACACTTACAAGAAAATATGTATAACTGACATTTACATGAAAATATTTACATAATGCCTTCATTATGTACGGCACTGAGGGAGGCGCACAGGCAGAGTGAGGCAGCCCGAGCGTGAGGGGGGGAGCGAGTGAGTGTATGGCCTTGACAGTCTGTAGGATTGTTGTGGAACAGTTGCCTTACAAGTCTCCCAATTGTTATCCGCGAATCTTGAAAAATGCGGTCACAGTGAAATTTTTTAATTTAGACCATTTTTAAATGGCACTGGCATGCGGCAGGTTAAGGACCCTAACCCAGCCTAACTTTGAAAGCCACCTAAATAACTCCCTACCGGACATGCATAGCACCTATTTAAACCTATTTACGACCCTATTCACACCAATAATGGACATAAAACATGAAATAAATGAAAAGGAACCAAGGAATGAGGAATTGGAAGTGACTGTACCTCAGCCAGGGTACTTACAGCAAGTCTGTGGCTGCCTTCTCAAAGGCTTTGGTAGTGGTGAAAATGCTGTTAAAGCATATACAGTAATCCAGTGTTGTACTGCACTTACAGTAATTCTTTGCACTGTGAGTTATAATTGTTCAACACAGCACATTCTGTTATTTGCACCATGCAAGTTTCAACCGCCAGTTTGAACTCCACAGTTAATCCTTTACACTCTAAATTCTAATTTCTTAACACTGCACAATACTGTAAATTCCCGTGTGGTCTAGTGGCGAGGTATTGCAGTTTATTCACTGTTTATTCACAAAAAACGAGCTTGTGTGGCATCCATTGCAATAGGCATCTACTTGCAATCGAAGTCAGGCAGTAACTGTTGATGAGGGGGAAACAGAGTTGCCAGATCGCAATGGCCACATTACCAAACTCCTCAATTTTCATTACCAAATTTAACTTTTCATTACCAAATTCGTAAAGCTAGCATTTATTCTTCACTAATTATATATACAAGTGGAAATACAGGTAATCACTCTCCTTATAATTAACAGCATGTTGATTATTTTCACGCTATGTAGGCTAACAGATTAATCAGAATGAGAATACAATCCAACATCTCCATCCTGTGTATTCTCATACATGTGAAAAATCCGTTTGGTAATGCATTATCCTGATTCATTACCAAACGAACTTTTCATTAACATATTGGCCCACATTTGGTAATGAAAAATACCAAATGGCAACCCTGAAAGGTTAGGGGGGAGGAAGGAAAGGGTGAAGGGGCCGTGGTGTAAACAGCTGTTTGGCTCTGTGCAGCTCTTTCAAATTAGGGATGGAAAAAAAATTGGATTTTGGGGGGATTGTTTTCTTTTTTTGGCCCTTTTTGGGTTCCGAAGGTCCAGGCCCACAATGTTCGGTAAGTGAGGTGTCCGGAAAGTATGGGGATTACTATATACAGTCATCCCTTAACATCCACGGTTTTAACATACACGGTTTTGAATATCCACAGAAAGCTACAGAAAAAAATATATATCTTGTTGAACTCTGCTGAAACCGTAACATTATCCCAGGCACAGTTCGGGGCTGTATTAGTACAGTAATGGCATTATCCAGTGAATGAAATATACTGTAACACTCTTCCTTTTGGAGGGAGCTGGGATGAGCACAGCAGTCAGAAGATTCCATGCAGGAGTACACTATTCATTATTTTTAACTTTTAGTGTTCTTGTATTAAATAAAGTAGTTGTTTAGTGTTCTTGCGATTAATAAAATGGTTGTAAACATGCTCATAGGGTTTTTTTTTAAGGCGTGTTTTTGTCATCCAAGCTAGAGCTTGAGATTCGAAGCGCGTCTTGGGGCGCTTGGTTTTTGTCCGCAAAAATAGTCCAGGATACGAGGAACCGAAAAAGTACGTGCCAATTGCAAAGTAAACAGAGGGGTTTGCCGAAGACGATCTTCTGATGAATATGCAACTTACATGTAGCCGTTATTTGAGTTGAACTGGTTCTATATGTCGTTAATATTAGCACCTGCACCCTAATTTTATGTACATAATGCTAATTTCAGGATATTTATCATTTATGTGTCCTTGCTGGCCAATCTCACTCTCCCCAAGCTACACCAAGGCTACTCCCGACCACACTTGGGTGGGATACGAAGACAGTCTTGGTTTTGATGATAAACGCTTGGGCTGGCTTCGTATCACCTTGGCCGACAAGAACAGCGCAGCTTGGTTTTACCGAAGATGGCTTCAAATGCAATCCCTCAGCTTGGACGACAAAAACGCGGCTTTAGTTATATCAGAAAATGGGGGGTCCAGAGGTGTTTTAAAAGGAAGTGGCAGATATCAGCGGACTTTTAACATTCGCTGGTGTCTTTGTTAGTTAACTCACGTGGATGTTAATGGATGCCTCTATATATATATATATATATATATATATATATATATATATATATATATATATATATATATATATATATATATATATATATGTATATATATATATATATATATATATATATACTATATATATATATATATATATATATATATATATATATATATATATATATATATACTATATATATATATATATATATATATATATATATATATATATATATATATATATATATATATATATATATATATATATATATATATATATATATATATATATATATAAATATATATATATATATATATATATATATATATATATATATATATATATATATATATATATATATATATATATATATATATATATATATATATATATATATATATATATATATATATATATATATATATATATCAATCAATCGATCATTTCCTGTGGCACCCCACGGGATGCATAGGGTCTCAATGAACTCTCTCCACCAATATTTGTCTCTTGCCATCTTCTTCAGGTCCCACCAACACTCCTCTCCTGCTTCTTTTTTCATTGTCCTCAACCAGGTTTCCCGCGGCCTACCTCTACCTCTTCTTCCTCTAGCAATCCACTCTGGCACATCCTGTGTTAAACAACCTTCTTTTCTGTATATGTGCCCCAGCCACTTCCAGCGAGACAGTCTCACATATTCATTAACTGGTTCCACTCTCGTAATATCCCTTACTCTTTCATTTGTAACTCTGTCTTGCCACTTTACCCCAAGAATCCTTCTCAGTATTTTATTCTCAACTCCTAATACTTTCTGATCTGTTGCAACTGTACTGTACCATGACTCATGCCCGTAAATTAAAATGGGTCTAACCATGGACTTGTAAATTTTCACTTTAGTATGTACCGAAAGCATATTATTATTCCAAACAGATTTCAACATTCCAACAGCTCGCCAAGCCTGTCTAATCCTCTTCTCAATTTCATTGATTAATGATCCATTAGATGATACAATCGTTCCCAGATATTTAAAGTTTTCTACATTCTTCACCACATTATTCCCAATTACACAATCGATTTGGTTCTCCACGTTCATATTAATAATTTCAGTCTTTCCACAATTTATTACCAATCCCATTTTTTCTCCTTCCTCCACCAGACAATCGAGCACCCTCTGCATCTCGTAAATACTTCCGCAAATCAGTACAATATCATCAGCATAGTCCAAATATATATATATATATATATATATATATATATATATATATATATATATATATATATATATATATATCAGCAGTTTGAGTAACAACTTCAGGACCGGCCTTTCCCAACCGAAGTCGGGACGTAGTCAATGTATCTCTACCACGTAGCTTTGGCTGTCTGGTAGAGACTGTATGGAGGGTTAGAAGTGCATGTAAGTGTAACTGTAGTGTTACAGTAGCTTTAGGTGCGTGTGTAGTCTATGAACCAAGTGTAATCTGCCTCCACAAGCCGACTGGGTGCAGGGATACTTTATTGTAATTGACACTGGTTCAACCACAGCACCACTTATGTCCGCGAAAGTAGTATGTGGCTGGGCGACCTCTCCCAGTTTATTATCCTGGCGAGGCGCAAACCCTGAGAAGAGCTGTATATGGAGAGTCTCCCCACCCATGAGGGTTGTACTCTAATCAGGGGCGAATAAAATCCATGTATAAAGTCAACAACTATGCATGGGCAACGAAGGTTCGGGAGTTCACTTGGCACACCTAATCTCTTTAAGCTGATTTTACAAGAGATGTAAAAATCATGATCTTTCTAAGACAAATCCCGAATGAATGAAACCCCAGGCATGCTCAAGGATTATGCAGGATTGAGCTGGATATTAAACATTAGTGGGTACCCCTGTGGAGGGTTTTGTTGGGTTGATAGTTTTAGAAACTGAGTCTTTGATACATTAAAAACGACTAGATTATTTATACCCCAGTCAGAGATATGAGCCAAGTCAGATATTAGGTGTGCCATAGACTCATCCCTTGTTTGTTCAAGTCGCTGCTGAGATGGACGTTGTGGGAACCAAATGGAAAGGTGAAGGGTGGAATCATCAATGTACAAGTGGATAGGATTAGATGTACAACTTAGAAGATCATTGATGAATAAAAGGAAGAGAGTTGGTGATAGGACAGAGCCCTGAGGAGCACCACTGTTGATAGATGTAGGGGAAGAGCGATGGCAGTCTACAACAGCGGCGATAGAACGACCAGAAAGGAAGTTGAAGATGAAGGCACAGATAGAAGGATAGAAGCTGTATGAGGGCAGTTTGGAAATTAAAGATTTATGCTAGACTCGATTGAAAGCCTTTGAGATGTCAAGTGCGATGGCAAAGCTTTCAATAAAGACTTGAAAGGAGGATAACCAGAAGTATGAAAGGTAGGTGAGAAGACTGCCAATGGAACGTCCCTGACGGAACCCATACTGACGATGAAAAGGAAGGTTATGAGAGGAAAGATGCTTTAAAATCTTTCTGTTAAGAATAGACTTGAAAACTTTTGAGTCACAGGATGTTAAAGCCATTGGACGATAGTTAGACGGTTGGGAATGGTCACCCTTCTTTGGGACTGGATGAATGAGAGCAAACTTTCAGCAAGAAGGAAAGGTGCAACTTGAAAGACAAAGGCGAAAGGGTTTACCTGGGTAAGGTGAAAGCACAAAATCACAATTCTTAAGGACAACAGGAGTGACCCCACCAGGCCCATATGCCTTGTTAGTATTGAGGCCAGTGATGCCAGGAAACACATCAGCTGAAGAAATTTTAATGTCAGCCATGAGGAAGTCAGAGAGAGGAAGTGATGGAGGAACAGCACTGGAATCGTCTAAGGTGGAATTCGGGGAGAAAGTCTGAGCAAAGAGATTTGCTTTATCAGTAGACGAAATAGGTACAAAGCCATAAGTGTAGAAAAGTGGAGGGAAAGATGATGAGGTAATGTTGTTAGAAAGGTTTTTAGCAATGTGCCAGAAAGAGCGGGTAGAATTCGAGTTGGAGAGTTGAGAGCATTTAGTATGGATGAAATAATTTTTAACAGAGCGAAGAACAGACTTAGCATAATTCAGGCCAGGCACATAAAAAAGATGATATTCAGGGGTGGGTTGGCTCTGGTACCATTGGAGGCCCTCTCCTTGTTTTGGACAGCATTAGAACAAGCGTGATTTAACCAAGGCTTTCTTCCATTAGTAAAAGGACATGAGAAAGGAATGTATGATTCCATGCCCGAGAGAATAAGCTCTGTAATATGCAAGGCACACTCAGATGGCTCCCGGCCATGGAAGCAATAATCATTCCAAAGAAAATCAACGAAGTACCGCCTGAGGGCCTCCCAATCTCCAGCTCCAAAGTGCCACAGTCGACGTTTCCTTGGAGGGTCTGAACGCTGTACCACAGCAATATGACAGGTTAGGGTAATAAGGTTATGATCAGAGGAGCTCTGCTGCCCGTACCAGAGCGATAGGAGATGTTAAGGTAATAACGTTCTGATCAGAGGACCCCAACGGAGAGGAAAGATTAATAGTGTAAACAGAAGGATTACTTGTACGGAAGAGGTCAAGTATGCTGGAGCTCTCTCCAAGGTGGTCAGGGATATGGGTAGGGTGCTGTACAAACTGCTCTAGATCATTAAGGATAGAAAAGATGTAGGTTTGTTCAGCAGGTGGGTCAGTGAAAGGAGAGATGATGGTGAACATTGAAATCTCCTACAATGGAGATTTCAGAGAAAGGAGAAATGGATAGGACGTGTTCCATCATAGAAGTAAGATAATCAAAGAATTTTTTATAGTAGAATTAGGCAATAAGTAAACAGCGCAGATATATTTAGTCAGTGAATGACAGGAGAGTCAAAGCCAGAGAGTGGAGAATTCAGAAGAATCAAGTTCAGGAACACGAGAGCAAGATAAGGCCTTATCTTGCTCTTGCGTATGTATACACAACAGCCACCTTTGGCTTTGATATTAATATAGGAAAAGTGGGGGTATACAGAAAAGGGTTTGCTGTCAGTTGCCTCAGACAGCTGAGTCTCGTTAAGGAAGAGAAGGTAAGGTTAAGAGGAGGAGAGGTGATGTTCAACAGAGAGAAAGATAGAGGAAAGGCCGCAAATGTTGCAGAAATGAAGAATAAGTGAGTCAGACAGTTGTTCCAGGCAACTCTTAGAGTCGTCAGTGGGAGAGTGGCAGATGGTAGGGGCATTTATGGTCCCCCCCTAGAGACTTCGAGGCATCATTAATATGCGCCATTTTATTTTTCTGATTTTGAAAAGTAAGTGTAGTGTATACTGTGCATGTACTTTGGTGTTGACAGTTAGAGAAACAGGTATTACAGAGCATGCTGGCCTACTCTCTGTGTGACTGAAACACTGAAAATGTTCAGGAAAGGGGGATGGTCATGAACTAGTCCCGAGAGCTGATGAAATGGGAGCTCCAGCTTTCCCTGTCATCAGGTTTCCACCTACCTTGGGAGTACTGCCCTGCTTGACTGGTATATACAGTATATATATATATATATATATATATATATATATATATATATATATATATATATATATATATATATATATATACGTGTCAAGTGGGGTTGGTGGAGGATTAGTGCCCCTCCCTGTAAAACATTTAACCCTAAGCCCTTGGCCACCCCGTCTGGGATACATGGCGTCTGGCAATGAATGAATGAATATATATATATATATATATATATATATATATATAAAGTAATCCATCTACCATCCGATATTACAGAGCCAAAGGCATGTCCGGAAAGTTGTCCAGTCCAGATAGTGGGCCCCAGCCTCCTGGACTTGTGCTTAACCTGCTGCGTGCTGGCAATTTTTAGCCCTCTGGGTCACCGCAGTGCTGGCCATTTTTCGACCTTTGTTTTTTGGGCTAAAATAATAGATTTTGATGTGGAAACAACAAATTTCGCCATTAAAATGCTCACCAAGGATCGGAAATCAGTTTTATTGAGTCCTGCATAATAGTGTACAGGTATACCCGCTCTCTCACGTTCGCCACGTACGTGAGAGAAAGCCGTTTTCTATGTAAGGTATACTTAGTTATTTATGCTGGGAAGGTATAGCAATGTTCAGGACACTTTTCTGATCACTTTCTCACTTTGAATTCATTATCTTACACTTACTTGAAGATATATACAACCTGACTTCATTATATACAGTCCTGGCACTTTCAAGAAGGTATTTACAACTTGACTTCACTATATAGTCCTTACACTTACAAGAAAATATTTACAACCGACACTTACATGAAAATATTTACATAATGCCTTCAATATGTACAGCACTGGGGGAGGCACACAGGCAGAGTGAGGCAGATTGAGCGTGAGGGGGGGAGCGAGTGAGTGTATGGCCTTGACAGTCTGGGGGATGGTAGAGGAACAGTTGCCTTGCATGCCTGCCAATTGTTACCAGAAATCTTGAAAAATGCGGTCACAGTGAAGATTTTTAATTTAGGCCGTTTTTAAATGACACTGGCACGTGGCGGGTTAAGGACCCTAACCCAGCCTAACTTTGAAAGCCACCTAAATAACTCCCTACCGGACATGCATAGCACCTATTTAAACCTATTTACGACCCTATTCACACCAATAATGGACATAAAACATGAAATAAATGAAAAGGAACCAAGGGATGAGGAATTGGAAGTGACTGTACCTCAGCCAGGGTACTTACAGCAAGTCTGTGGCTGCCTTCTCAAAGGCTTTGGTAGTGGTGAAAATGCTGTTGAAGCATATACAGTAATCCAGTGTTGTGCTGCACTTACAGTAATTCTTTGCACTGTGAGTTATAATTGTTCAACATAGCACATTCTCTTATTTGCACCACGCAAGTTTCAACCACCAGTTTGAACTCCACAGTTAATTCTTTACACTCTAAATTCTAATTTCTTAACACTGTACAATACTCTAAATTGCCATGTGGTCTAGCGGCGAGGTATTGCAGTTCATTCACTGTTTACTCAAAAAAATGAGCACGTGTGGCATCCATTGCAAAAGGCATCTACTCGCAATCGAAGTCAGGCAGTAACTGTTGATGAAGGGGAAACAGAGTTGCCAGATCGCAACGGCCACATTACCAAACTCCTCAATTTTCATTACCAAATTTAACTTTTCATTACCAAATTCGTAAAGCTAGCACTTATTCTTCACTAATTACATATACAACTGGAAATACAGGTAATCACTCTCCTTATAGTTAACAGCATGTTGATTATTTTCACGCTATGTGGGCTAACACATTAATCAGAATGAACATACAGTCTAACATCTCCATCCTGTGTATCCTCATACATGTGAAAAATCCGTTTGGTAATGCATTATCCTTATTCATTACCAAACAAACTTTTCATTAACATATTGGCCCATATTTGGTAATGAAAAATATCAAATGGCAACCCTGAAAGGGGAGGGGGGAGGAAGGAAAGGGTGAAGGGGCCGTGGTGTAAACAGCTGTTTGGCTCTGTGCAGCTCTTTCAAATTAGGGATGGAAAAAAAATTGGATTTTGGGGGGATTGTTTTCTATTTTTGGCCATTTTTGAGTTCCGAAGGTCCAGGCCCGCAATGTTCGGTAAGTGAGGTGTCCGGAAAGTATGGGGATTACTGTACAGTCATCCCTTAACATCCACGATTTTAACATACACGGTTTTGAATAACCGCAGATAGCTACTGAAAAAAATACATATATCTTGTTGAACTCTGCTGAAACTGTAACATTATCCCAGGCACAGATCATGGCTGTATTAGTACAGTAATGGCATTATCCAGTGAATGAAATATACTGTAACACTCTTCATTTTGGAGGGAGCTGGGATGAGCACAGTAGTCAGAAGATTCCATGCAGGAGTACACTATTCATTATTTTTAACTTTTAGTGTTCTTGTATTAAATAAAGTAGTTGTTTAGTGTTCTTGCGATTAATAAAATGGTTGTAAACATGCACATAGGGTTTTTCTTGAAGGCGTGTTTTTGTTGTCCAAGCTAGAGCTTGGGATTCGAAGCGCGTCTTGGGGCACTTGGTTTTTGTCTGCAAAAATAGTCCAGGCTATGAAGAATAAAAAAATTACGTGCCAATCACAAAGCAAACTTAGAGGTTCGCCGAAGACGATCTTCTGACGAATATGCAACTTACATGTAGCCGTTATTTGAGGTGAACTGGCTCTATATGTCGTTAATATTAGCCACCTGCACCCTAATTTTATGTACATAATGCTAATTTCAGGATATTTATCATTTATGTGTCCTTGCTGGCCAATCTCACTCTTCCCAAGCTACACCAAGACTACTCCCGACCACACTTGGGTGGGATACGAAGACGGTCTTGGTTTTCATGACAAACGCTTGGTCCGGCTTCGTATCACTTTGCCCGACAAAAACAGCACAGCTTGGTTTTACTGAAGATGGCTTCGAATCCAATCCCTCAGCTTGGACGACAAAAATGCGGATTTAGTTATATCAGAAAACGGGGGGTCCAGAGGTGTTTTAAAGGGAAGTGGCAGATATCAGCGGATTTTTAACATTCGCTGGTGTCTTAGTTACTTAACCCACGTGGATGTTAATGGATGACTATATATATATATATATATATATATATATATATATATATATATATATATATATATATATATCAGCAGTTTGAGTAACAACTTCAGGTCCGGCCTTTCCCGACCGAAGTCGGACCGATACAGTCAATGTATCTCTACCAAGTGGCTTAGGCTGTCTAGTAGAGACTGTATGTAGGGTTAGAAGTGCTTGTAAGAGTAACTGTAGTGTTATAGTAGCTTTAGGTGCGTGTATAGTCTATGAACCAAGTGTAATCTGCCTGCGCAAGCCGACTGGGTGCAGGCATACTTTATTGTAAGTGATACTGGTTCAACCACAGCACCACTTATGTCCGCAAAAGTAGTATGTGGCTGGGCGACCTCTCCCAGTTTATTACCCTGGCGAGGCGCAAACCCTGAGAAGAGCTATATGTGGGGAGCCTCCCCACCCATGAGGGTTGTACTCTAATCAGGGGCGAATAAAATCCATGTATAAAGTCAACAACTATGCATGGGCAATGAAGGTTTAGGAGTTGGCTTGGCACACCTAATCTCTTGAAGCTTATTTTACAAGAGATGTAATAATCATGATCTTTCTAAGACAAATCCCGAGTGAATGAAACCCCAGGCATGCTCAAGGATTATGCAGGATTGAGCTGAATATTATTAAACATTAGTGGGTACCCCTGTGGAGGGTTTTGTTGGGTTAATAGTTTTAGAAACTGAGTCTTTGATGGATTAAAAACAACTAGATTATTTTTACCCCAGTTAGAGATACTAGCCAAGTCAGACATTAGGTGTGCCATAGACTCATCCCTTGTTTGTTCAAGTCGGTGCTGAGATGGACGTTGTGGGAACCAAATGGAAAGGTGAAGGGTGGAATCATCAACGTACAAGTGGATAGGATTAGATGTACAGCTTAGAAGATCATTGATGAATAAAAGGAAGAGAGTTGGTGATAGGACAGAGCCCTGAGGAGCACCACTGTTGATAGATCTAGGGGAAGAGCGATGGCAGTCTACAACAGCGGCGATAGAACGACCAAAAAAGGAAGCTGAAGATGAAGGCACAGATAGAAGGATAGAAGCTGTATGAGGGCAGTTTGGAAATTAAAGATTTATGCTAGACTCGACTGAAAGCTTTTGAGATGTCAAGTGCGATGGCAAAGTTTTCAACAAAGTTTCGAAAAGAGGATGACCAGAAGTTTGAAAGGGAG
This sequence comes from Coenobita brevimanus, assembly GCF_032717465.1. Lineage (NCBI taxonomy): Eukaryota > Metazoa > Arthropoda > Malacostraca > Decapoda > Coenobitidae > Coenobita > Coenobita brevimanus. The sequence goes on along the minus strand of NC_137021.1, from coordinate 23,874,163 downwards.
GTGAGAAGATTGCCAATGGAACGTCCCTGACAGAACCCATACTGACGATCAAAAGGAAGGTTATGAGAGGAAAGATGCTTTAAAATCTTTCTGTTAAGAACAGACTTGAAAACTTTTGAGTCACAGGATGTTAAAGCAATTGGACGATAGTTAGAGGGTTGGGAATGGTCATCCTTCTTTGGGACTGGATGAATGAGAGCAAACTTCCAGCAAGAAGGAAAGGTGCAACTTGAAAGACAAAGGCCAAAGGGTTTACCTGGGTAGGGTGTAAGCACTAAAGCACAATTCTTAAGGACAAAAGGAGGGACCCCACCAGGCCCATATGCCTTGTTAGTATTGAGGCCAGTGATGCCAGGAAACACATCAGCTGAAGAAATTTTAATGTCAGCCATGAGGAAGTCAGAGGGAGGAAGTGATGGAGGAACAGCACTGGAATCGTCTAAGGTGGAATTGAGGGAGAAAGTCTGAGCAAAGAGATTTGCTTTATCTGTAGAAGAAATAGCTACAGAGCCATAAGTGTAGAAAAGTGGAGGGAAAGATTATGAGGTAAAGTTATTAGAAAGGTTTTTAGCAATGTGCCAGAAAGAGCGGGTAGAATTCGAGTTGGAGAGTTGAGAGCATCTAGTACGAATGACATAATTTTTAACAGAGCGAAGAACAGACTTAGCACAATTCCGGCCAGACACATAAAAAAGATGGTATTCAGGGATGGGTTGACTCTGGTACCTTTTATAGGCCCTCTCCTTGTTGTGGACAGCATTAGAACAAGCGTGATATAACCAAGGCTTTCTTCCATTAGTAAAAGGACATGAGAAAGGAATGTATGCTTCCATGCCCGAGAGAATAAGCTCTGTAATGTGCAAGGCACACTCAGATGGCTCCAGGCCATGGAAGCAATAATCATTCCAAAGAAAATCAACGAAGTACTGCCTAAGGGCCTCCCAATCTGCAGCTCCAAAGTGCCACAGTCGACGTTTCCTTGGAGGGTCTGCAGGCCGTACCAGAGCAATATGACTGGTTAGGGTAATAAGGTTATGATCAGAGGAGCTCTGCTGCCCGTACCAGAGCGATAGGACAGGTTAAGGTAATAACGTTCTGATCAGAGGAGCCCAATGGAGAGGAAAGATTAATAGTGTAAACAGAAGGATTAGTTGTACAGAAGAGGTCAAGTATGTTGGAGCTCTCTCCAAGGTGGTCAGGGACATGGGTAGGGTACTGTACAAACTGCTCTAGATCATTAAGGATAGAAAAGATGTAGGTTTGTTCACCAGGTGGGTCAGTGAAAGGAGAGGTGGTGGTGAATATTCAAATCTCCTAGAATGGAGATTTCAGAGAAAGGAGAAATGGATAGGATGTGTTCCGTCATAGAAGTAAGACTATGAAAGAATTTTTTATAGTAGAATTAGGTGATAAGTAAACAGCGCAGATATATTTAGTCAGAAAATGACAGGAGAACTTAAGTCAAAGAGTGGAGAATTCAGAAGAATCAAGTTCAGGAACACGAGAGCAAGATAAGGTGTTGCGTATGTATACACAACAGCCACCTTTGGCTTTGAAATGACCATAGAAAAAGTAGGGGGATACAGAAAAATGTGTGCTGTCAGTTGCCTCAGACAGCTGAGTCTCGTTAAGGAAGAGAAGGTGAGGTGATGTTCAACAGAGAGAAAGTTAGAGGAAAGGCCGCAAATATTGCAGAAATGAAGAATAAGTGAGTCAGACAGTGGTTCCAGGCAACTCTTAGAGTCGTCAGTGGGAGAGGGCTGATGGTGGGGGCATTTATGGTTCCTCCCCCCGGGGACTCCATGGCATCATTAATATGCGCCACTTTATTTTGCTGATGTTGAAAAGGAAGTGCAGTGTGTACTGTGCACGTAATTTGGTGTTGACATTTAGAGATACTGGTATTACAGAGCATGCTGGCCTACTCCCTGTTTTACTGAAACACTGAAAATGTTCAGCAAAGGGGGATGGTCAGGAACTAGTCCCGAGAGCTGATGAAATGTGAGCTCCAGCTCTCCCTGTCATCAGGTTTCCGCCCACCTTGGGAGTACTGCCCTGCTTGACTTCGTTTTGTTTCGTTTTTAAAGGCTCCAACATGCTTGCATGTGTCGGCCTTGGTCATCTAATGGGGGCTCTCCATGCTGCACGATCCATTGCAGCCTCCCTGTTCAGTCCCTTAACTCTAAGGTCACACTTAATGACCTCGTCCCATGTCTTTCTCGGTCTACCCCTCATAACCCCACCCCCAATATTAACACTTCTCACCTTCCTCACCCAATTATCATCCCCCATCCTCTCCACATGTCCAAACCACCTCAATCTACCTCTCCTCATCACAACACCAATACACTCCAGTCCCATCCTACCTCTCAACTCTTCCATTGTAAACCCAGCCCCTCCAGGCCTTGGACGCAGGGACGCACTGCACATCCACCTAATCAATGTCATTTCTGTACGTCTGAGCCAGCGAATATCTTCCTCCTTCACTGCCCAGGTCTCACTGCCATACAGCATTACACTTCTAACACATGCTGCATACAAAGACCCCGTAGCACGTAGGGAGAGCCCTCTCAATGTCAGGAGAGGCAAAAGCTGCCTGAACTTCTTCCAACCACTTCTCACCCTAGCCACAGAGCTAGCCCCAGCCCCACGTCCAGCACACAACATGTCTCCCAAATAACAAAACTCTTCCACACACTCAAGAGATTCACCAGCAAGTTCAATCCTTTCACGTCTGACAATCTCCACCTGCTCACCCCGGCTCACCGTACACATAAAATCAGCATTATCTCACAGTCTACCTCTGATACCACTACATCTCTTATGCACCCATATACCACACACACTGCACAAGATGGAATTACTTCCCATGACCTTGTGGCAAACTGCACATGGCCACTCTCCCTCGTCTTTGACAGTACTGCCACCTACCCTAGATATCATCACTTTTGTTTTATCTGCGTTTACCCTTAAACCCTTTTGCCCCATTCCATCTCTCCACTTGTATGTATATATATATATATATATATATATATATATATATATATATATATATATATATATATATATATATATATATATATATATATATATATATATATATATATTAATCTCTCTCTCTCTCTCTCTCTCTCTCTCTCTCTCTATATATATATATATATATATATATATATATATATATCCCTCTACTCTCCGATGTAATTGAGCCAAAGGCATGTCCGGAAAGTGGTCCAGTCCGGATAGTGGGCCCCAGCCACCTGGAGTTGTACTTAACCCGCCCCATCCCGACGTTTTCTGGGCAGTGGTACACCCCAGTCCCGACATTTTTGGACCTTTTTTTTTTGGCTCAAACATCCGCTTTTGGTGAGAAACATCGAAAATTCATAGAAAAATTGCTCACCTGAGGTTTAAAATACTCGATCTACTTACGAGTACGTCCTTACCTGACTGGATTTTCTAACAGGCTGGCACCAGAGAAAACGAGTTCTATGGGAGAGTAACTATTTTATCCACTCATAAACGGTATTTATTTATTTACTTGGTATGAATTTATATGTAGTACAAGAGTATATTGGTTTTCAAACAGTAATATAGGCATTATAAGCATTGTTTCACTCACTAATTAATCACCATTCATGACCTTTTTTTCCCACATTACCTGATCATCATTTCTGACTGTTTCATCCTCTAATGCTATGTAAACTTTGTCCTCCACATTGTCATCGATTGGGGAATCACTCTGGGCCTGAATGTCTTTATTGGCCAGGTCACTGGTAACAGGTGAATTGCCGAGACAATGGCGTGCAGGGGGGGGGGGAGAGGTTATGCGGTGTAAGGCATTGTCCCTGCTTGGCATTTTGTAGAGGAATAGAGGAGGGTGTCCCGTGTATACGTGCCAAAAATCACTCGTGAAATCACTCGCGAAAATTGAAAATTGTGCAAATTAGGGACCTTGCAATGTTGCCGCGTTAATTCACGTCTCCGGGATATGAGTGCATATCATGTGAGGACGTGAATTTACTTCTCCGGGATATGAGTGTACATCATGTGAGGATGTGAATTCACGTCTCCGGGACGCGGCGGGTTAAGGACCCTAACCCAGCCTAACTTTGAAAGCCACCTAAATAACTCCCTACCGGACATGCATAGCACCTAATTAAACCTATTTTCGACCCTATTCACACCAATAATGGACATAAAGCATGAATTAAATGAAAAGGAACCAAGGAAATAGGAATTAGAAGTGACTGTACCCCAGCCAGGGTACTTACAGCACTTCTGTAGCTGCCTTCTCAAAGGCTTTGGCAGTGGTGAAAATGCTTTTAAAGCACGTACAGTAATCCAGTGTTGTGCTGCACTTACAGTAATTCTTTGCACTGTGAGTTATAATTGTTTAACACTGCACATTCTGTTAATTGCACCACGCCAGTTTCTACCGCCAGTTTGAACTCCACAGTTAATCATTTGCACTCTAAATTCTAATTTCTTAACACTGCACAACACTGTAAATTCCCGTGTGGTCTACTCTAAATTCTAATTTCTTAACACTGCACAACACTGTAAATTCCCGTGTGGTCTAGTGGCGAGGTATTACAGTTTATTCACAAAAACGAGCACGGGTGGCATCCATTGAGATAAGCATCTACTTACAATCGAAGTTAGGCAGTAACTGTTGATGAGGGGGAAACAAAGTTCCCAGATCGCAAAAGCCACATTACCAAACTCCTCAATTTTCATTACCAAATTTTTGTTTTCATTACCAAATTAAAAAAGCTAGCATTTATTCTTCACTAATTATATATACATGTGGAAATACATGTAACCACTCTCCTAATAATTAACAGCATGTTGATTATTTTCACACTATATAGGCTAACAGATTAATCAGAGAGAGCATACGATCCACCATCTCCATCCTGTGTATCCTCATACATGTGAAAAATCCGTTTGGTAATGCTTTATTCTGATTCATTACCAAACGAACTTTTCATTACGAAATTGGCCCACATTTGATAATGAAAAATACCAAATGGCAACCCTGAAAGGGGAGGGGAAGGGGGTAGGAAGGAAGGGTGAAGGGGCCGTGGTGTTACCAGGCGTTCAGCACTGTGCGGCAATTTAAAATTAGGGGTGGGAAAAAATTCGAATTTTGGGAGGGTTTTCTTTTTTTTGGCCTTTTTGGGTTCCGAAGGTCCTGGCCCACAATGTCCAGTGAGTGGGCGTCCGGATAGTACGGGGATTACTGTATACAGTCATACCTTAACATCAACGATTTTAACATACTCGGTTTTGAATATCCATGGATGGCTACAGAAAAAAATAATATATATCATGTATATATCATTATCCCATGCACAGTTCGTGGCTGTTTTAGTACAGTAATGCCATTATCAAGTGAATGAAATATACTGTAACATTCTTCCTTTTGGACGGAGCTGGGATGAGCACAGTAGTTAGAAGCGGCCATGCACGAATACACTATTCATTATTTTTAACTTTTTTTTATGCAAGGAAGAAGGAACCAAAGGCCATGAGCCCACAATGACAGTTCCCTCCAAGAAAAGGACAAAATACAAAATACAATAGAGAGTGTTCTTGTATTAAATAAAGTAGTTGTTTAGCGTTCTTGTGTTTAATAAAGTGGTTGTAAACATGCACATGGAGTTTTTCTTTAGTTATATATGGAAATGTAGGGTCCAGAGGTGTTTTTAAGGGGGGGCAGCAGACATCCGTGGATTTTTAACATTCGCAGGTGTCTTTTACCTAACCCCCGCGGATGTTAAGGGATGACTGTATATATATATATATATATATATATATATATATATATATATATATATATATATATATATATATATATATATATATATCATCATCATCATCATCAGCCGTTTGAGTATCAACTTCAGGACCGGCCTTTCCCGACCGAAGTCGGGACGATACAGTCAATGTATTTCTACCAAGTGGCTTAGGCTGTCTGGTAGAGACTGTATGTAGGGTTAGAAGTGCTTGTAAGTGTAACTGTAGTGTTGGAGTGGCTTTTGGTGCGTGTGTAGTCTGTGAACCAAACGTAATCGGCCTGCGCAAGCCAACTGGGTGTAAGCATACTTTATAGTAAGCGACACTGGTTTAACCACAGCACCCCTTATGTCCGCGAAAGTAGTATGTGGCCTGGTGAACTCTCCCAGTTGATTACCATGGCATGGCATGAACCCTGGTTCACCTGTGTACAAAAATGCACACTCTACCGTTGTACCACAGAGGCTTCATATATATATACAGTAGAACCCCGGAATTCGTACACAATTCATTCCTGGAGGCTGTACGAGTTGCTAATTGTTCGAAAACCAAATCATTTTTTTCAATAAGAAACAATGTAATTTGCATTAATCCATTCTTTAGTATGGATAAAAAGGTAGATTTTGCCATACTATAACGAATGACAAGATCGGAAACACAGGTTCCACTTTCAAACTTTGCAATGAGTTCTTTTTTCATGTCAGTTGTTGTTTCTACTGCTTTACTTTTAGCTCTAGCTGACTCACTAATCCCTTGGGACCCATGATTATGTAAAATTTTCTAACGAAAATACATAATTCATCCCAAAGTTTAATCGAGCCTGTATGACTGATGCATAGTTGGCAAAAGACAAAGCCAGGCTTGCAACCATGTGGCACCTAAAACGCCACATCTCTTAGTGCGAATAACGGGTCACCGTATGAAAAATGGAGAGATTTTTGGGCGAAAAAGCTGTACGAAAACCGAGTTGCACGAGTTGAGAGGCGTACAAATTCCAGGGTTCCACTGTATATATATATATATATATATATATATATATATATATATATATATATATATATATATTCATTTTTCATTCATTGCCAGACGCCATGTATCCCAGACGGGGTGGGCAATGGCTTAGAGTTAATTATTTTACAGGGAAGGGCACTAATCCTCCACCAATCCAGCATTTTTGACATATATATATATATATATATATATATATATATATATATATATATATATATATATATATATATATATATATATATGCACACTACCTTGCATGTTCACTGGTGGTGGATAGGGGAATGTCTCATAGATAATTAGACGAGATAACATCTTAGACGGCATGGACCGTGGGACCCCTATGGGCGTATATGCACCACCGAATATACTGACGAAGGAGGCAAGAAAATAACTTCTCACCATAAACTGTGGTAGGGACGTGAGATTATTCCCTACAATCCTCCTTACCAAACATCTTACGGGTGTGCCTGTTGGATCTTCATCGACTAATGGTGCTGCCGCACTGCATCCTTTGCCTACCAGCGGTGTGCCACCAAAAGTGAGCAGGCACTGTCTCAGTAGATAATAGAATGGGACATTAAAGAAGTTGAAATTTATGAACGTCTTCACATACAGTATAAAAAGCTTTGCAGCAGATTATACACTTGAGACCTTGCTGACTGAATTAGAAAACATTACTTGTGATATTGTAGGTCAAAGCGATATTTACAGAAAAGAAGAAAATTAATTCAGTTTCAAGACACCAACCACCTCTTTTACAACAGAGGCAAAATTATAGAATTAGTGGTGTCGGATTACTAATTAACAGACATCTTGAAGGAACATTATTAAATTCATCTGTGTTTCTACCACAGTATCATGGATTATATGAGACTGTACATAAGATACACCCTGTAAGCAATACAACTGTATGCACACACTTCTCAAAGCACAGATGAATAAATAGAAACATTGTATGATGACATCTAACAGACTACAAAAGAAGACATGATCAGATACATTATACTCATTAAAGACTTTAATTAAAAAGCTGGTAAACAAAAAAATAAAAAATGGAGATGCATATATGGGAAAATTTGGTGTATGAGAGAGGAACCACAGAGGTGAAAGCGTGGAACATTTTGCCGATATGAATGACAAGAGAATAATGGAAAAAAAAAATCCACAAAAGAACATGGACGAAAATGGACATGGAGAAGCCCAAATGAAGAAACAATGCATGATACTGACTTCATTATTAAAGATAAGAACACGATCAATGTCACAATTATCAAGAAACTAAATATGTGATGTGATCACGGAAAGATGGGTGGCACAGAGAGATTCATTTTCAAAAATGAAAGAAAGAAACTTTTCAAAAACATGAAGAAGTACCCATTAAATAAGTAAGTGAAAACACAACTGCCTTTCCGTTAAAAATAAAGAACAGATTTCAGGCTATAAGAAAAAGCTCCATTTACTTAGATATAAAGGAAAACAAGCCTGTAGGCAACGTTGGCCAGCTCTAAGCGGACCAAGCTTTGCTAGCGACCGGAAATCAGTTTCGATGCTAAGAGTCATTTCTGTATGGAGGTAAACCAGTGCAACATTCGCTTTTCTTATTTTCATATTTTCTGCACTTGATGACCTTTGACCTCTGATCTGGCGAATATAGGTCATGCATGTACGAAGCAGATTTGTTGTACTCCTTAACGTCTATAAACATCTAAAGTTTCAGTGGATTCCATTAACCCAATGTGGAGCTAGGGAACTTGAAATTCGCAGAATGGCCCCCCAGAGGTACACCTTCTAGTTGGCACTGCCAGCGACTGGAAGTGCTTTAACACTAAATACCATTTTTATATGAAGGTACTCCAGTGCAACATTGCACCTAAGAATCATGGCCCTGGCTTAATAATATTCGGAGCCTTAACTTTTCACGGGAGCGCAGTCATAATTTTAGGTATTTTCACCATTTTGGCATTTTTGACTTCGCCCCTGACCCGGCCAATGTAACACATAGGTGTGGATATGGAGTCAAATACGCTGAGTTCTAATGAGACGCAGGGAGAATTATATACTGTACAGATACATTTGGCTGTATTAAGGTAATTTAGTCTGCATAATGAGCAACCAAGATCAGTAAAGGCCAAGTTCATAGTAGTGCCAATCGTATTCTGAATTAATTTAGCGACAGTGCCACCCTTGTTACTTAAGTTGGTGACGAAATAGTAACCAGGAAAACTGTATGGGGATAGGTCAGCAGAGAGATTTGGCTTTTTGTGAGGAATGCGACTAGAGGGGCCATAAATTCCAGTAAGAAGTGAATGGAATTTAGACTGGTATTAAGATCTCGGACGTTGATAAATTTTAAGGCCGAACCTACACTTCTCTGCTGATGAGCATAATTTTGTTTGCAGCAACCGCAGCTGCTGGCACAGTCGCTTGATGACCACCAGGAGAGTCCTGTTCTACTAGCCTTACCTTGTCGGTGGTGGCAATCCAAGGTACCATGCATTTGCTCTTAATATTGCAGCGGGCATTGTTAAGTGGTGGGATGAAACAAATGCTGTGATGTCTAATGTGTACGTAGTGTGACGTAAACAATTGGAGGATATGTTAATGAGAGTATAGTGGCCTACTGTCTGTGTCAATGAAAACACTGAATATGTTCAACAAAGGGAGACGATTGGAAACAGGCTCTGAGGACTGGTGAAGCAGGAGCTCCAGCTTTCCTTGCCACCAGCTTGCCAGCCACCTCAGGAGTACTGCCCTGTTCGACTGGTGTTACAATTTACATCCTTCGGGTAATACCTGTTTTTTAGTAAATTGTTTTAGTGCAATCTCTCCACATCCACTCTACGAGGGTATGATCTTACTGTCTGGACTTTTTTTTTTTTTTTTTGCTAGGCTTGTGTCCAGATGAATCAGGAGAGTGACTGTGTTACATTTGATTTTTCATTTTCTTCATGAGTTAGTGATGGCACTAAAACTTTACACTTTAATTTTTTTTCCTGATAAAACAATCGGAGCAAAGATTACATAAAAAAGGTACCCGACCAGGCGAGAAAGATAATTCACATACACCCTAGAACATCGACAGTAAACTGACATTAACATGAGAGCAAGAAGTCTGGAGAATTTGGGTGGATACCCAGATCAAATTCTGGATGACAATAACGAACACACTCATCAGCCTTCCCTCCCCCCCAGAAAAAAAGTTATCATGATATCTTACTCAGTAATGGTGCATTCACCCCAGTATGAGGAAATAAGTAAACAATGAATTAGTATACATCTATAAACCACAAAGATTCCAAACGTTAACACGAGTACCCATGAAAAACACGGAAAATAAAAAGTAACACGCACTCAGTATCCTCATTCAACTGGACACAAGTCCAGCAAATGATTTATAAAAATCCAGATCGGTAAGATCATGCCAGTTAACAAGAATCCACCTGAAACACCTCGACACCATTATCAATTTACCATAAACATGGTCATTGAAATTTTCACCTTTTCCTGTACTCGCAACCAAATCCCCGACATCCAGTTGAATGCAGTTAACATCCATCTACTCAGACCAGGCAAACGACCCAATATTTCATTGTTTTTGATCAATATCTGTGTAATGCACACGATCCAAAATGGTGGAAAGACTAAGAACATCACCTCCCACATTCCTATGTCCGACTCTCATCGTGGATTTCAGCCCAGGTGTTCAAACATCACACACCTTTCTAAGCTGACCCAATTCATCTTAACTGATTTCAAAAAGGAAACCTCATTAAGACATAAACAAAGCTTTCGATCCACTACCAAGGCGTAAAATGATTAACTTGATCTCAAGCATAAACAAGGAAGACACTGAAAAAAACAGGTAAGCAACTTCCTCTTGAACAGACACGCCAAGTGGTAAACCACAGCCTATGGTTCAGATTCAGGCTACTACCCAGCAGTATCCACATGGGTTTTTAATTTTCCCTTCAGGTTATAACACTTCTCCTTTCATCGGTAACGATAAGGTTGTATGCTGATGACCTAGCAAATGTTTCACAACACTCTATCGCTCAACAAGTAGTAGATCATCTCAGTTACTTGAACAAACACTAGTTTGAACAAAATTAAAATTACCGCATTACCAACAATCAACTGTTACTCTCTTCCTTCCATATAGACAATAAATCTCAAGCTAACAATCAAGTCTCGCCTTTTAACCAAATCAATTGGCTTGGAGAGAGATCCCCAAATCCTTGAACTTGACGTACACTAGATACTTACATGATTTTCTGTCCACTCACGATTCTTAAAAACACTCTGACATTATCTTTGTACATCTCATTGAATCAATGAAATAGTGAACTGTGTGAGCCCCTGCTGAGCCCCAACATAACAGCCACAGACGTGGATATTAGACAGAGACCACTGATACACATCGCTAGTCCCAAGAACCAAAAGTACTCCCAGGTCAAGGATCACATGAATTAAAATTGTACACAATTCATTATTCTGCAAACATTCCATCACATCAATGTGATTATACTGCAACACCTTTAATGAAAATATAAAACAAGCATCTTTTTCATGATAACCAGACTGTCTCAAAAATCCCTTCTTCTCCTTCCAACACTATATTTCACAAAGATACTGTATACAGAACCACGTAGCCACATCAGCCATCCAAAACTTCAACCATACATGCTTCACAGAACCCTCATCAAACATTTATCACTGGAAACTACGATTCAGAGAAAGACTCTCATGGACCTAGTCAGGCGAAGTGTGGCTCTCATCCTTCCCTCCTTAACTACCAAGGCATTAGACGACTGAGCAGACGGTAATACAACTCCTAACATAACGAACCTTTCCCTTAAAAAAAAAAAAAAAAAATCTCTGAGGACAATAACCAGTCTCCTGAGTCCACTAAGTTCAAGCCTAGATGAGGCTGGAGCCACAATAATAACAATACGAGCTGCTTGTCCCCACGCTAAAGTCCTGACGACTAAGTCTTACGTGATCCTTGCCGTGTACAGCGGTTTCTTTGTTATGCGCTGATTTCGAGTTATACGGCCACTCTATAAGACTATGCGATCTTTTCATCGGGACTTATTAATCGGCATATTGTTCCTTCAGCATATGAAAATGAATAACTTGCACTCCTTGTCTCTTTTCCGACTTGCCTACGTTATTACCTAACAACCTACCTTACCTCCCTGCCTATCTTTTCTTGCTACCCACCTTTTTTTTTTTTTTTTTTTTTTATGCGAGGAAGAAGGAACCAAAGGCCATGAGCCCGCAGTAACAGTTCCCTCCAAGAGAAAAACAAAATACAATAGAGAGCCAAATTCAAGATCCGATCATTTTGAGATGCCTGGACACACTACGTTTGAAAGACTGGAGATCATAGGCAGAAGGAAATACAGACAGAGGGAGACAGTTCCAGAGCTGACCTGTTGCATAAATGAAAGACTGGGAGTAACGGTTAACTCTTGCATTAGAGAGTTGGACAGAAAAGGGATGAGAGTTTGCTGCCAGACGGGTGCTACGCGCCCGTCGTAGAGGTCGAGGAATGCAAGCAGACAGTTCAGAGGAGCAGTGACCATTAAAGTAGCGATAGAAAAGAGATAAAGATGCAACAGTGCGGCGAAGAGACAGAGGTTGAAGGGAGTCAGTAAGAGGAGGAGAGTTAATGAGATGAAAAGCCTTTGACTCCACCCTATTGAGAAGAGCTGTATGTGGGGAGCCTCCCCACACATGAGAGTTGTACTTCACACAGGGGCGGATAAAACCCCTGTATAGAGTCAACAATTGTGCAGGGGTAAAGAAAGAGCGGAGTCGGCTTAGCACACCCAATCTCTTGGAAGCAGATTTTACAAGAGATGTAATATGATCTTTCCAAGATAAGTCCCGAGTAAATGAAACCCCAAGCATGTTCAAGGATGATGCAGGATTAATCTGAATATTATTAAACATTAGTGGGTATACCTGTGGAAGATTTTGTCGGGTTGATAGGTGTAGGAACTGAGTCTTAGATGCATTAAAGACAACCATATTATTTTTACCCCAGTCAGAGATATGAGCCAAGTCAGACATTAGGTGTGCCATAGCCTCATCCCTTGTTTCTTGAAGTAACTGTTGAGATGAGCGTTGCGGGAACCGAATGGAAAGGTGAAGGGTGGAGTCATCAGCGTATGAGTGGATAGGGTTAGATGTACAGCTTAGAAGATCATTGATGAATAAAAGGAAGAGAGTTGGTGATAGGACAGAGCCCTGAGGAACACCACTGTTGATAGATCTAGGAGAAGAACGATGGCCGTCTACGACAGCAGCTATAGAACGACCAGAAAGGAAGCTAGCGATGAAGGCACAGATAGAAGGATAGAAACCGTAGGAGGGCAGTTTGGAAATTAAAGATTTATGCCAGACTCGATCGAAAGCCTTTGATATGTCAAGTGCAATGGCAAAGCTTTCGCCAAAGTCCCGAAAGGAGGATGACCAGGAGTCTGAAAGGTAGGTGAGAAGATCGCCAGTGGAGCGTCCCTGACGGAACCCATACTGACGATCGGAAAGAAGGTTGTGATAGGAAAGATGCCTTAAAATTTTTCTATTAAGAATTGACTCGAAAACTTTTGAAATACAGGACGTTAAAGCAATTGGACGATAGTTGGAGGGTTGGGAGTGGTCACCCTTCTTTAGGACTGGCTGAATGAGAGCAAACTTCCAGCAAGAAGGAAAGGTACAAGTTGACAGACAAAGGCGAAATAGTTTGCCTAGGCAGGGTGTTAGCACAGAAGCACAGTTTTTGAGAACAACAGGACGGACCCCATCAGGCCCATATGCCTTGTTAGTACTGAGGCCAGTAATGGCAGAAAATACATCAACTGAAGAAATTTTAATGTCAGCCATGAGGAAGTCAGAGGGGGGAAGTGATGGAGGAACAGCACCGGAATCGTCTAAGGTGGAATTGGAGGAGAAAGTCTGTGCGAAGAGATCTGCTTTATCAGTAGAAGAAATAGCTACAGAACCATCAGAGTAGAAAAGAGGAGGGAAGGATGATGAGTTAAGTTGTTAGAAAGATTTTTGGCAAGGTGCCAGAAGGAGCGGGAAGAATTCGAGTTGGAGAGTTGAGAGCATTTAGTATGGATGAAATTATTTTTAGTAGAGCGAAGAACAGACTTAGCACGATTCCGGGCAGAAACGTAAAGATTATGTGATTCAGGGGTGGGTTGGCTCCGGTACCTTTTGTAGGCCTTCTCCTTGTTGCGGACAGCATTAGAACAAGCGTGATTAAACCAAGGCTTTCTTGCATTAGCCAAAGGATATGAGAAAGGAATGTATGCTTCCATGCCCGAGAGAATAATCTCCATAATGCGCAAGGCACACTCAGATGGCTCACGGCCATGGAAGCAATAATCATTCCAGGGAAAATCAAAGAAGTACTGCCTGAGGGCCTCCCAGTCCGCGGCTCCAAAATGCCAGAGACGACGTTTCCCTGGAGGGTCCGCAGGCCGTACTGGAGCGATAGGACAGGTTAAGGTAATAAGGTTGTGATCGGAGGAGCCCAACGGAGTGAAAAGATTAACAGAGTAAGCAGAAGGATTAGTTGTGAGGAAGAGGTCAAGTATGTTGGAGCTCTCTCCAAGGCGGTCAGGGATACGGGTAGGGTGCTGTACAAGCTGCTCTAGGTCATTAAGGATAGAAAAGATGTAGGCTTGTTCACCAGGTGGATCCGTGAAAGGAGAGGAGAGCCAAAGGTGGTGGTGAACATTGAAATCTCCAAGAATGGAGATTTCAGAGAAAGGAGAAATGGAGAGAATGTGTTCCATCGTAGAAGCAAGATAGTCGAAGAATTTTTGATAGTCAGTAGAATTAGGGGATAAGTAAACAGCACAGATATATTTAGTCAGAGAATGACAGGAAAGCCGAAGCCAGAGAGTGGAGAATTCAGAAGAATCAAGTTCAGGAACACGAGAGCAAGATAAGTCGTTGCGTATGTATACACAACAGCCACCTTTGGCTTTGAAATGAGTATAGAGAAAGTAGGAGGATACAGAAAAGGGTTTGCTGTCAGTTGCCTCAGACAGCTGAGTCTCCGTTAGAAAAAGAAGGTGAGGTTTAGAGGAGGAGAGGTGGTGCTCAACAGAGCGAAAGTTTGAGGAAAGGCCGCGAATGTTGCAGAAATGAAGAAGAAGAGAGTCAGACAGTGGTTCCAGGCACCTCGAGTCGTCACCGGGAGAGGGGCAGATGGCGGGGGCATTTATGGTCCCCCCCCCTGGGGACTCCGAGGCTGGGTGAATTGACGCCATTTTGGTGAATTTTGAATAGGAAGTGTAGTGTGTACTGTGCATGTAGTTTGGTGAAGATAGATAGAGAAATTTGTACTGGAGAGCATGCTGGCCTACTCTCTGTGTAACTGAGACTTCTCTGCCTACCTACATACCTACTTCCCTGCCTACCCACATACCTTTCTACTTCATTGGCGACTTCCCTGCCTACCTACATACCTTTCTACTTGCCTCCTTCTGTATCTACATCTCTGCCTGTTTCCTTGCGTACCTTCTTTCCTGTCATCCTACTTGTTTACGTATACACCAGACGCCCTACCTGCCTCTCTGCTTTCCTATGTCTTGTACTACCTCCTTGCCGACCTCCCCACCTTTCTCCCTTTCTATCTTCCTCCATGCCTAGCTACCTACCTACCCACCTTCCTATCTACACACCTCTCTACTTACCTACTTACACCCCTGCCTATCTAACTACTCATCTCTCTGCCTGTTCTCTGCTTGTGTCCACTATCAAATTAGGTAATGACACAGACTTTTTTTTGTCAGTTTCTATTGGGCTATATCAAAACTGTGATGTGGGAAAAAATACCAGCATTTTGAACGCCTCACCAAAGAAACAAGTGTTATGCCTATAACCTTATAAGTCAATACGTGTTTAGTTATTCTGATCTCGGGGTTGTTTTGAGTGTGTAGACCACTCCAACGACATCTGTCTTTAAAATCGCTCTCTAAATGCGGGGTCCAGAGCCCGGACTAACGAATGGAAAACCCTCACTTCGACTCAAGCGCATGGCCCTTGACTCCGTCTTGGGGAACAAAATTTTGGCCAGAAGATTCGTATTTTTATAGGTAAAGACAGCCAGAAAAACTGGCTGATTACACAAAGAAGCAGAAATGTAGAGGTTAGGTTTTCAAACACTTAGCTGGTTGGGCATCTGAAAGATCTGAAGAATCTTGATCTAAAATACTGCTTACCATACAATAGTAGAATGGAAAGGAATCATGCTTATGGTTTTGCCGTTTTTAAATTCCAAACTCCACATATGAATCCTTTCATGGTCACAACAGTGTGATCCAGCTAGGCCAGGTGATGTTATGCAGCTGAAAGTGAAACAAAGGAGCCTGAATGTTGATACAGGTACCCTTAATGCTCTACAGATGGGACTACTCTAATATTTTAGTTCAGATAACGCAAAGCGATTTTTTATCACTAGTAAGTAATAGAAGTGTACGAATGGCAGCGGTGTAGGCATGCTACTAATGTGTATGTGGCACTGCAGGGTGGACTGAAGGCTGTGGTATGGACTGACGTGCTGCAGCTGCTGATTATGGTGGCTGGTCTGGCTGCCGTCGTTATCAAGGGCTTATTGGATGTGGGCAGCTTTCAGGAGGTGTGGCGGGTGGCGGTGGACCACAACAGAGCCGGACCACAAATCTTTACGTAAGAGGGCACTTCGGGGCAAAATTTTGTCTAATATTCCACCTCTTCTGCTTCCCAAAATCCTCTGATGCCTATTCCCTCTCCTCTTTTGCCTCCCACTCTCTTTTGCTGCCTAGTGTATCATATCTTTTACGTTTCACTGTGCTCTGCTGGCTAATGTTTCACCTTTTCTGCTCTTCCCTATCAATTGGTAGCTAATATATTATCTCTTCTGTTTTTCACTTTCCTCTGCTGCTAAATTTTCTGTGCGTCTGCATTTCACTACCCTCTGCTGGCTAAAACTTGTAAGTCAGGACAGGCTTGGTATGTTTCTTTTGTTCATACAGCTTTACAAGAGCCTTTTCAGTCTGTAATAAAATTTCATCTAATAATTCAATTATTTAGAATTCCTTCTGGAGGCTAACTCTCTCAACTTTTGAATAGATCGGTGTATTTGTCTTCGCATTTAAGATTTTCTGTGACATGGTGCGTCACAAAGGAAGGTAACAAAGATGCTTTACTAGGCCAACGTTCGTCCTCGACTGTACACTAACTAAAAAATTATTCGTCACCCTTGTGGTGTGATACATTATGACACACGAGCAAACAAATTCAAAGTTACCAACACTACTATATGAACACGGTCTCATTTTTTCGATTCACTTCAAAGCTCATTGCCCCCAGGTGTGGTGAATTATTATTTTTTTTCTTGGGGAGAGGGGGTTGTACATACAGTTTCAGACCAGAGATATCTTTTTTTCTGCTGCTCAGTATCAACACACAAAATTTCACAGTTATGAAATATTATATCGTACAGTTAGTTGCCTAGATGATAACCTCTTCATTTTTATTACTGAGAATCTGACTGATTAATTTCCATGTATGCCCTAGCTATTATAAACTAAGTAGAGTTCTGTATGCTGTTAGCCTCTCTACTTATTTTACCACTCAGATTCTTTGACTGTCTTGCATTCATGTAATGGAGTAAGAAAAGTGTTGTGTAGGGAAGGACGTGTACGTAAGAAAATAGAAATTAAAATTTTGTGCAGTTGCGGGCAAGAATCTCTCTCCACAGTTTTGTCGAACGGTAATGAAACTCCTATATAGTACTCTGAAAACTTTGACGAGCTTTGGCGATTGCCTCACTTGTTTGAAAAGTGATTGCTCGCTGTTTTGACATTTGTTATGAAATGATTCTATTTTTTTTTTCTGCAACTGTACATTAGCTTGGATGCAAGGGAGGGAGCCTGTGCAGTGTGAGGAAATTTTATGAGTGGCCCTGTCGGAGGAAACTGGTGAGAAAAGAGAATGCAGGAGCCAGTACCACCTGGTTGTTACCTGTAGCAGGAATAGTTTCTGACAGAATACAGATTTAGACAATACGATCAGTTACGGGTACACGATTATGGAGACAGGCTGGCTTCAGGGAGAAGAGAGAAAGCGTCAGACAAATAACTGAACTAAGTTGTCTGATAAAAGCAGATAGGAATTTGTTATAATTTTAGATTCCTAGATCATCAGCTGTAGTTTATGCATAATGCAATCAACAGAGTCATTCGTGTAAGACATATACTACATTTTTAGTGTGCACTTCCTTAACGACTTCAATCTGAAGACATATTTTTCATTTTTTATTTTTTGTTACCTTCATTGGATTATATTAAGTTTAGGGGAACATTTCAAACGGGAGTGGTTATATATAGCCTCAGTTGCCTCCTCCACTGCTGATGATCCTTCCTAAATCGAAAAAAAACATCAGGCGGTATTTTGCCTGAAATGAAAAATATTTTATTTTATTGAAAAGGTTAATCATTGTAAGCAGGTTCAGACAGTTCTTCATATACAGTAGTACTGTTTCCTCTTTCAAGGTACGAGTATTTGCCCCTTCAACGTCACACCGTATCCAACATCATCAGTGGAAGTGTTGTTACGAACATGGCATACTACTCCGCCACACAGACAGCCATCCAACGATACAGCAGCATGAAGTCTCTCCGCCACGCTTGCATGTCAGTAGCCTCTTATGTCAAGGACATTTAACCTCTTCTGATTCTCATTTTCTCCTCCCGGCAGAAATTTCTAATCTGAGAGAGGCTTGGTATGTTTCTCTGCCCACGGATGATTCCCTCTGATATGGTACAGTAAAACGGGAAGTGACGGATGTGCTAAAGTTCACTCGATGGAATAATAGACGAAATACACCTCTACCTTTAGCCACTTTCGACACTAAATGAATATATTCTGTGTGAATATCATAAGTTTCATGTACAATGTGGTACCTTAGACGGTTAAAATCATGTCTACAGTATCTTCAGACAATTCTTCTCTTTAGTCAAATATTCTGTAATATGATTTTCCAGGCAGTTATTTTCATATATCAGTCTTCAGATAATTCGTTTCTTTAACCAACTATTACCTGTAGTGTATCATACCATCCTGCGAATGGCATTATAAAAGGTATCAGCGTGTTTAGTACCGCTGCCATTCCATGTCAGTCAGGTCCACATCGACAGAACAGTTCATAAACACAGACCGTATACATCATACACATACAGTGGAGAAAAATGCGGTACGTTGTATTTAGGATCACAAAACAGGATCCTTGTTTGCAATCTTGACAGACCATTCTGTCGAAAATTCTGTGGGAACCAAGCACTACTAATCCAGAAATGGGGAGAAAAATGTACAATAGATTAGAGCTGAGGTGAATGCTTTCCTTTCACTTCTGGGGTTCCGAACGAACTGAATTAATTTTAACGTAAATGATGACTGACAATCTAATTACCAAAAAAACTCATAATGCATTGACATGGTTTCGAGACGATGTAACGGAAATCTTGGGAGCAACTAGACAATCAGCTAACTGGTACTGAAAACACAAAAGTATTAAAAATAATTTTGACAGTATGGTTTCCCCAGTTGTTTGTAAGTAATAGTTGAATAGGTTACACTGTTTTTTTTTGTACATTTCAGCAAAAGTCTTTCAACATCTTAGCACCTTGGACCCTGGAACCCTGGACAAAGTGTCATACACCTCTAGGTCAGTGTTGATTGTATGCCTGTCTCACTAACAAATACCTCCATACATATTTTTGTATTTATCTTACAGTGTGATTCTGAGGCGTAAATGCATTACCTGCCTTGCGTTTAGAGCTGCCTTTAATGATATGCTGTTATCATGGCTACAAGGAAAATTAGAATATTCGTGGAGTAATGGCCTATCTGAAAGTTGATTTTCATTCAGATAAATTACAGTACTTCATGTTTCTCTATGAAACAATTATAGTATTCATTCAGCACTAAACGGAACTGTATAGTAATAACGAAACTGTTGTGACAACAAAATAGTGTCGAACCCTGCACTCTGTCAGGGCCTAAGTGGGTGAAATAGTAGATAAATGAGCGGTATTATCAGTGACACTAATATACAGCTGTAAAAGCAGATTGACTACCACACATAAATGATCTCTCATAACCATTTCACTTCCTTCGGTCTTGAAGCATTAACAGTTGAGGAATGTTCGATATGAAATGACTTTTTTTTTTTTAGCCATTTCAGTTTTGTCTGACAGTAAAATTAATGTCTGATTAATAATTACATACGGCATTGTTTAATACTTAGCGGAATTGTATAAAAGAGAATACAGTATAAGAACTTTGCCATACTGCCAAAGGATAGATAAATTCAATTGGCAAAGGGATATTTATTTTATTAACAAATTTCTTGGCACCATGGCTATGGCACTTCACTTCCAATCACGTTTTGTATGAGTCGAGTCCATAACTGCTTATCTCTTGAGTCGAAGCCTTTGTGCTAATATTTCACCAGGCTCAGTTCCTGCAGAATGACTCACCCATATTCCCATTCATTATCGCCCGCCATTAGAAGGAGGAGCAATAATGTTTTTGCCTGCCTCTATGTGTGTGTGTGTGTGTGTGTGTGTGTGTGTGTGTGTGTGTGTGTGTGTGTGTGTGTGTGTGTGTTCTTACCTAATTGTATCTTTACAGGAATGAGTCAAGCTCGTACTGTCCCGTGTCTTAAACAATATTTATCGTACATATCCTTAAATTTGTGAATTGTTTTGGCACACACTATTTCATTCGGTAATGCATTCCACTGATCAATTGCTCTGTTCGGGAATCTGAATTTCCTTACGTCTTTATCACCTCTCTTCTTATGCAGTTTTTTTGCAGTGTCCTCTTGCTGATGCTTCCCCATATGTTAAGTAATCATTTATGTCTATTTTCTCCTTCCCTGTTGAGCATTTATATAGCATTATCATGTCACCTCTTTTCCTTCTCTCCTGTAGTGTTGGTAGATTCAGTTTTTTTAGTCTTTCTTCGTAGCTTAGATCCCTTAAGCTTGGTATCCATCTTGCAGCGGCCCTTTGAACTTTTTCAATCTTGTCTATGTGTTTTTTGAGATAAGGACTCCAGACTACTGGTGCATACTCCAGGGTTGGTCTGATGAATGATGCTATTATCCTTCTTAGCATGTGTGTGTGTGTGTGTGTGTGTGTGTGTGTGTGTGTGTGTGTGTGTGTGTTATCAATATATCTCATGAACAGCTTGAGCTATCAACATGAAACCTTCAGAGCATCAATATATGACCAAAATCTTGGACGAGCTCGAAAATTCGGGGTCGAGATCAAGATCACCATAATGGCTGCCAAAGGTCAACTAGTTTTTATCGCCCGCCTTTAGCACTATTATACCTCATGAACGGCTATGAACATGAAGCCTTCAAGGTATGAGATATGGCCAGAAACTTGGACTTGGCCAACAGTATATTCTGGCGGGCGATTAGCATTCGACTCCCGTATGCTTTTCTTTCATTTATGATGACGTAATCAACTAATTTGCAGATGACCTTAAACAGTGACATGACAACTGGGGTCGGAAGTGAATCAATAGGGATCGAAAGTGAATCAATAATTACAATTGCAGACCATTCAACGAGATAGGATTTGTGGTACTCAGGGCTACTTCTATCCTACAAATCAACTTACGTCTCATTTATTCACTTATTCCCCCATTCGTATCCATCCCTAGTGAACCGATACTTTCGAAGCAATGTGCTAGTTACTGACAGCATAAACAAAAAGGAACATTCAGAGAGTACAGTACCCTCGCACCCACCGGTTGATCTTGCGGCCGAACATTTGATCTGGCTCTGTTACCTTTATCTTCGCCAGTGTGTTTCAGATTCAAATTCTTTTATCATTCCTTTACCCCAAACCCATTCATAAATCAGACTTTTTTAAAAATCTGTTACTCTGGCCACGTTACCACCGTAGTTAACCTCTCCCTTTGACTGTGACACCTGGTTCCCTGGTTTCAAAAATTTCTGCTTATTCTCGTCTTACCTTGAAACCTTCCTAATAAAAGCTGTATAGGTTAACCTTGACATGTGACCTTGATCTTTGATATTTTCTTTTCAGAAACTACAGATCAGGTCATTGACTGACCCTCCAGATTTCCATCAGGCTTAGGCCAAATCAGATCGAAAGTCCTTTAGATATTTTGTTCACTCTCAGATACGTGTGTCGAACTTTGCGTTGCCCTGTTGATTCACCTTAGACTTACTATTACTCTGTAAACAGACTACGTTCTTGCCTTAGCCCGAAGCATTAATAAGCAAGTATGTTCTAAATCGGAAACTTTCTATGTTGAATTTACCAGTCAAACTTTGAGCTACCCTGTCATCTTTACCTTTTGATGTATTGTCTAAAAAACAATAGGTCAGCCTCTTATCCATCCCTAAACTTTTCAATCAGGTTCAGTTATCATCAGATGAAAACTTTGTGAGTTACTTTGTTATCACACACACACACACACACACACACACACACACACACACACACACACACACACACACACACACACACACACACACACACACACACACACACACACACACACACACACACACACACACATGCAGGCGCTCGCTCGCGCGCGCGCGTCAAGTAAGACACAATACACTCTGACCCGTGGGTATAACATGCCAATATGTATCCATCTTTATACCACTTTGTTTCATAAAACACATGAACCAATATTTTATGACTAATTGCTATAACAAGTAGAAGAAGCCTCTGAGAGTGTAATAACCTCGACATACAGTTGGTCTAAACGCTCGTCTAAACGTTCAATAGGTACACCCGAAAGCACTAATTTCTTCCCATCCTATTAGCCGGAGTCGCGGCCAGTGACGACCGGGCGATCGAACACCCCACACCCACTACCCATACCCCGAACAACAAGGTAAAATATGCCTCCCCCCCACACACACAAAAACACACACACACACACACACACACACACTCAAAAAAAGTTGATACTCCTTTGTAGAAATAAAATACTTAAAATGACAACAAAATACTTTATTACATACCATATCAAATATCTATAAAAGTGTTAGGAAGCCCACCTCCTGGAGAACACTAAAAACATCAGTGAAATATCCGTATCGAGGACAGGCAGCAGGCACCATCTGCCCCCTCATGCCTATGGAGGAAACTCTGAAATAGGTTCCCAGACTTAGACACTCGACCAGCAAGTAACGGACAGTAAGAGGAACAAGGCAATTATCACAAAAGAAGGAGAAGAAGAAGAAGAAGAAGAAGAAGAAGAAGGAAGAGGAGGAGAAGCATTAGAAAAAGAAGAAGAAATAGGAGGAGGAGGAGGAGGAGGAGGAGGAGGAAACGGAGGAGGAGGAAACGGAGGAGGAGGAGATGAAGGAGGAAAACAAGAAGAAGGAGCAGAAAAAGAATGAGGAGAAGAAGGAGGAGGAGGAGAACGAAGAGGAGGAGAAGAAGGAGGAGGAGGAGAACAAAGAGGAGGAAAAGAAGGAGGAGGAGGAGGAGGAGGAGGAGGAGGAGGAGGAGGAGGAGGAGGAGAAGAAGAAGAAGAAGAAGAAGAAGGAGGAGGAGGAGGAGGAGAAGGAGGAGGAATACAAAGTAATACAAAGGAATGCAAACAGCAACAGACCTTATAGTCCTTTCGAGGCTGTTTTTTTGCAGAGAAGACTAGGACTATAAGATCTATTTCTACATGCTGAAGGATAGGGATAGTAAAGCAACAAGTCCCCCCCCACCCCCAAACCCTACAGTTAAAACTTTCAGGAAAAAGCAAAAAGGACCACCATGTAGCATGGAAAAACTGCATAGAAACACTGAAGAGGAAAGGTTACATTATATAATACTTTATCTTTAAACAACCAATTTCAGTAACATGGAAGAGAAATTAATAAAGTAAAATGAATAATCAAATAAATAAATAACCAAGGCATGACATTCTGTACGAGCACGTTGAGTTACCGGGGCGTCTGGAAACACAGTGTGGAAGGTGCATAGTGAGGATGTTCAAGGGTGGTCCAGCAGCCTTGCCTGGCACTTTTAAGGTAGGCAGCAGTCAATCAGGCCCCAGCTCCGTTCACTCCACTGAGACAAGGAATTCTCTTATGCAGGAGAAGTAAACAAGCTACTCCTTGATGCAGTGACCCCTGGTACATTAAAAAAAAAAAATCACGATGGTGGTCACTTGACCCATCACGTCCCAAGCTATCTCGCACCTCTGACACCCCCCAGTCCAGAGGTATTTTCGAAAAATTTTTTTGGGGGGGGGCTAAAACCTCCACTTTTGGTGAGAAACATCGAAAATTCGTAGAGAAATTGTTCACCTGAGGTTTAAAATACTCGATCCAGGTAGCAGTGCCTCCTTACCTTACTGGGTTTTCTAGCAGGCTGGCACCAAAGAAAACGAGTTCTATGGGAGGGTAAATATTTCACACCACTCACAAACGGTATTTATTTATTTACTTGGTATGAATTTATGTGTAGTACGAGAGTATATTGGTTTTCAAACAGTAATATAGGCATTATAAGCATTGTTTCACTCACTAACTCATCACCATACCTGACCTTTTTTTGCCACATTACCTGATCATCATTTATGACTGTTTCTTCCTCTGATGCTATGTAAACTTTGTCCTCCACATTGTCATCGATTGGGGAATCACTCTGGCCCTGAATGTCTTTATTGGCCAGGTCACTGGTAATAGGTGAATTGCCAAGATAATGGCATGAGGGGGAGGGGGGAGGTTATGCAGTGTAAGGCATTGTCCCTGCTTGGCATTTTGTAGAGGAATAGAGGAAGGGGTCCCGTGTATACGTATGAAAAATCACGCACAAAAATTGAAAATTGTGCAAATTATGAACCTTGCAATTGCGCAACGTACCAGTAAGTCGTCGGGACTGGCAAACGCAAAATGTTGCAACGTACCCATACGTCGATGGGACGCCCCGGGTTAGATAACAGGGACCCTCAGTGATCCACAGCCCATCACAGGTCGAAAGTAAGACTAGTGACCATTAACTGAAGGCTATCTTTGCACATCCCAGTTTGTGCTTATACTACTTTATTTGCATTTAATAAATTGAGAAATATCTAATGATGTGACGTTCTGCTATGCAGGGGTATGTTAAGTTTACAGGGTGTGTTGTAGACAGGAGGGGAACGAACCTATGTACAGTGGGTAAAAGTAATTTTCTATTTAGTTTTTGAATGTCTTAAGTGAGATACTGTTCATGGTATCTGTGAGTAATCTGTTCCAAATATTTACATCTCTACTGAAGAAGTATTTTGCTTCATGGAATTGGAAACGTTTTCCCATAATTTTGCACCCATTGTTCCTGGTTTGACTTGACTGGTCTATTTCAAAGTGTTTTTTCATGTCTAAATTGTCATATCCCTTCATGATTTTGAAAACCTCAATAAGGTCACCTCTTAACCTGTGTTTCGTTAGGCTTAATAATTTGTTTTTCAAAGCGTTCCTCATATTGTTTGTTTCTTAGTTGTGGTACTTTTGTGATTCTTCACTGTATTTTCTCAAATTTATCTATATCCTTTCTGTAATACAGGCACCAGAACTGCACTCAATACTCGAGATAGGGGCCCACTAGCGAACTGTAGAAGGCAAGTATGACATTTTCCGATTTAAGCTCGAAAGTTCTTCCAATAAAACTCACCAACTTGTTTATAATTTTAACCGGCTCAGCACACTGCTTACTTGGTTTTAGGTCATTTGATATTAGCACACCAAGTTCCGTTACACTGTGTGTACCTGATATCTTGATATTTTTTTTATATTGTAATTTACACAGACGTTATTACCCATATGAAGTACTTTGCATTTTTCTATGCTGAATTTCATTGGCTATTCTTATGCTCAGCTTGCCATAGTAATAAGTACATTTTGCAACCGCTGCCACTGTATCACTGAAGTTACTCATTGGTTATTTTAGTATCTTCTCCATATTTGGATATTTTAGAATTTAGACCTTCATCAATGTCATTTATGTAGATAATAAAAAGTACTGGTTCAAGTACTGAGCCCTGGGGAACGCCACTAATCACATTACGCCATTTGGATTCCTTTTGTTTACCACAACTTTCTGTTTCTGGCCTGAAACCCAGTCTTATAACCATTTCTGTGTATTTCCTTTGATTCCATGTGCTTCTATTTTGCTTACGAGACGCTTGTGAGGGAGTGTCAAATGCTTTCTAATAGTCGAGATCTATTTTAGCTAGTACATCATGGAGAAGTTCAGTATGTTAGTTAAGTATGAACGTCAATGTCTGAATCCATGCCGCGAGTTTTGATTACATTATTTTCTTTTAGATAATTAACTATTCTTCTCTTATGATTGTTTTCATTAATATGCACATTACTGATGTTAACCCACCGTGTGCCTGGGCCGTTTTAAAACAATCTGACATAATTCCGCAGCCAGTGCCAGTGCCATTTTAAGATGGTTTAAAATATAAAAATTCACTGTGACCACATTTTTCAAGATTCACGGGTAAAAACTGGCAGGCATGTATGGTAACTGTTCCTCTACCATCCCGCAGGCTGTCAAGGCCATACACTCACTCGCTTCCCCTCTCATGCTCGCTTTGCCTCCCTCTGCCTGTGTGCCTTACCCAGTGCTGTACATAATGAAGACATTTTGTACATATTTTCATGTAAATGTAAGTGTAAATATTTTCTTGTAAGTCCAAGGACTGTATAGTGAAGTCAAGTTGTAAATACCTTCTTGTAAGGACTGTACATAATGAAGTCAGGTTGTACCAATCTTCAAGTAAGTGTAAGATAATGCATTCACAGTGAGAAAGACACGCAAATTGTGAAAGATGATGAAGTAATAAGTAATCAGAAAAGTGTACTGAACATTGCTATACCTTCCCAGCATAAATATCTGAGTATACCTTACATAGAAAACGGCTTTCTCTCACGTAGGTGGTGAGCATCAGAGAGCGGCTATACCTGTACACGAGTATGCAGGACTCAATAAAACCCATTTCCAAGCATCAGTGAGCATTTTAATGGAGAAATTCGTTGTTTCCACAACAAAATCTATCATTTTAGCCAAAAAAAAAAAAAAAAAAGGTCAAAAAATGGCTGGCACTGGGGTGACCCATAGGGCTAAAAATAGCCAGCAAATGGCGGGTTAACTGATTGGTCTGTAATTACTTGGGAGCCACTTATTT
The DNA here is from genome assembly GCF_032717465.1 of Coenobita brevimanus. Classification (NCBI taxonomy): domain Eukaryota; kingdom Metazoa; phylum Arthropoda; class Malacostraca; order Decapoda; family Coenobitidae; genus Coenobita; species Coenobita brevimanus. The sequence goes on along the minus strand of NC_137021.1, from coordinate 23,847,112 downwards.
CTTTTTTTGAAAATTGGTCTTACATTTACTAGTTTCCACTAGAGTGGCACTTTCCCAGTATTAACAGTTTCTTAAATAACTCAGACAGTGTCAGCAATAACTCATTTTTTTGCATCTCTGAGATTTCTCAGTGACATTTTACCAGGGCCTGGGGTATTATTTATTTCATTTTTCATTCATTCATTGCCAGACGCCATGTATCCCAGACGGGGTGGCCAAGGGCTTAGAGTTAATTGTTTTACAGGGAGGGGCACTAATCCTCCACCAACCCCACTTGACACGTAGGGATGCCAACAGCATCTAGTGTTCCCAGGCGGTCACCCATCCAAGTACTAACCAGACCCAACATTGCTTATTATTTATGACTGTATTATTTATGGCTGAAAGGATATCGTTATTGTGGATTGTATAGTTACTGAGGACTGTGTTATTTACTTTGTTTATGGGCGACAGTAGCCTTCTGGTGATGTTTTCTACTGTAAAAACAGATGCAAAACAATCGCTAAGAATGTTCACCATTTTGACCCCATTTTCTGTGTGTTTGCCATTGTTTCTAGAGGGCCTATTAATGTAGTCAAAACCTTTTTCTTTCTAATCCAACCGTAAAATTCTTTAGGATTTTATTTGCACTTATTATCAATATAGATCTCCAATTCTCTCTTGCTTCGTTTGATAAGTCTTTTCTTTCGATATGGAGAAATCAGGAGGAGCAGGAGGAGGAGGAGGAGGAGGAGGAGAAGAAGGAGGAGGAGGAGGAGGAGACGAGAAAGAAAGAAGGAGGAGGAGGAGAAGAAGATGGAAAAGATGAAGGAGAACAAAGAGGAAAAAACATGTTAACTGCATCCTCCTAACTATTCCAGGATTAGTCACAGTATTAAGAAACTTACATAACATGGAAGCCATGCATCCACCTAAAACAGCCAGAACCTGTACAGGAAACTGCACAACTGGCTGGTACATGCAGGTGTTGCAAACAATACCTATTTCCTCTCTAGATCCCAACACATAAGACAACCAGTCATTGGTATGACAAAGTTAAGTAGTTCATTGGGCAGTCACAACTTTCCTCCTATCCATGTGTTGATCAGTTTATTAATGAAGGAGTTGCAATCCGTGTTAACAATCGTTTTGCCAATAATACCCAGCTACTGATAAAGCTAGACATCGTTTTCCCCTTCATATTACCCCCCTCCCCCATCTTGCTCGTTCTCCGTCATGGTACAGGAGTGTTGGATTACCAGGTGTCCTAAATCTGAAAAATGAGCACTGGAACACAGTTGTTGAATTACATGTTAACCCGTACAGTGACTTTGTAGCTAAAATAACAACATCCCTCACAGTCATATTAGACACTTCAATCAGGTTCTGGCCAAGATCCTTGAAAACAGAGCATGGTACTGCACTGTCCACAAGTAAGAATATAGAACCCTTAAATATTACGTCCAGTTGCCATTACGTCCATCCCCACTCTGCTTTGTTGAAGATTTGTGTTCGACTATGTCTACATTAACATTGCAGGTTCAGTCGACCTTCAGCATTTGTAAATATGAACCCATTGTGCACCATACATTGCCATGTTAGTTTCTAACACTTCATTTATCGAAGTTTGGACCATTGCTAACCCTCCGTATACTTTGCAGAAGCATTTGACTTGGCCAATCACAATAAAATAATTTCGAAGATTGATAATCTTGGGCTCCAGGTGTGCTTGATTACAATGACTGGTTCTGGACAGCCCCCTCTTCATCTCCCTCCCCCTCTGTGGTGTAACACTGATACCTAGAAGGTTCTATTTAGTTTTTTCACGCTCATTAACAACATTCTTAAGGGACACCTACCATCCAGTGTCACTACTGACAACATCTTCCTCGACCATTGTGCACTCAAGAACATTATAAACAATTTACAAGAGTCTGATGCCATAAGTAATGCCACCATCAATCATGCTAAGACAAGCATGTGCATCAAACTGGGGACAAACAACAAATTCCTTCCTGACATAAGTGGGACACTAACTTCATTCATGATTATGATATCAGGCTCCTCAGTAACATTATACATAACATCTTAAATTAGAAGAGCCACGTCTTCAGTCTCAACTAATGTGCATCGTGTTCCCTATACTTACTCCGATGTCTGATGTTGCTAGGTGTTCCGCCGACCGATATGAAGACTGTACACATCATCATTTTACCCTTCGGTGTTGTGTGTTAGCACAGGCTGCCGCGTGGAATTGTGTGTCTCATGTCAAGATATTCTCTAAATGGTAGGACTTCAGTTTCAAGGAGTAAATAAGCTATGGGTATAGCTCGTGATGATGCACTGGACGTTGTTCTGTATGGTCTGCAAGGTATTACAGTGGACAGGATGAGGGCTGATGCCGAGAGGCTAGTGTCACTGATCTAAATCATATTTCAAATTTAAATTTCCGTTTGCTTGGACACATACCCCAGATCAAACATTATCACCAGTATGGTTACAAACTGATACTACTACTGCTACTACTACTACTATTACTACTACTAATAATAATAATCCATCCATCATCCAATCCTACGTTGCCCCATGGGAAGCGTAGGAGCCCAGGGCTAGGCTAATTAATAATTAATAATAATAATAATAATAATAATAATAATAATAGTAATCCTGCCATCTGAATTCCTCTAGATTATGGTGAGTTCTCAAAACGAGTCACTGGTATAATGTATAATCAGGAATAGGGGTATATCCTATGTAATCATCCCTCCCCCCCCCTTCCAGCTCAAGTATTCCTTAAGAAAGATGCAAAGTTAAACCTACAATTTCAGTCACAATACTTTTAGTCTTTACAACGAAAGGGCATTTTTTCCACATACCGGAAAATGGACATAGTAAAAATAATCCAGAATGAAATATATGTTGATACCATATCGTCAGCTACGCTTTTACAAAGAGTGTCAGTGTGATGATGGACTACTTTTAGATTTGGCAACAATAACTGTGCTTTTTTCTTGTCGAAGTGCTACCGATTTTGATATTTGATACTTGTAAGTGTTGGGCTGCTTTTCAGTACCTTCTCTCGGAGGTGCCCCTCTCTTCTCTGTATACCTAAATAGTAAATACGGTATTATTAGTCAAGAAAATCATCTCCCCCTCCCCCTCCGTAATCAAAAGAAGTGCCAGTGTGTGTGTGTGTGTGTGTGTGTAATTCACCGGGTCGGTCAGGATCACTTGATGGTCGTGATCGTCAGCTTTATACTCTCCCGGAAAGGAGCTGAGAGCTCATATAGTCCGATCTAAGGGCAAAGCTGTGACCTTCACACACACACACACACACACACACACACACACACACACACACACACACACACACACACACACACGTCCCCTTGCTCAAGGGGGACAGTAACCACCCACTTCATCAGTGAAACTTTTCGCAACCTGAGTGAGGCGCGAACTCCCGGCCACCAGTTGGCAAGCGAGAACGTTACCACTGCACCAGCGAGCGGTGTGTGTGTGTGTGTGTGTGTGTGTGTGTGTGTGTGTGTGTGTGTGTGTGTGTGTGTGTGTGCGTGTGTGTGTGAGGGAGATAATAGGTCCTTGGCTCGGTCCCTCCATGGGGGCTTATGTCTTCAAGGGAAACGGACCCAAGTGGAAAAATAGGCCCAGCGATCCAAAGCAGGGCCATGGGTACTTGAAAAATAGGCCCATGGGGGAAAATAGATACAGGGAAAATAGGAACAAAGAGGAAAATATATCCTATCTATCTATCTATAGCCCGACGCCCTAATCCCACAAAGGGTGGCCGCAGACAAAACGCCTCCAAGTCACTATGTCACCCACCATTTGACTACCCTCCCCCGAACTCACTCCTCCCTCCCTCATATACCTCTCAACTCTTACAGGAATGGGTCAAGCTCGTACCGTCCCGTGTATTAAACCATTTTTATCATACATATCCTTAAATTTTTGCATAGTTTTGGCTCACAGTTTCATTCGGTAGTGCATTCCACTGATCAACTGCCTTATTTGGGAAACTGAATTTCCTTACGTCTTTGTCACCTCTCGTTTTATGCAGTTTTTTGCAGTGTCCTCTGGCTGTTGCTTCCCCATAGATTATCACTGGTCTACATTTTGATTTTTTTTTCTGCCTGTTTAATCATTCGTACAATTCGAGAGTGCTGATTTCGTACATACTTTCAAAAATTATCTAGAACGTCAAAAAATTTTCACAAAACACATGAGTATATTTACGCAATAAAGGGAACATGGCCGGCATTAAACGGCACTGTAATGGAAATTCACTGGAATGGCTACCACAAAAATGCATAAATGTGATGCGCAAGACAATTGATTAGCACTGGCAGTTGATCTAAGGCTGGAATTTCCTTCTCTTAGATTTCCTAGGGTATTCAGTGTCTGAACAGTCGCGCTGCAAGCACCAGCAGTACTGTGTCATCATGCTGACATTGCATCTCCCCTGATACCTGTGCTCCATCGCCTTGATGTCCTGGTGAAATCTTTCACCTTGTTCGTCACTGGTTGCGCCGAAATTCTCTGGAAAAAAGTTCATGTGACTGTGCAAAATATGCACTTTCACGCTCATGTTTGTCCCCAAGTCTCCCAACAACGTCAGGAGAGTTTCCGCAATGAATTCATAGTTTTCTGCTTTCTCGTTTCCAAGAAAATTCGAAACTACATTGGCAAATGCAGTCCAGTAATCTCTTTCACTCTGTGTCACTGATTTCACGAATTCTTCATCCTTCATGAGCATCCTTATTTGTGGGCCGTCGAATATTCCTGCCTTAAGTTCTTCGTCCGAAAGTGCAGGGAACTTCAAGCAAAGATATAGGAAGAATGCGCTTTCCATGTTGAGAGCTTTTACAAATTGTTTCATCAGACCTAATTTTGAAAGTAGTGGGGGCAGGAGAACCTTGTGAGGTTGAACTAGCAGTACATTTTTGATGTTCTCTCCAACTATGAACTGTTCTCTGGATGGCCATTCCTTACGTATCGAATGTTACTTCTTCGCACAGCTGTCCCAGAGACATAGAAAACAAGGAAACTTGGTGTATCCTCCTTGCTGCCCTAAAATCATCCATAGCATCTTCAAGTCACTGCACACCATCCAGTTATGATCATTGTAATTTATTTTTTCAAGAACCAGTTTCATTGTGTCGTTTGTTTCTTTCAAGTTGACTGAATGACCAATAGGAATGGAGGCAAGTTTGTTGCCGATGTTCAGTGGCACACACTTCAAACTTCTCTTCGAACTGTCAATAAAGAGTCTCCATTCATCTGATGTGTATTCACATCCCATCTTCTCAATCAGCCCTTTAATATCATTACAATAAACAAAACCATTTTCATTTGTGAAGTCATGCAGTAAATCTGTTTCTCGGTTCCGGTACTTGATGTTTGTTCTGGTTGCCAACATGTTCTTATCCTTGAGCCTTGACCCCAATAATTCCGGAGATGACTATGGCAGACTGAGATCCCTTACCAAATCGTTCAGTTCAGCCTGCATGAATAGCCCCATACTCTTGATATTGCTACCTGAGGTAAAATATTCATTGTCATTAGCATCAGATAGTTCAGGCGTTCAACTTTCATCCGAACTATTGACATCTAAATTGGTGAAAGTAGGCACAGGGACTTCATCCGAGTGAGGAACAGGCCAGATTGCTGGGAGATGATTGGGATACTCAGTGCAGGTTTTCATCTTCGAGCTGAAACCGAACACATCGACCATGCAAAAATAGCAATCTGTCAGATGGTTTTGGGATTCCCTCCATACCATCGGAACTCCAAAACTGAGACTTTTCCTCTGAGATTTTGTCCATTGCCTGAGATTCTTAACACATGTCCTGCACACCTTTTGGGGTGCCCATGGTCTCTCCTGGTCACCAAGAGGAACACCAAAGGGCGCAATATGCTTTGCAAATGAACTTTGGTTTTTGTGTGCTGTTTTGGTGTAGTAAAAGATCCACAGGTATAGCAAAACACATCAGGATTGGCTTTACATTTTCTACGAGAAGCCATTGTCTTCTGCGAAACAATCAGTATAAATGAAGCAATAGCTGGCTCGACCGATTAGTACGACACTGATGCCGCAGTCATCCAACCGACAAGTAACCCCTCCCTACCAGGCGTTCAGTAGACAAGTAACCCCTCCCTACCGGGCGTTCTGTAGACAACTAACCCCTCCCTACCAGGCTGCTGAATTATATCAGGTGGAGGTGCTTCTGGTCCCCGCTTCTCGGACTGACAAAGGGGTAAACACCGCATGTACTCGACAACAACCGAAATATTGGGGTCATAGCATAATATGGCATTTTATATTCACCTACCTCAGCATTACATTATAATGAGACCATTTCAGTGACAGCATTTTGTGGGAATATTTGACGTTCTAGCTGAAAATGGTTGTGATTATTGGAATCAGCATGCCAGAAATACCGTTAATCTGGTATGAGCTGCTTTTCAGCAAAAGTCATGTAGACCAGTGATATACTCATTGATGACTATTTTCTCTTTCCCTGAGATGCATTTAGATAGTATAAACATGTCTCCTCTTTTCCTTCCATCTTGGAATGTTGGAAGGTTCAGTTTTTTCTAGTCTTTCTTCACAGCTTAGATCATTTATGCCTGGTACCCATCTTGTAATGGTCCTTTGCACTTTTTCAATCTTATCTAGGTGTTTTTGGAGACAAGGATTTCAGACTACAGATACATATTCCATGGTTGGCCGGATGAGTGATATTATTATCTTTCTCAGCATGTCTTCATTTATATACAGTATGTGAATGATATTCTCATATTAGCAAGCAGGGAATGCATGTTCCATACCTTCTCATATATGTTGTCAGCCAGAGACAGTCTGTAACTTATAATCACTCCTAGGTCCTTCTTTTCTGATACGTGTAGGTCTGAACTTAATAGCTCATAATCCTAATCTGGTCTTTTTTCACCTTTAACAAATGTAATTACTATGCATGGCATTTGTCCACACTGAATTCCACTTGCCATCTATTTCTCTATTCATGAAACTTATTTAAATCTCCTTATAGCTCTCTGAAAGAGTCACTGTTTTTAATTCCCCTTTGTATTTGTGCGTCATCAGGAAACATATTTAGATAGCTTCCATTTCCAATGTTGCTGCCTATAACATTTATAAATATTAAAAACATAACTGGTGCCAGCACTGAGCCCTGTGGAACTCCGCTAGTAACTTTCCTCCATGATCAGTATTTACCTCTTATTCCTGTTATTTCCTTTTTTCTGAGAAAATCCTGCATGCAACAGCACAGATTGCCTTTGATTCCTTCTTGATGGTATAGTTTCCCTAAAAGTCTTTGGTGTGGTACTCTGTCAAATGCTTTCTTAAAATCTAAATGGATACTGTCCACCCATCCTTCTCTTTTCTGCAGTGTTTCTGCAACTTTATCGTAGCATGTTAATAGATCTGTAACTCATGTTTTTATTTTCTAAAACCGAGTTGTCTTTTTGTGATCATATTGTATTTTTCCACATGATTTACCCAAATTTTTTTCCTAGCTTTTCTAGATATTTGTAAGTATACATGGTTCAGACAGGAGGATGGTAGGGTTGTTGACAGAGCATTGATGGTCGTGTCCAGGAATGGAAGAGGAAGATTGTTCGATGTGAGAGTTTTAAGATGGGAGGGTGGAGGTATGTCTGACAACTACCTGCTGGAGGGAAAGTTGAGAGTAGGTAATAGATGGGTGAGAGCCAGGAGAGTTAGGTGTGGCAGGGAGGTTTTGAAAGTGGGTGAGTTGGATGAAAGACAGAAAATGATAGAGTAACAGGAGAAATTGAAAGATGGATGGAATGCAGTGAAAGATCAGGAAAATGGCAGTGTGGAGGAGGAATGGCAGTTGTTTAAGAGTGCTGTGGTGGGGCATGCGGAAGAGGTGTGTGGTGTGAGACGAATGGATGGTGGTGTAAGAAAGGGAAGTGAATGATGGTGCAAGGAAGTATGTATGACTATGGCTGAGAAGAGACGTGCATATGAAGTGGGGCTGCAGAGGAAGGATGCGATGTCATACGAGAGGTATAAGGAAAAGAGGAATAGGGCAAGAAGGACTGTGCATGATGCTCAAGTGGCAGCAGATGAGAGATGGGGTAGGCAGTTGACTCAGAATTTTCAACAGAATAAGAAAATATTTTGGAAGGATGTGAAGAGGGTGCGAAAGGGTGAGTCTCAGACAGAAGAGCGAGTAAAAGTAGAGGATGGAAGGATGTTGATTAAGGTGGATGCAGTAAGGAAGAGATGGGTGGAGTATTTTGAAAGATTGTTAAATGTAGAGGAGGAAAGGGAGGCTGAGATTGTGGCAGATGGAAAGGTGCAAGGAATAAATGTGTTGGGAGAGTTGAATGATTCTTTGATGACTATGGAGTAAGTGCAAGAGGCAGTAAAGGAGATGAAAACATGGAAAGCAGCAGATACAGATGAATGTGCTGTGGAATGCCTGAAAAATGGTGGAGCGACTATTGTTGAGTGGTTGGTTAGATTGTTGAATGTGTGTTTTGTGAGAAGTATGGTGCCAGTTGAATGGGCAAGTGCTTGTGTGGTTCTGTTGTATAAAGGTATGAGTGATAAGTATGAAAGTACTAGCTTCAGGGTATAAGTCTGTTGAGTGTTGTAGGTAAGGTCCATGGTAGAGTGTTAATTAAGAGAGTTAGAGAGGGTACAGAGGGAGTGATTGGTGATGAGCAGTGTGGCTTTAGGACAGGGAAGGGATACGTGGATCTGGTGTTTGCTGTGAGACAGGTGTGTGAAAAGTATTTAGTGAAATGCAAGGGATGTGTTTTGGGCGTTCATGGATTTAAAGAAAGCATATGACAGAATTGGTAGGAAGCCTTTGTGGAGTGTTTTAAGATTGTATGAACTTGATGGTAAGTTGCTTTAAGGAGTGAAAAGTATTTAAAGTAAATAGTAGACCGTGTGCAACAGTAGGAAATGCTGTGAATGACTGGTTTCCCGTGAGAATGGGGCTGCCGCAGGGATGTGTGATGTCACCTTTGTTGTTTAATATTCATATGGATGGTGTTTTAAGGGAGGTGAATGCAAGAGTGTAAGTTGGAGGCTTGAGTCTGGAGTCTGAATAAGCTGCTGTTTGCAGACGGTACTGCACTGGTGGCTGATTCAGAGAAGCGAGTGAGACAGTTGTCAGAAGAGTTTGGAAGGATGTGTGAAAGGAGGAAATTAAGGGTAAATGAGAATAAGGGTAAAGTGATGAAGTGTACAAGGTTGCTAGATGGTAGGAGGATGAATACAGTTTTCAACGGTGAGTTGCTTGAGGAGGTAGAGTATTTTACGTATTTAAGGTCACATATTGCTGTGGATGGAAGAATAGATGCAGACGTGAAGTTTAGGATGAATGAAGTAGGAAAGGTGCTGGGAAGAATGAAAAAAGTGTTTAGATGTCGTATGCTTAGAATAGATGTAAAGAGAAGGCTGTTTGAGGGTGTTGTGATACTGACTGTGTTATATGGGGCTGAAACGTGGAATATGGGTGCAGTAGAGGGGGAAAGTTTGAATGTAATGGAGATGAGGTGTCTGAGGAGTATGTGAGGAGTGACACTTATGGATCGAGTGAGAAATGATGAAGTGCGAAGGAGAACTGTGGTTGTGCGGGAGTTGGCCGAACAAGTTGGGCAGAGGGTGTTGCATTGGTTTGGGCAAATGTAGACAATGGATGATGAGCAATTGGTGAAAAAGATAACTGAATCGGATGTGAGAGATGTAAGACTGAGAGGGAGACCACGAATAGGATGGATGGACAGTGTGAAGAGAGCGTTGGATGTGAGAGGGATGTCTGTTGAGCAAGGAAGGGAGGCTGCCCATGATATGAATGATTGGAGGGAAACTGTGAATGAATAAATGATGATGCAGCCCTGAGGGGATGTTCTCCCGCATTTGGTAGATCAGTTGATCAGATCATGTGCAGGTAAGGGGCTGAGTTCATTATGATGTGGCAGGGGTAAACTACCTCTGCTGTCAAACCCTGCTGCTGATGTCACTGCACAGTTGACCCTCGTGTGGTGTGGTGCGATGAGGATCTGTCCCTTCTCCCCTTGAGGCTAAGATGCAAATGAATGCGTGTGTGTGTGTGTGTGTGTGTGTGTGTGTGTGTGTGTGTGTGTGTGTGTGTGTGTGTGAATAAATTGGGAGTGTATTTTCCTGTCTCGGGTACCTCCCTTTCACTGGGGGAACCAGCCTAGGTATATAGATAGATAACTTTTTAGTAACTAGCTTACAACACAGGTCAAGGGAAACTGGTCGGTAGTTGAGTGGATTTTGTCTATTTCCTTTTTTGAATATGGGCTCAATATTTGCTTTCTTCAAAATATCAGGTAGTTTACCTTGACTTAAGAATTCTTTGAATATTAAACATACTGTACTGGTATGCTTAACTTTTCTGATCATTCATGCAGCACCCAACCTGAAATTTCGACAGGACAATTTGTGTTCCCTTTGTCTAATTTATTCAACAATTCCTGTACCTCTTGTTTCGATATTTGTATATCTGGTAATATGTGGGGGCATGCAAGTTCCTTATCATCTCTCAAAATAACTTTCTTCTGTAAAAACAGATTGGAAATTATTTTTAAGAATTTCACGAATATATTTTTCTTGGATACAGGTTATCCCCTTATCCATGACGGACTGTATTTTACCTTTAATCACTAGTTATGTTTATAATGTCTACCTCAAACTGTCTTTGAGTTTGCCTATCCTTGTATAATCATTTCTTACCTGTTTATAGTTGTTATGTGCCTTCTCACTATCTTGTCTTCTATATCTATTCCACAGCAAGTCTCTTTTCTCTTTTAATTTTTTACATTCTGTGTTAAACCACTTCCTTATCCTTATTTCTGTTTCTTTGTGCTGAGGGAGATAATTTTGGACTCCCGTTTCATAAAATTCACAGAGTTTTCTATATATAACATTTACATCTTCTCGTCTAAGCTCCTTTTCCCATTCTATATCTATGAAGTACGTCTTTGGTCATGGAAGTTGCCCTTTTTGTAGTTTAGGTTCTTTTTCTAACATTCATTACCGCTAACTATATCATATGCAATCCTGAAGTTGCAGTTTATTATTGCGTGTTTGCCTTTGCCAAATCGAAGGTGATACATTATGCTGTCAATATCATTAACTTGCCTAGTAAATATACGATCTAATAATGATGGATCGTCTGGTCCTCTTTTTCTGGTATTTTCCTTTATATGGCATGTTAGGAAAAACTTCTGTACAAGATCCAGGAGCTTTTGATCTCAGCAGATTTCATAATATCTTACATCTAGAGTATTCCAGTTTATATTTGTATTGGAATCTCCAGTAATATAATTCTGTCATATTTCTCTTCCATTCTATCTAGTAGGGCTCTAAAACTCTGAACTGTACTTCCTGCCAGGTCTTCATATTCACCTCTCACCCAAGTGTTTGTTTTGAGTGGCATGTATAAATTTGCCACAGTTATTTTACCTTCAGATGTGTTAATTTCTAATGCAATCAACTGTACTTGTGAAGGTATATCTAGTTCTATCTCTTTGACTTGTAGATTTTTCTTTGTTAATACCAGAACTCCTTTTCTTCAGAATTCTATCTCCTCTTCATATTTTGTAATCCTCAGTGCTTAGGGTGCCGTTTGATATCCTGGGAATTAATTTTGTTTTAGTTTGGGAAATAATTTGAGGTTCCATTTCTATGGTATAGTCTGTTATTTCTAATAATTTGGATACCATTCCATCTACATTTGAGTACATTAACTGAATCATGTTGTTTACATATTTGATATAGTTTGAGTCTACTGCCTTCGTTTTTCTTAGTCCCTGTTGTTTATGTACCACTTTCTTACTTGTAATCCCAGGACTTTGTAAAAAAAAAAAAAAAAAATGCTCCTCTCTTCCTCTGACCTTTCCTCATTTTGTGTTTTTGCCTCTTCCCTCTTCTCCTATAGCAATCCCCTTTCTGCCTGAGTTAGACATCTTTTTAGCCATACTTTTTTAAATTCCTCTTTCTTCATTAGTTTCGTAGCATTTTTTAATATTTCCTCTACAGTGTTCACCTTTGGAAGGTTACTTCCAGCGACCTTGACATATTTCTCTCATATTTCCTTAGCCTTTTGTTTTCTGTATTATCTTTATCACAGATATCATCTGATGCTCCTTTCAATATGCTAATCATATATACCATCTCCTTTTTGTCCTTCAAGATTCTGTTTCTTATTTTTTCTTCATCTATATCACTGATTACAAGAGGTTTGTTGATATCTGCTGAATCTTTTACAAGTTTGGGGTTGTTTTTAATTATTTCTTTCTCTTCCTTTCTAGCGCTTTTTTTCAACTTTGTTTCTAAATCTTTCTTTTATTTTTCCCATATCAGCAAATGTAGTTCGCAGTTCATCTTTGCAGTTTACCATCTTCTCATTCAGCTGGGTTATTTTCTCTTCAATATCTCTGCTTTGGACTATGAGACTGCTTGCTTGCCTTACTGTTTCTATATCACTTCTGAACTCCTCCATAATTCTCTCATGATTGACAACTGTACTCGCCATTTCACTAGTTTCCCGTCTCAGTGAAACTACCTCAGTTGACAGCTTGTTGTCTCTTTTTTGTTTCAATCTTTTACTATTTTTTTCATTTTCTTCCTTCTGCATGGATAGTTCTTTTTTTAATTTCATTTATTTCCATTTCAAAAGTTTTCTCCAATTTAATCACTTTCTCTGCTAATTTACTATATGTGTCCACATCAACCACTTCTGGGTAGAAATCATCATCCTGCTGTCAGCCTTTATCCCTTCTCTTAACTCCTTCCACAGCCACCTTTCTAAGGGCGGTACTCATTTTGCAGAAATATCATTCTTACTTAGAAAGATAACCTTTACTTCCACATTTGCATCTCCCTGCTACCCTCCTGGTGATAATGACGACACCTAGCTGATGTTTGCGTTGTATCAGCGAATTCCTTTAGTGCACTGACTTGGATGTATTCTTTTGTTTGGACAACACTTTTTGCTTATACCTGCTCTACTATATTAGAACATCACTTGTTTTAGCCTAGTACAGACTCTGACTCATATGAAGATTCTATTAAGTGTGGCCAGTAGCGGCCGCCAATGGCCAGGAGTGGGGTGACGTGACGTGCGTCCTCTCTCCCTGCTGTCTCGTGTGTGTGTGTGTGTGTGTGTTACATGTTCAATGAGATTAAGACATACAATTTCTCTGTCTTGCAGTGCTGTTGTTATGATGATTCCTTTCTACATTCTGCTCGTTTCCTTGGGTATGCTGACAGGTGAGTTGCAATTTTATAAAATCTTTAAGTTCATAATGATGTGGTAGGAACCCTTTTGCTATTTCACTCCACTCTTCAAGAGATACTTTTCCACTGGCAATAAGTGAAAACGATGGTATTATCGAAGTTTTGTTAAAGAATAATTGTGGCTAAGAAAAATGTCAAGAATGGGGTGCTTCTGAAAAGCCTAGTATTCCGTCAGATGGCTCCACTGTAGCAGTAAACACATTCCCGCGCTGTTTAAAAAGCATAATTTTATTTGTCAAATATTTACACTGTTGTGTGAAATTGTGAATCATGGTAATGTCATATGCCGTAATATAAATAATACAAATAGAACCCGTATATATAACTTATCATGAATTGTTTATATTAATCATAAACTGAAATTAAAATATCACCGATGGCATTTGCTGGCAATCCGCCATTTCAGTGGTCCTATATTATTTAATTTCTGCTACATTTAGTGCAAGTTAGATTCTTAATACATAGTTTGTTCAGAGTGTAAAGTACGCCTAGTGGGTATCTTGACTCATCCAGTCTCTATGTGGGCAGAAATTTAATGTTGAGTAAATACTGGCATTCACCATCATAAATCATCCGGTCTGAGGAACCGTCCCAAAACCAAGATCGTTTACGCGTCATTTTTTACCCGGCCTCACCGAGGACAGACGACTGTGGAAGGTAAACAAGCCAAGACATCGCCTCCAAGTGATCCACAAGATTCACACGGAGTCAAGTTCAGTATTCACGATTATATATAATTATATATATATATATATATATATATATATATATATATATATATATGCAAACGTGAGAACACATGACGAGTAAATACTACTGCATCCTCTTAAATGTCTACCCCCAGTGAGATTGCATCCAGGTCAAGAGGACTGATATGTGCACAAGCTACTGACTCAGTCAGTGGAAGCTCTTACAAACATATGTGTGTGGACAGGTGGCCTGGAAACACTTCTCACATGACCATACCATTAGGGACTTGCCAAGAGGGGGCAATGTGTGTGAGATATTGATAAGATGACCTTAAGGTATTTATTTGGTAGGCACTTGGTGAAATGTAAACATTAAAATAACCACTAGTTCTCAACAGAAAAAGACAAAACTTCACTGTAACACTTTATTTACAAAAAGCTACAATGATACATAATTTGACTCACTGATGGTGCAAGGAAGCTGCAGGGGAAGGTCTCTCTCTCTCTCTCTCTCTCTCTCTCTCTCTCTCAGCTCAACAGTTAGGACCTCACATTACTGAACTATGTGTGTTTGTGGGTGTGTCCATTTACGACAGTAATGTAACCAACGTCGGGTACAGGGACATGAGAAAAAGCTAGAGAGGCCAGATGTGGGAATGACAATTACACAAAGATATCGCTCAGTGAAACACACTGCCTATACATAGTCACTTATGAACCAATGACGAATGTTATGAATATAGCTCGTTTCTTATCTTAGTGAATCCGTGACATTACACGCCATCAAAATAAAATTTTTCATGGAAACTTGACATCCCTCGTGAAAAAACTTAAACACGGGACTGTCTTGTGGTGCGCATGCGTGAAGGAAGCGAGCAAAATGTTGAATGCCAGTATTTACTCAACATTAAATATCTGCCCACATAGAAACTGGATGAGTCTAGATACCGACTAGGCGTACTTTACAGTCTGAACAGACAGTGTATTGAGAACCAAATTTGCACTAAATGTAGCAGAAGTTAAATAATATAGGGTCACTGTAAGGATGGATTGCCATCACATGCCATCAGTGATATTTTAATTTCCGTTTATGATAAATATAAACACTTCACGATACGTTATATATACGTGTTCTATTTGTATTATTTATATTTCGGCATATGACATTACCATGATTCACATTTTCACACAACAGTATAGATATTTAACAAAGAAAAATATGCTTTTTAAACAGCGCGGGGAATGTGTTTACTGCAACAGTAGAGCCATCTAGCGGAATACTAGCCTTGAAAGCACCCCATTCACCCTGACATTTATAAACGATATTAACGCATCATGCTGTGCACATTTTCGTTCACTCATGCACCTACCAAACACTGCAGAATTAAATGAGATTATTATTACACTGACAATGAGAAAAACAAATGATCCTTGATAATGGTTATCTGTTAGGTAGACTTGATAATTTTGCAGACAGGTAAACACTTTGACCATGATGACACATTTCGTATTTTTTTTCCCCTTACTGTCGTCACACAGTTTAATTCTGCTTTGAGAAGACCTCTTACGCAGGAGTTAATAAAAAATATTCCCTAAGCCTTCCAGGCCATAAAATCCATCACATGGCGAGTAAAGTCACTGAGTAACGGGGGTAAATATAATAATCGGATTGAGATTATGATTCTTATTGATACTTCCCCAGGGCTGATTATCTTCACCACCTATGAGGGTTGTGATCCATTAGCGGCCGGACTCATCACTTCCAAAGACCAGGTGCAGTATTTACAAAAACCATTAAGCTAATGGTAGTTAGAAGATTGCCTTAGTATATGCTCACCATGCCACCAATAATTCACTACAAAATCACAGTGAATATTAAAGTGAAATACGAAAATGCAAACCTTTCAATATGGTAAATATCTGACGGAGACTTCTTTGTTCTGAAAACTGAATAAAATTCTTTTAAAAATACACTGTCAGATCCTGCCTTTTTATGTGATGGATCGTCTCACCCAAATTCCGGGACTACCAGGGCTCTTTGTCGCCTGTATACTCTCAGGATCCCTCAGGTATGTTTCATTTATATTGCAGTTGTATTGTATTAGCACTCTGCACATAATGCTTATTAGACCCCATTCAGTATTCAGTATCAGAAAAAGTCTGTCCAGGTCTCAAATAGGTCCCAGGGTCAGGTTTTACACTTTTTGAAAAAAAAAAAAAAATCAAGGTTTGCAAATAAATAAAAAAGTATCGTATTCATGCACAAGGAAGTAATACACATCTGCCTATACAACATTAGAGCTCTACTCACCATACAAATGCTGCAAAAATGATGGGAAGGTGCTGAGCAAGTGGTGCGTGGTAGCGTGGAAAGTATTGCCATCTCGGTAGGTAGGTGATTTCTTGGTGTGTAGGCGACATGTTTGCATGTTTTCATCTTTCCCATAAAAAACAGTGCACTAATATATGTACATTATATCTCACATGATTTGTGAATGATTCTTGAGATTTTTTCTTTACAAACAACAAACTAGTTACAAGATCCATATAAAATTATCACTTACTAGTTACTACTAATTTATTATACAGTACTTTGCTCTTATTTTGCTTAGTACTGTCCAAGGCTATGGGGGTGAGGACATGGGGGTAAGCCTTCGAGCTTGCCTTTTGTATGTACGTATGTTTATTTTATTGTTGCTAACTAAATCATCCTCTGTACTTACAGGCAGCAGTACAGTGATCAAATATTTATTATTTCTCAAAATTGATGGTGTTATAAGTGTAACCAGGAAATGTGAGAAACTCACGAAATATAAATCAGAAAAAAGTAAGGAGACACTAACAATCATTTGTCAATGAAAAAGGCAACACTCGCTGCACGTGTATATCCGCCTGGTAACAAATAAATGCATGGTACGTGTATAAAAGGCTACAAAAACAACCTTAGAAACCTAAAATAATCAATCAATCAATCAATCATTTCCTGTGGCACCCTCGGGGATGCATAGGGCCTCGATGAACTCTCACCACCACATCCTATCTTGTGCTAACTCCTCAAGATCTCCCCAACACTCATCTCCAGCTTCCCGTCTCATTGTCCTCACCCACGTCTCTTTTGGCCTTCCTCTACCTCTCCTACCAAGTGCCACCCACCCTGGTGTACCTCGTACTATTCCCTGTCTCCTATACACATGTCCTAGCCACTTCCATCGTGAGAATCTAACATATTCATCGATCGGCTGCACCCCCGTTATTTCTCTAATTCTACTATTTGGTATCCTTTCCCACCACTTAACTCCTAATATTCTTCTAAGTGCTTTATTTTCAAACACCAAGAATTTATTTTCTATAGTCACTGTGCTGTACCAAGACTCGTGTCCATAAATTAAGATACTCCTAACCATTACCTTATAAAGTTTGATTTTTGTATGCACAGAGAAATTGTTATTATTCCAAATATTTTTAAACATTCCCATTGCCTGATTAGCCTTCTTTAACCTTTCCTCGAATTCAAAGTTCAAAGAACCATCCTTGGCTAAATAAGTACCTAAATATTTAAACCTATCAACTTGCTTTACAACCATACCTCCAATTACACATTCCTGCGCATTTTCCATATTCATATTGATTATTTCAGTTTTTCCACAATTAATAACCAAACCCACCTTGCGACCTTCACTCACCAAACAGTCCAACACTCTCTGCATCTCTTCTGGCCCATCACAAATCAAAACTATATCATCTGCATAATCTAAATCCAAAAGTTTCCTGTTCTCTACCCAAAGTATACCTGCACCGGTTTCTGTTCCAACGCGTTTCATAATGTAATCAATGACCAATATAAATAGTAAAGGCGATAGAACACCACCTTGAATTACTCCGAACTTGACTTCAAACGAATCACTCAGACAACCATCAACCATCACTTTACAAAATGTGTCCTCATGCATGTTCATAATGACCCTCACAAACTCCTCTGGTATTCCATAATGTCTCATGATCTTCCCCATAGTCTCTCTCGAAACACTATCAAAAGCCTTTTCAAAATCAACAAAACAAAGACCTAACGGTACTCTCATTTCATTAACTTGCTGCATCAAATGCCTAACTATAAAGATCTGATCATTGCAACCACGTCCCTTTCTAAAACCAGCCTGTTCATCCCTCAGAATACCCTCAACCACTGGCTCCAACCTATTTAACAACACTCTACTGAAAACTTTCAAAGCTATCGGTGACAAAGAGATTCCCCTCTCAATCAGACACTCTAACACCCAGGAAATTAAGAAATAGAAATATGGAGACATACAAAGCGGAAATCTCTTCTTCCTTGCCTGTGACGCGGCACTGAGTGTGTAGGAGGGAGGCGGGGGGTGGGGGATTGGAGGGAGAGTGGAGGGTGGAGGGTGGGAGGCAGAGGGGCGGGGGATCGGTGGGAGGTAGGAGGCTGGAGGAAGTAGGGGGTGGGGGATTGGAGAGAGAGTGGAGGGTGGGAGGTAGAGGCGTGGACTGGAGAATCGGTGGGAGGTAGGGGGGTGGAGGAAGCAGGATATGAAAGGGAGGAGGGAGGTAAGAGAGAGTGAAGGGCCAATTTGGGGGTGTGCTATGTATTCTCCAGGGCAGTAAAAATATATTGCAAACAATATTCTTTTGCTAAATGAACTGTCTGATACCAGAATAGTACAAAATATTGCCAGATCAACAGCATAATAAAACCAATACGTGCAACCCAACCCCCCACCATGATTAGCTCTTCCCAGACTGTGTAAACTAAAATATTGTGATCTGCGTAAGCGTGGTAGAAGCAGAGGGGTCTGGGGAGCGGCTCGGATCCTTATTTCAATCACCAGCCTCACGCAACAGTTTTCATTCATGCCTAAATATGCTGCCGCGGGAGTGGCTAGGAGACCCCTACCGAGAAAGCCACTATAGTGGCCAGGAGACCTGAAAGGGTTAATATATATGAAGTTTTTGAATGATGACCAGACTTGTTATTGCATATTTGTTCTTAAATTTTGTGCATGTTCTACATTCTGGCTATGACTAGTTTGCCAATCTCTGCCCTAATTATTTATCCTTCCTACTCTTAGATAATTATACTGTTTAAGGAAAATTTTTTGTCATGTACGTATGACGCAATATAATCACTGGGTTCCCACTCTTTTTTTCACTGAACTATCAGTTTCAAGACATTTTAATAGTTACCACATTTTCAGTCACGGTACTGTTTCCTGTCTCTGTGATTGGGTTCAGTCATGATTTTCTTTTTATTATTTTCGGTCACATGATCAGGAGATACATTTTAGAAACATGCATACTGCATAAACTCTCTGCTGATCTGAGAAGTAGACATGCTAGATATATAGCTATTTCTAAAAATAACATCCATGTATAATAGGATGATATTGAAAGAAAATGCCTGTGCAAGAGACGTTTTTATGTAATGGTGGTGTGGATTTGACAATAAAATTTCTACAATATTCATGTCCATACTCTAACATACACAGATGAAGATTGAACTCGTCGAGAAGCACAAATCTAGAGTGAAAGAAGTGGAAATGAATTATGTGAATGGAGTGTGTGGAGCTACCTAGATAGATAGACAAATTAGGAAGTGAAGGAGCATTGTGGTGTTCCTGTGGCTGTGGTTGAAAGCACAGACTACTTTGCTGGCTGCGACAATGGAAGGTGTCATATGATCCATTTATTGTTACAGAAATGTGAAATACACGAAAAGAGAGTAAGTGCAGGAAGGATATTCTTTGTCGTTTGGAACGGAATATGAAATATGTAATGCAGAACATAATGCTGACAGAGAATGTTAGAGAGCTTTATCCTTTGGGCTGTAGCTCGGTAATGTTTATTATGTGGAGAGAATGGCGATTGAGATAAGAAACTTTGTGTGAATAAGGTGATGGGAGCGGGGGGGAGGAAGGGGGTAGACCGAGGATGATAAGTAGGTATTGAATGAAGTACATGTGTTGGAGGGACGAGCCGGAAAGAGGACTGTCTAATGATAGAGGGAAAAATGACATGGAGGCGATTCATATATGTCCACCATTTCTGAGATTATTGTGTCAGCCAAAAGACAGATAAAATGACAGATAGAAATACTAATATCGTCAACATTTGACAGCTCCATCTCGTCAGGAGTCAACGCGCAGGCTGCAGTGACGTGGGAGGATGTGTTCTCTCGCTGCCCTCGCTTTGCACGTCTCCCACACACTAGCAAGGCCACAGTCACCAAGTTCCTAGGTGAGAGAGAGAGAGAGAGCTTTCTTACAGGTGTAAAGATGACACAAAGACGTTCCCTTGTTATATTCATCTAGGCAGAAAGAAGATTGGTATCAAAAGGTTGTTTTATCGCCTCCAGCATTCCGGTAGTATGCCGTACAAATAAAGGGTAACAGTATCTAGGGGTCTGATATGTGTACGTGGGAAACAAGAACTGCAGTTGGTAGTACCAAAAGCAAAATTTCTATATATGCAAGCCAAAGTTGATGAAAGAGCTTCATCTGCTAATAATGCGGTTTTCTTTGTATAATTTATCGTCATCATCATCATTCTGACCTCCTCTCCCACCCTAGGGCAGGGTGAGGAGTAGCGATGTCCAGACAGCCCAAATTTGCACAATCCAATGGGCCACGCTTCCATTCACTCATCATTCAAGACCCCGTAATCCTGGATGTATCGGATACACCAAAAACATTCACCACGTTCTGTAGCTTCACATAATCGTATCCGATAAAGTCAGTCCGGACACTGTCACATTAAAAAAGGGGGTGCCAAATCCCTGATGATGCACATCTCCTCGCAATATTCATCTAGCCAGCTCGATCTCTTGTCAGTTCCCCAGCCTCACCGACTTCCGAACTGCTTTTCCTCACACACTCATCCACCATATTTCTCCACCTCCTTGGCCTACCTCGCCTCCTCCCTCCTTCAAATTCGCTCAGATATAACTTTTTCACCACTCTGTCATTATCCTTTCTCTCCATATGACCATGCCATCTCAGTACACCCTCTTCGATTCTGGTGTCCACAGATTTCCTCATTCCACATCTTTCACGAATCACATTCTTTCGCATCCCATCCACTCTTTGTATTTCACATACATTCCTCAGCAATCCCATCTTCACATATCTCTCGCTTGACTTTTCATTTTCATGCCACACAATAGCCTCACATCCATATGTTAAATTTGGCAATAACACGCATTCACGTAAGCCTCGTGCAGCTGCAACACTCAACCCTTTGTTTACTATCAAGGCACGATGCTTACAGACATCAGAAAAAGTCTGCACTAGTCTACTGAGCTTTGTCTGATATTTGCAAGTACTATTGCATCATCAACATACAACAAATCTAAGATATTCCATCCATCACCATTCAGTACGAACGCCATCCCCCTCTCCATTACTCGTGTTTTTATTTCTCTTATCACCCCATCCATTTATATATTGAATAACCATGGAGACATCACACAACCCTGTTGCACACCCACGCCGACTGTGAACCATTCACTTAGATGCCCATCAACTCTTACACATGCTTCACTACCATCATAAAAACTCTTGACGACACCTAGCAGCTTACCATTTAAATCGTACACGCGCAAAACTTTCCACAATCCTTCTCTGTTCACTTGTCGTATGCGTTTTCCAGATCCATGAATGCCATAAACACCTTATGGTCCCTCTCACAAGCCTTCTCTGCTATCTGTCTCACTGCAAATATTTGATCCACACATCCTTTGCCACTCCTAAAGCCACGTTGTCATTGCTCACTAGGACTTCTGATATCCCTCCTACTTTTTCTACAATAATTCTTCCATATACCTTCTCCGCCATGCTCAATAAACTAATGCCATGATAATTCTTGCACTCGCTTCGCTCACCTTTATTTTCGTACAGGGGTACACTCGCACCAAAAAGTATCAGTGCAGAATCTGTGTTAAATATGACACACGGAACAAAGGTAACTGGAAATTGTGGTTCTGTCCTCCCATACGCAGGCATCCCAGGCGACAGATGAATGCTATTTCTAATACCTCTTGTGTCCTCCATAACGAGTAGGGAATGGCAGTAATTGTTATAATATATACAGGTATTAACGGGCTGTCACTGCCACATGATCGAATCATTCCGGATGGCATCAGACCCACAATGCACCAATAGTTTTTGGTCCGAGTGTACAATCACAGCCTTTTTTTCACTCTGCTGGCACAGTTTCACTCATCCATGCCTTCTTACATATCTCCAACAAGCACTTCATTCCGCTTTCTCTGCTACACTTAATCATCTCAGCAAACACCTCATCAACCCAAGCTGCATTCCCATTTTTCAGCTGCACCACAGCGTTTTTCACATGTGTGAGTGTAACGTCTGGCACTGCATTCCTTCTCTGCACACCCCCAAAACCAATCATGTTTACAGCTGCTCTGCTATCTCTATTCCCAATCATCAGGCTTTCAAAAAAATTCTTTCCATCCGGTCCTTACTTCATTCTCATGGGTTACTTACCACTTACATCCTTCACACCATCACATTTCTTTCTGCTTTCACTTCTTCATTTCTGCACCTCTTTCCAGAGTAACTTCCTATTTTTAAAGTAGTTTTCATTCATTTTTCTTCCTAGATCATCATTTACCTCTCGTTTTTCCTCTTCACTCGTCTCATTACGTGCTTCTTGCTCTCAGTATATTCATTTCTTATTTCAACTGAACCTCTGTCCTGTAACCATTCTAGCCACTTCTTCCTCTTTTCTTCCACTGCTTTCTTAATCTCTTCATCCCACCGTGTGTACCTTTCGTCTTTGTTGTTACTCTTGCCACACCACACACTGCTTTAGAATTTCTACCTAAGCAATCCCTGTATGCATTCCACAGGCTGTCCAGATCCATTTCATTCCAATTCACTTATCATAACTCTTCCCCTACTTTGGGCCTGTATTCATCGGCCATTTTTTTGATCCTCAGCTTCTCAACTTTCAGTCTTCCTCCCTGACTGCTCCTTTTTCTCCTTGTCCACCTCACTCCTCTCAGCTTGATCTTGCATACCACAATCATATGATCTGACAGACCTACACATCGTCCTCTCACGGCCCTCGTATCAGCAACCATTCCCAGCATCGACCTCTCTACAAGCAAGTAATCAAGCAGGCTCCTTTCAACACGATCCTTGTTCCCTCTATACTATGTACATTTATTTGCATCTTTGTATTTGAAATATGAGTTACAAATGCACAACCTTCTTTCCTGACATATCCTTCAGTCACTTCCCATTATCATTTTCTCCTGATACTCCATTACAACCCATTATGTTATCCTCAGGACGAGTGCCTACTCTTCCATTCATATTGCCGATTATGATCACTTTATAGCTCCTAGGCATTTTTCCCACTGCTTCATCCAGCTCATCCCAAAACCTGTCTTGCTTTCTCTCACTCCTGTCCTCACACAGTGCATATGCTACAATGACCACCACTTTCACCTTCTCAAACTTGAACTTAACATATATACACCTAGAGTTGACATTTGTAGTCTCTCATTCCACACTGCCACACCTCATTCATCAACAAAACAACCCCTTCCTTGCATCTTCCTCACCCATTCATGCCTGATTTACACATTTCACACCTTTCCACTCATCCACTTCACACCCTTTCATTTTTGTCTCACACAATGCCATCTCGGCATATCTCAGACTCTTGAACACATTCACCACTTCCACCCTCTTGCTCTCCTCATTCACACCTCTCACAGTTCACATGGCCATGCGAATCTGCTCATTTGGTATGGGCCCTGGGCAGGTATATACTGTATATATTTTACAATATGTGTTACTAGTATAGACAAGATTTTTGAGCCTTGACCCGCCTCGTCCCGTCGACATATGGGTACGTTGCAACATTTTGCATTTGCCAGTCCTGACAACGTACTGGTACGTCGTGCAATTGCAAGGTCCCTAATTTGCACAATTTTCAATTTTCGTGCGTGATTTTTCGTACGTATACACGGGACACCTTCCTCTATTCCTCTACAAGATGCCAAGCAGGTACAATGCCTTACACCGCATAACCTCCCCCCCCCCATTGTCTAGGCAATTCACCTGTTACCAGTGACCTGGCCAATAAAGACATTCAGGGCCAGAGTGATTCCCTAATCAATGACAATGTGGAGGACAAAGTTTACATAGCATTAGAGGAAGAAACAGTCAGAAATGATTACCAGGTAATGTGGCAAAAGAAGGTCAGGAATGGTGATGAGTTAATGAGTGAAACAATGCTTATAATGCCTATATTACTGTTTGAAAACCAATATACTCTCTTACTACATATAAATTCGTACCAAATAAATAAATAAATACCGTTTATGAGTGGTGTGGAATAGTTATCCTCCCATAGAACTCGTTTTCTTTGCAGCCAGCCTGATAGAAAACCCTGTAAGGTAAGGAGGTACCCCTACCTGTATCGAGTATTTTAAACCTCAGGTGAGCGATTTCTCTATGAATTTTCAATGTTTCTCACCTAAAGCGGAGGTTTTAGCCAAAAAAAAAAAAAAAATTCCAAAAATGTTCATGACTGGGGGGTGTTGGAGGTGCGAAAGTGCTAGGGACATGACGGGTTAAGGGACAGACTTTCTTGTACATGCCTAGACCCTTACCCATGTTGATGCCTTTGGGGGGTCTTTAGGGGATTCTACATTAAATTAGGTGTGGATGCCGCCTATCCAGGGTTGGGGGACCCCCTATAAAAAATTTGATTTGAACGATGCCAGCTCCGGTAACTTGCATCAATCATCTGCTTGGAAAGTGACACATTGGACAAATATACATTACAACTGCATATATATGTGGCAAGTTTTTAACATTCTAGCCATACAACGAGGCCGTGTTCTATAAGGATATATTTAAACCCGAATACATATAACAGCACATATTTCAGAGTCATCTGGATTTTTGTTTAGCCCCAAGCGACTTGGCAAGTGACCTAATAGTTTTAATCTATCCAAGCCAGTACAAGTGCCTTTATAAATGATGGAGAAACACATCACACATGCATACATCTGTGGAAAGATTTTTGCCTTTTAGCCGGGAATCGAACCTGTGGCTGGTAGACAGGAACCAGGTACCGATATCTGTAGGCAGGAAATTAAACTCCTTGTTCTTAACAATCATTTGGCTTTAAGGATTCGTAACAGTCTGAAAGTTAAAAGTGGAGCTGCTCGCAGAGCTGCACAACATCTATCCATACACACATACCTACATATACCCATACTTGTATATGAGGAAAAAACAAACACTCGCATGCAGTGCTAGTTTAATAAAGGCCATTAAGTGCCTCTTACACAGTTCAAACTTTTTTTTTTTTTCCTGGTAGATTTTTCTTCTATATTTTCAGGTCGTTTCCCTTCACACTGCTGTAAAATGTTGACAAACTTGGAGCAGAGTCGTAATATTTGAGGTAAATATTATATAAACTTCTAAGAAAATTAGTATATGCTACTTAGCTTCCTCACAGCTGATGGGAAAAAATTCTCCACATAATCTCGTGGAGAGAGGTAGTATAATCTTTCCAAGACAAATCCCGATGGAACGAAATCCCTAGTATGTTCATTCAGGATTGAGTTGTATATTGTAAAAAATCTGAGGATGCTTCTGCAGAAGAGTTTGATGGGAAGAAAGATGTTAGAACTGTGTTTTTGATGCATTAAAAACAACTAGATTACCTTTACCCCAATCAGAGATACAAGCCAAGTCAGACATTAAGTGTGCTATAGCCTCATCCCCTGGTTGATGATGTAATTGTTGAGATGGACACTACAGGAAGCAAATTGAAAGGTGAAGGGTCGAGTCATAAGTGTCAGAGTGCATAGAATTAGATGCACAGCTTAAAAGGCCACTGATGAATAAAACAAAGAGAGTGGGTGAAAGGACAGAGCCCTGAGGAACACCATTATTGATAATCTAGGAAAAGAACAGTGGCTGACTACAACAGCAGCTACAGAACGACCAAAAAGGGAGCTAGAGATGAAGGCAGAGATAGAATAACAGAAACCGTAAGAGGGCAGTCTGGAAATTAAAGATTTAAGCCAGACTCACATGAAAGCCTTTGAGATGTCAAGTGCAATGGCAAAGCTTTCGCTGTAAACCCGAAAGGAGGATGAGCAGGAGTCTGAAAGGTAGGTGAAGAGATCACTTGCCCCTCTGGTACGCAATTCTCCAGCCTCGACTACCCCCACGAACGCAAAAACACGCCTATTTTTCGACTTTCTCAAAGGTTAAAAGTTTTATGCCCGATTTATAGAGCTTGAACTTACACACCCCAGCCTCTCAGACCCAATAGTTACCGAGCTATGACCCATCAAAGTTGATAAGTTACCTGTTGTGGCCCGGACGAAAAAATAAATACGCCACTCTCACCTGTTCTCTTCCAAAAATTACATACAAAAGCCACCAAAATTAATATTTTTTGGTGTGTATATATGTTACAAACCATTGTAAAGTGAGTAGAAAAAAATAAAATGGTCACAAATAAAGTACAGGTGATGATTCCAAACATGCGCCATAAAGCATAAAAATTACACATAATACTCGAGGCTGAGGGGGTAAAGATACTCCGTGCTAGGAGATCGGGGTGGGGGTAGGGGGTGGTAAGGCCAGGAGGGGGTGTACAGGGATGGAGGGATGGGAGGAGACCACCACCAGACACAATGGAAGGGCCCTAGTGGTGTACAGGGATGTGCAGAGAGGGAAGAGGGGTAAAACCCCCCAGGTGACTGGGGGAGGGGGACATGGGGAATATCCACAACGGATGGGTCGAGGATGCATGAGGAGGGTGTGGGAGGGGTGGTGGTCGTAGTGGTAAGAATGGAGGGAGGAATGGTAGTAACAACGTAGTGGGGTAGAGGGATGCAACAAGCCCCCACCGCTTGGGTAAGGGCCAGGATCCTCCCTACCGTGTGTCCAGCACGTGGCTCTGACTGGTCAGAAGCCAGTTTTTTGTGGAAGTTGCACAATCCACATTCCTCAACCATTTAAAAAATTGTGAGAAAACATTGATTGCCAAACTCAGTACTTGAGTGGCTGCAGTGTCCCTGGTGGAACCCATACTGACGATTGGAGAGAAGGCTGCAATAGGAAAGGTGATTTAAATTTTCCTTGTTATGAATAGATTAAAAGCTTTTGAAGCAGAGAATGTTAAAGCAATTGGGCGATAATTAGAGGGCTGGGAATGATCACCGTTCTTTAGTACAGGCTGTATAAGAGCAAACTTTCAGCAAGAAGGAAAGGTACAAGTTGACAGATAAAGGCAAAAGAGTTTACCTAGGTGGGGTGTAAACACTGAAGCACACTTCTTGAGGGCACTGTGAGGGATCCCATCAGGCCCATATGCCTTGTTTGGAGTGAGTTTCATTTTATACTAAATGCTCTGAGCTCTCCAACCCAAATTCTTCTTGCTCCTTCTGGCAACTTACCAAAATACATCAACTGAAGAAATTTTAATGTCAGCCATGAGGAAGTCGGAAGGGGAAATGATGGAGGACCAGCACCAGAATCATTTAAGGTGGAACTGGAGGAAAAAGTCTGAGTGATGAGTTCTGCTTAATCAGTAGAAGAAACAGCTACAGAGCCATCACAGTGGAAAAGAGGAGGGAAGGATGTTGAGGTAAAGTTGTTAGAAATTTTTAGGACAAGGTGCCAGAAGGAGCAGAAAAAATTTGATTTGTAGAGTTCAGAGCATATTTTAATGTGAATGACACTGATTTTAAAAGAGTGAAGAACAGATTTAGCATGATTCCAGAAAGAAATATAATAGAGAAAAGATTCAGGGGTGAGTTGGCTCCTGAAGCCTCTGTGGGTCCTCGTATTGTTGTGGACAGCATTAGAATGAGCATGATTATTATTATTTTTTTTTTTGCATTAGTCACAGGATAAGAGAAAGGAATGTATGCTTCCATGCCTGAGAGAACAGCCTCTGTAATGTGTATGGTACACTCAGATGGCTCTCGGCCGTGGAACCAATAATTATTCCAGGAAAAAATCGAAGACGTACTGCCTGAAGGCCTCCCACTCAGCAGTTCAAAAGTGCCACAGCTGCTGCTTCCTGGGAGGCTCCACAGGCATTACTGGAGCAATAGGACAGGTTGATATGGTTGTGATTGGAAGATCCCATCGGAGAGAAAAGATTAACAGTGTAAGCAGAAGGTAAGGAAGAGGTCAAGTATGTTGGAACTTTCTCCAAGGCAGTCAGGGATATGGGTTGGGTGCGTAACAAGCTACTCAAGGTCGGTAAAGATTGAAAAGGTGTAGGGTTGTTCACCTGGTGGATCGGTGAAGGGAGAAGAGGGTCAGATTTGGAGGTGAACGTTGAAATCACCTAGAATGGAGATTTCAATGAAAGGTAAAATTGACAGGATGTGTTTCATGTGTGTAGTAACACAGTCAAAGAATTTTTCATAGTAGAATTAGTGGATAGATAAACAGCACAAATATACATAGTCAGAGAATGAAAAGATAGTTGAAGCCAGAAAGTAGAGAATTCAGAAGACTAAGTTCCGGAACACGAAAGCAAGTTATGTTGCTGCATATATAAAGGCAATAGCCTCCTTGGCTTTGAAGTGAGTGTAAAGAAGAAGGAAGATACCAGACGTATTTGCTATCAGTTGCCTCAGACAGTTGTTTGAGACGTCTCGCTTGCTCGACACCAGGAGAGGGGAGGACGGAGGGGTCTTTTATGCTCCCACCTCCCTCCATGGCTTGGTGTTGAGATGCCATTATCCTTAATTTTTTAATAAGAAGTAATGTGTAATGTGCATGTAGTCTGGTGATGACTGTTAGAGAAGCTTTTATTGGAGAACATGCTAGCCTACTCTTTGTGTTACTGAAACACTCAAAAAGTTCAGCAAAGAGGAATTGTCAGAAGCTAGTCCTGAAGGCAGATGAAACGGGAGATCCAGCATTCCCTGTAATCAGCTTTCCATCCACATAGAAAGTACCGCCCTGCTCGACTGTGCTAATATCTACTCCCTTTAAAGGCTAGAGAGAGAGGCTCGGAACCTGTGAGTGAGTGGGGCTGAAGAGGCGAGACCAGGAATGAAGTGGAGGGATGGGGTGGATATATATTTGAGAGAGGGCTATGTGAGCTGGAGGAAGGGCAATCTCATGACAAAGGACAGAGTGACACAGGCGATTCATTTGTGACCACCCCTTACGAAAATAAGTCATCTGGCAACTGAAAGATAAGTAGTTAAATCAGTGCTTAATATGAGACTGTATTGAATGTGCTCTCTTATCACCATACTCCCTCCCATCCCTCTAGTTCCCTCCACACTTCTCCTTATCCCTTATAGCCTACTCAATCACCTCCTCACAAACTATGGCCCCTGATCTCTGTCTTCTAACGTTTAAGAGTCATGAGTTCGCTTATTTAAAGTTCACATTTCACGAAGGGGAAGGAGTGACAACGTGAACTGTACTATATGGAAGTGTGAGAATGTATACAGTGTGCCACATTTCAACCACTGAGAATATCAGTGGATAGTAGAAGTTTGGCATTTGGTAAACTTGAAAACCTTTTCATAAATAAGGGGTTTGGGGAAGTTGTCAGATGAGCGTGAATGAGGTTGCCATAGAAACTGTGATGCACATATATCGATAAGTATAACCAGACTTCCGCAGCACACGTGGAGTCATACCAGGATTAAGTATGGTACTGTTCAAATACTTACAACCACAGTTCGAATAAAGATATCTACGAGAAGACATCATCAAGGGGAGTGGTTCATAGCAAAAGCTAAATACAGTACCTCTTATTTTAATGCAGCAACAAGACATACAAACGTCACTTTTATTTTCTTATTCATTGTCTACACTATATGTAGAACTAGTGTACCAAGATATGAGAAAGAGTTAATGGGAGCATATTATACTACTCTCAGTTCAAAAGAAAAACAAAAACAGCCTAGGTAAATTATTTGACTTGTAGTTCGCTCCAAGTCTCCGTGTCATCAACTTTCTGTTCTCCTCACGAGGTTGTTAGCCTCTTTATTACGATAACTTACATTTTGATTATCCTTGCTGCTACCAAAAAACTTAATTCGGTTTTGGAAGGCTCCAGGTAGTGGAGTGGTTAATAAAGGTTGTACCTAGCCAATCTCTCTCCAAAAGCAGTTATTATACTGATTAAGCACATCAAGAGTGAGTGAAAAAGCAATGTAAATGACACTCTCTGGTTGGAGGAGACTAATTAAAATGTTCTGTGATTGTCAGCTCTTGGGTATGGTGTTCTAGCTGTGTGCCTGGCCTTCCTTGCTGGCAACGTAGGGGGCGTGCTGCAGGCCTCCATCTCATTCATGTCCTGTGTCAATGGACCATTGCTGGCTGTCTTCATTATGGCGTTATTTATGCCCTTCTGCAACTCCAAGGTATGGTGCAGTATTATACATCACTAGGCGAGAAACTGTCCGTTTGCCGATGAGCTGCTCCTGCTCCTTATTGTGTTGTAATGCTTACATTGGTTAAATTAGTTGCCAGGACGAAAATCCTAAATAAGTTGTACTGGTTGTGTGTGTGTGTGTGTGTGTGTGTGTGTGTGTGTGTGTGTGTGTGTGTGTGTGTGTGTGTGTGTGTGTTGAATATGACGGCGTGAAGGATTGAAAAAGAATCCAGTTTTCTTTTTACAATAAATCCTGAATCATATGATGATAAAAGAAAATCTTTAGCATTTACGCAATGCCTCGTACTACACTCTGCGATGATTGATGGAAGCTTTTGGCATCCAACAGCTAGTTTTTTTCATAAATGAGCATCACCCATGAAGTGTTTGCTTAAACACTTAGTCCTGATGACGTGGATGTAAGTGACCATCTGTTTTACATCAGTACAGGTGCTGGAGAAGGGCGCCTTCATATGGTGGTACCGATATGACTGGACGGTTCCATCGCCTAGTTGTACAAACACCCCCCACCTTACTCTCTATCCCTTGAAGGGACTGCGGGCCACCGAAAAGGGAGCAACTTCAACTGGCAATGTGCTGGGTCGACGTTCATATGAAGATGATGGAACTGCAACAACAACAACAACAGTACAACAACAACAACAAAAACAAGAACTACTACTACTACTAATAATAATAATAATAATAATAATAATAATAATAATATTATTATTATTATTATTATTATTATTAATGATAATAATAATAATAAAATTGTACTATTTGCACTTATAGCTGTTGCAGGGAACAGTTTGTGAAGTCTACAACTAGAGCCGGGTATATTACGTTTTATTGCATGAGATATCCAGCTTTACACAGGACTGCCCTCATTAGGTTACTCCCAGGAAACTTAGGGCCATAGCGCTGTCCACTCTGGAGATCTCATAGAGCCTCTTGTTCTTTAACCCACTTCTCGTAAAGATGTTTTCTCCATTTTTGCCTGTTCAAAATGCATATTACTGTTATTATCATTACTGTTACTATTATTTTTATTATTATTATTTATATTATTATTATGATGATGATGATGATGATTGTTATTGTTGTTGTTTTCATTATGCCTCCGCTCACCTATGGTGGAGGAGGCATTAAATGATTGGTCTGTCCACTCTTGTGGACGCAATATCTCCATAGCCCATTGACGGATTTTGACAAAATTTTGTCAGTGATTCGGTATGAGCGGATGATGAAATGATTAGGTCAGCAACATCAGAAGGTCAAAGGTCAAGGTCATCTGACTTAATTTAGCATTATGGGCAAAATATCTCTTGAACCCCTTGACAGATTTCGACGAAAGTTTAGTCAGTATTGCAGTAAATAGCTATGATGAACCGATTAGGTCAGCAAGGTCAAGGGGTCAAAGGTCAAGGTCATATGGGTGTGAGGGAGAAAATTCCTGAACCCCTCGAGGGATTTTGACCAAACATTCAGTTCAGGGACATGTGGGGTAGACTTTGTTTATCTTTAGTCTCATGTCAGCCGTCCATTCTTCTTACCTCCCGCCTTCCCTTCACCTCTCCTCCGTCTCTACAGCTGTGGGCCATTGAAGCATCACAGGAGTGGCAGCCCAGGAATAACTGACCTTCCCTTTGTCCTCTCTCTTTCGTGTGTGTTGGGGGGGGAGGGGGGCTTATATTCTCGTTGATTTAGGGACGTACTAGCATCTCTTCTCTAATTATTTATTTTGCATGATGTTCCTATAGAAAGCTTAAGTGCCAGATCCATGAATAATGTGACAAGGGAGATGTAGAAGAGACTGCCCTTAACCAATGAGAATATGAGCCAATGATGTGCAAAGGTGGTGGGGGGAGGGAGAAGGCTGAAAAGAGGGTATGAGAGGGATGGGCAGAAGTTTAGGGAGGGCCAGATTATTCTTCCTCAGTCGGGATTTTCGAGGTTGGCCTGCCAGCAGAGAAATCGGTTTCCCCATCTTGGCCCCGTCTCATCGCTTCTTGCTCCTCCTCCTCCCAGCTTTTTACCTTTCAAATCCCCCACCTAGCCAGATCCTGTGGGTTTCCTTCCCCAAAACTTCCACTAGGAGTGAAGTGACCCTGTCTCACATCCCAGCCAAGATGGTGGTGGTGGAATGAGCAGATTGAGTCAGCAAGGTCTGGAGGTTTTATGGCAATTCCATTAACAAGTCTTAGTACAGTAGAGCCACACCAAATAATGCTTTGCATTGACAGCTCAACGCCTGAGTTCTTGGCTTTTCAGTAACAATGATAATTTTAGTAGTAGTAGTAGTAGTAGTAGTAGTAGTATTAGCATTCCTCATTATTATTATTATTATTATTATTATTATTACTCATTATTATTATTATTATTACTCTTATTATTATTATTA
Organism: Coenobita brevimanus; assembly: GCF_032717465.1. NCBI lineage: Eukaryota > Metazoa > Arthropoda > Malacostraca > Decapoda > Coenobitidae > Coenobita > Coenobita brevimanus. Next base: position 23,814,252 of record NC_137021.1, on the reverse strand, counting down.
TTATTATTATTATTATTATTATTATTATTATTACTCTTATTATAATTATTATTATTACTCATTATTATTATTATTATTATTACTCTTATTATTATTATTATTATTATTATTATTATTATTATTATTATTATTATTACTCTTATTATTATTATTATTATTATAATTATTATTATTATGTTTAATGAATCTGGTGATGATAATGATTATAATGATGGTGATGAAATAACTTTTTCCCAAAATCCGGTCATCGCATGAATCTTAAATTCTTTTTGGCCCACCACCACAAATAATTGCAAAATATATTTTTATAGCCTACCACTGTACATCCTATATTGCTTATAGCAGTGGTTCTCAAAGTTTTTAGCCTGCAACACACCAAATAGTGTATAAACATTCGTGACTCCCATCCATCCCCAAATTCCAAACACACACACACACACACACACACACACACACACACACACACACACACACACACACACACACACACACACACACACACACACACACACCACACACACACACACACACAAATGTTCTTAAGCATCGTGCAAACTCAGAAATATTTGAATTTTCTGAGAATTAGCTATGCATTACTCAGAGACTATAAGCCTGGTCATGCGCACCAATGGAGCTTAGGAAGAAAAAGTACTGTACAGTATATGTGGTATTATGGTATCATCGACATAGTGAGGAGTGGGGGTTGGGAGAAGGAGAAATGCCCAAGGGATGTTACTCTCAAAATACTTTAAATTATGCTGCCAGACTTAAATTTGACAGATGCAGTAAAGTCTGTACATATAAATGACTAAAAGCATTAGACCTATTCTACTATATTCATTCATTTTTCATTCATTGCCAGACGCCATGTATCCCAGACGGGGTGGCCAAGGGCTTAGAGTTAATTGTTTTACAGGGAGGGGCACTAATCCTCCACCAACCCCACTTGACGTAGGGATGCCAACAGCATCTGGTGTTCCCAGGCGGTCACCCATCCAAGTACTAACCAGACCCAACGTTGCTTAACTTCGCTGATCGAACGGGAAGCGGTGTACTCAACGTGGTATGGCCGTTGGCATATTCTACTATATGCGTCATTGAAATTCCTCTCACGACCCATCTTTGTATCATGGCCCATATAACGATAACCACAGACCTAGGGGACTCTGGAAACAGTGATAGAAGGCTTATACAAAAGTGTAAGGTTATGGCAGATTACGTCAAGGTTCCTGAGTTGCCTACCAATGAGAGTTATAGCATCTTGACAGAACATTTAGTTTATTGCCAGTTTTCCAATGGGCTCTTCTTTTATATCTAATTAGTGGTCCTATTAAGTCTTTCATGAACTCAGCACACAACTGAGATCTTCACAAGACTAGAAATCTTGGTCTAAGGAAAAGAACCAGCTATATCAACCATTGGGAAATTCTCTCAGCCCATGTCTCGTTGGAGGATTCAGAGGCCATTCCACCCACATCTTGCTGATTGCAAAGGTTTCAGTATTTAATTGTATCAGCATTGGTCTGTCTGACCAGAGAAGTTAATTTATAAATTAGCCTGGAGCCAGCAGCAGTATTGATGCAAATTATTACATCTAAATATAGAGAATATTAGGGTGTAGCACGAAAATACACTGCATACTCACTTCACTCCAACTCATTCACTGCATTTTTTAATTATCTCTATTCTACAGAGACTGTGCTCTTGAAATTCCACTTAATTTATTTTCTTGATTCCAACCCTTAGGTTTCTTAATCATTCCTACATCATGTGAATATTTTATGGCTTCGTTCAGCATTATCTTCAAAATATTGCAGTTGTAAATTTTTTTATGTGACATATTCTGAAGAATAGAGATAATTAAAAAATGCAGTAACTGAGTTGGAGTGAAGTGAGTATGCAGTGTATTTTCGTGACAGGGTGGAAGTGAAGTTAGCAGGGGAGTGAAAGATAAAAATGGTAGATTACTAGTGGAGAAGGGAGAAAAAGTGAGCAGATGGAGAGAACACTTTAAGGAATTGTTGAACGTAGAGGATGGTAGTAATGCGAGTATAAGTGGCTGGGGAATGTCTGGGAGAACGAGGGAGGTGAGAAGACAGGAAGAAATCAGTAGGATAGAAGTTGTGGAAGCAATGAAGAAAATTAAATCGGGGAAAGCCCCAGGAATTGATGCAGTGTGTGGTGAAATGCTGAAGCATGGGGGAGAGATAGTAGTAGAATGGATGTGGAAGATGTGCAGATTGGCCTGGGAGGAAGGTAGAGTCCCGGAGGATTGGAAGTCAGGTATAATTATTCCCTTGTACAAAGGAAAAGGGGAAAAAGAAGTGTGTGGTAATCATAGGGGCATTTGTCTTCTTAGTATAATAGGAAAAGTGTATGGTAGGATACTTATAGACAGAGTTAGAGAAAGAACAGAGAAATTAGCTGGAGAAGAACAGGGAGGCTTTAGGAAGGGAAGAGGTTGTGTAGATCAGATATTCATTCTTAGATCTTTAGTGGAAAAGTTTCTAGAGAAGGGAAAGAAGTTGTATGCGGCTTTCATGGATTTGGAGAAAGCATATGACAGGGTGGATAGACAAGGATTGTGGAAAGTGTTAAGAATATATGGAGTAGATGGGAAGTTGTTGAATGCTGTGAAGAGTATGTACGATGGTGCGAAGGCTGCAGTGCGTGTGGATGGTGAACTAAGTGAATTTTTCTCTTTGAAAGTTGGTTTGAAACAGGGATGTGTCATGTCTCCATGGTTGTTCAATCTGTACATGGATGGGGTAATAAAAGAGGTACAAGGTAGGGTAGTGGATGCTGGAGTGGCCCTGGTGAGAGAGGATAGTATTTGGAAATTCCCTGTACTGTTGTTTGCAGATGATACTGTGTTGTTGAGTGAAGACGAAGGGGAGCTGCAAGGCTTGGTGGATGAGTTTGAGAGAGTGTGTAAGAAACGGAACCTAAATGTGAATGTAGGGAAGAGTAAAGTGATGGTCTTTGAGAGAGGTGAAGTTAGTGAATGTTCAGCGAGGTTGGATGGTGAGGAATTGGAAAATGTGAGTACGTTTAAGTATTTGGGTAGTGTGATGAGTAAGGATGGAGGTTTGGAGGGTGAAGTGCTTGAAAGGGTACAGTAGGGAAGAAAGGTTGCTGGTTCCTTGAAAGCAGTGATAAGAAACAGGGAAGTGAGCATGGAAGTGAAAAAGTTACTACATGACAGTATTGTGATACCAACTCTAATGTACGGAAGTGAAGCTTGGACATTGTTGGAAGGACACAAGTCAAGAGTGAGAGCAGTGGAAATGAGTTATTTAAGAGGAGCCTGTGGAGTCACGTGGAGAGACAGGCTGACGAATGAGGATATAAAGGAACGTTGTGGTGTGGATGTGGATGTGATAGGAAGCGTTAGGAGGAATACACTGAGGTGGTTTGGCCATGTGGAGAGGATGGAGGGTGAAAGACTGACGAAGAGAGTGTATATGAGTGAGGTGGAGGGGGAGAGAGGGAGGGGGAGGCCGAGGATGAGATGGAGGGATGGGGTGGAGAGGTATATGAGAGAGGGGGGGGTGAGTTGGGAGCAGGGCAGTGAAATGGCGGGGGACAGGGCGACTTGGAGGCGATTTGTTTGTGGCCACCCCAAACGGGATTGAGGCGTCTGGCAATAGATAGATAGATAGATAGACATTCTCACTTACCATTATAATACTGATCTAAATTCACTCTGTCGCTTCCTCTCATGGGAAGAGATTTGGAAGAAAAATCTATACCTTCTGCCTTTTAATTAACCCATCCCATCTGGGTATCATGTATACATGTCCTCCCAGGGCTGTCCAGGTGACACTATACATGATTTTGTGTTTCGCTGCGTTGATTGAGAATTCTGCGGGTTATTTCCACCACACGCAGCCACTGGCAACCTCTTGCATGCATCTGACTCATGCACCAGTTGCCTGCATACCTCCGTCATTGTTAGACCTAAGCAAAACTTTTCCCTGTGTCCAGATCCTCGGCTGAGTGCCCACAGCCACTGACTTCAACTCTAATGAAGTCCAAAGGGCAGAAAAGTAAAGGCCTTAGTGATGGAGCGATCGGAAGAGAACTCAAGGTGACATTATCACTAACTCTTAGTGGAGAAAGTGAGTCTTCTTCTCAGGAAAGTGACTGCCATAATGAGTGTCAATATTTATGTGTAGTGTGAGGAGGGTGGAGGATGTGACTTCTCCAATGTGCACCCATCATTTCCCCCAGTATGTTCATCTACTGTTTCCAATGTGGGAATGGTTCAGAGGGTATTGACGATCCCAGAGAAAGGAATATTTAGGAAGGATAAGGAGATGGAAGAGGAGGCAGGGTGTGGAGAAAGGGAGGAGGTGGAGGAAGGGGGGAGGAGAACACGAGGTGTGTCGAGCCTTGCACTATCCCTCTGTCTATTTACGTGAATAATGGAAGCAGAAAGTTTGTTTCATGATGAAATCAGTGCCTTATCCTTTACTGAAAGTTTCCATGCGTGTATGTTATGATGAAAAAGTACAAATCACAGGAAAAAATTGTTATAGTGGTAAATATAGTGGAGTGGAGAAAGGGAGGAGGGAGGAGGAAATGCGTGCCTCACACCATGGCTCTGTCTGTCTACTTGAATAATGGAAGTAGAAAGTTTGTTTCATGATGAAATCAGTGCCTTATTTTTTAATGAAATTTTTCGTGTGTGTATATTTATTATGATGAAAAAGTCTAAATCACAGGAAAAAATCTGTTATAGTGAATAATACAGTGTTTCCAATTATGGACAGTACGCTTATAACTATTTTGTTGACAATATTTTTCTTAGGTTTTATGTAGGAGTAGTAGTAGTTGCAGTAATAATGACAGTATTTGTAGTAGTATTGGTAGTAGTAGTTGTAGTAGTGGTAGATGTAGTAGTAGTAATAGTAGCTGTTGTAGTAGTGGTTGTTGTGTGTTAGTATTAGTTGTGGTAGTGATATTTGTAGTAGCAGTAGTAATAATAATAGTATTATTTGGAGCAGTTGTAGTACCCAGACTTCTAGTCGCACATCGATGCCAGAATCAAGAGACAATGCAAGCCAAACATACATCTCCGTGTGTGTGTGTGTGAAATAGAGAAAGAGAGAGAGAGTGTCTGTCTGCCTGTCTGTAAGGCAGAGTGCTGGTGAGGCGAGCAGGCAGCTGCCCTCAAGGTTGTTGGTGTGGTTAAAGCAGTGGTTCCCAATCTTTTTGGTCCTGTGGCCCCCCGAGAAAATTATGAGAAGCTCCATGGCCCCTATATAACTCAGATCGTATATTTATATATTTTTAATATTTGATATTGTGCAGAAAACGGTAATTACCCCAATATACTTAAGGCTAAACTATCACAGTAAGGTATATTTCATACTTGATATCTGTCAGGTTTTACTCAGACCAAATACCTTATAATATATTACCAATAAGGCCCATGGCCCCCCTGTCAATGTCCCATGGCCCCCTTGGGGGCAATGGCTCCCAGGTTGGGAACCGCTGGGTTAAAGGCTCTAAGCAGCAAGTACAACCGATTACGCAAAAATTTTCACGTAAATGGTGTTTGTGGTGGATTTTGGTCTTCTAGAAGTGTTATCGAAGTGTTGTTGTTGAGGACTAGTCTAAGCCTTGGTTGTATCACTGAATCTCTGCCATGCATACGGCCACTGGCAAAAAATATATATATATATATAAATTGCCCACTTTCCCCATACACTCACTCTCCCTACACACAATTCACAGACCAGCTGATGCAATCATCTTGAAGTCGAAGGATTGGTATTATGACACTTTTTTTTTTTTTTTTTTTTTTTTGGGTTAAGTATTAATTGATATATGAAGGTTTAAAAATGACGATTTTCACGATTTTTCTCGAGAATGCCCGGCCGTGGGAAGCGTTCGTTTGGAAGATGTGCCGGACGGGATGTGTTAATAATGACCAACTGTATCCTGTTATTAGTTTTCAGTGACTTCTTTAGCATTAATGGTCTCGCATCTCTTGCATATTTTACAAGAGTACTCTTCCTCTTGTAATTATTATCCTTGCTTTGTCATTTAGTAGTCTGTTTTTCACAAGCTTGTTTGTACACAATTTTAAAATCTCTTTAGAGATTTTAAGTTAGTGATGATAGTTGCACTGAGGAATTCTTATTTGCTTTTTTGTTTCTGTACTCGTATATTTTCTTATTTTGACTCGAGAGTAGCACTGAGTGTTACACCATTATGGGGTATGTAAGCCAACTCAAGTTTAGTCAGTAACATTGCGAATAATCATTAAAAGTTTGTTTTTCAAGTGTGAGACTCTGAACATACAGGTAAAATAATAACCATCGCCATCGGGTGTGTAATTCCATACGTCAACTGGAAACTTGTATGTTCTGTACTAAATGTTCTTATAATTATGTACTCAATACTGATTCTTGAAATCTGTATTCTTATACAAAGTGATTCGTAAAAGTCTTTCATGATTTTCCGAGCAGACTCCTGAAATAATCCTATGATATAACTTCTGCTGTGAACATACTCTAATTGTAATAGTTTTCCATAGACAGGTCATTAAAATATAGGAACTGAAAACTGGGTGTATACCTGTTTTGACTTCATTAGCTCAGACTTGGAAGTTCCTGTGAGTATGCAGTGTATCATCATGCATGATCAGAACATCTAGCCATTAACTCTGACACATTACTTAATACCCGGTGCAAACTTGTAATATCACCGAACCACTTCGATCTCTCAACTGTTGTTTGTTTAGTGGTTGAGTCACTGAAGTACAAATATGGCTGTTTATGATGGCCCCAGACGAAACGTTCATGACGGTTCAGTGTGTGTTGGGGAATGATAGTTATTGTGGGCTGGATCATATAGGCCGTACAGCACCTCCATTAGTGTCTGCCTAGGTTGACACTGGAAAGCGGTGGTTTTTATTTTGCACCCTCTTAACCCTTAGCCGCCGGGGGGTTCTAAGCAGTTGCACACTCCTCCCTACGGGGGATATCCGAGATTTTGGAAAAAAATACCCTTACTTCAGACCCTTATACCTCACAAACTATAATAGCTAGAAAATTCAATTAGAGTTCATAAGACTCATCAACTCTTGCTCTTTCCAATGAAGGTATCCCGAGGTCTCTAGGTGGTCCCGCCGACGAGTAACGATGAGTTGATGACGAGTGGTTTTTCACGTTTTGGCACGCAGCTCCGAGCGTACTCCACTGGCAATGGCCTTGGCCCGGCCGACTAGCATTGGCAGCACTGACTGGAGTGGAGATTGTAACACTGCACTTGTGTCCTTGGAATGCAGAATATTCGTTTTTTCTACTCCTTCTTACTCACTGCCGTGAAAATGAGTCATCACCTGGTTCATGGCTCACCCAAGGATTTACTGCCCACACCACCATGCCACTATGCCTTGTAAGTATGCGGGAAAGGAAATATCTCGTCGTTTTTCTTACTTCTTCCGTAAATAATCATATTTCTCCTTTACTTTTACACTTAGAACTGCACTTTACATAACGATTACGTGTAATTGCACTTTGACAAGTAAGTGCTGTTGCTCTTTCACACATGATCGTAGAGTATGAGGTAATTATTTGTACTGTAAATCAGACTGCTTTGTGCTAATCAGGGTTATAGTGAAAATCATATACATGTTTTACACAACTAACATTACTTGTACTTCATATCTCAGATACACTGATGCTGATATTTGGCACAATCCCCCTGAGTATTGAGTTAAATAATTTAGGTATAGCGAAGCAGATATTAATCACTGTGGCCTGCTCACAAGTGGTTTGCTTTCAGGTAACAGGTAGGCAAACTCAAGGTATATCCAATAATTTTCGAACCAGTATTGAATAAAGAGTATCAACTCCTGTATTGCACTTACCATAAATCCCTTATATGCACTTGTAGAACTTATAAAAGACTTATATCTTAGCACTTTCTATAATTCACTTACAATATCACACATTTCACTCATCTATGTAAATACACAAACTTCTGCACTGCTGTACACTATTTACACTTCCCCACACACCTGCTCAGTACTCATACCACTCCCGAAGGGCCTGATTGTGGAGATTCTGCCCTTAGAGTGGTAGGCTGAGGTGTGGGAGAGCGCTGGAGGAAGATACGTCGGCAAGCAGGCGGCGATAGTGTGGGGGAAATGGCTCTGCGGCATTTTTATCCGCAGATGACCGACAGGTCTGCATCGCTTTCCCGATGTCCTGGGTCATCTTGCACCTCCTCATCGCAGAAATCATCACTCTCGTACACTGTCCCTTCCTCCTGGAGAAGTCGGAGAGCCCTCTCGGACGTCGGAGGGAGAGTAGGGGTTGGAGGGCGAGAGAGCTCATTCTCCAAGTCATAGTTTTTTTCTCCTCAGAGGACGTATTCTAGTTGAGTGTACGAGAGGAGACAATATCGTCAAGAGCATGTCCTATGGCACTATCACTAAGCCCTTTGCATGGCACTAAGGGCTGAATTTTCGCGGGGGTAGATGAAGCGATTGGCCCTTCATGCAGTGGGATGGAATTGGACGATGTCAAGGAAGATGACATAGCTCCTCTCGCTACTACTGCCGAGCACAAACTGAACCGCGCAACTGCGGGGTACCTGGGGGGCCTACCTACCCCGTAGGCATCGCAGAAAATGGTCTCGCGCTCAAACAGTGGCGGGAAGGTGAGTGCGGTATATCAAGTCAACTGGTGGCCCTCCGCGCCCTGAATCCTGTCGTGCATACACGTCAGCCAGCAGATAGGGGTTATTGCCATTACATGATTCTACAGTGACAGCTTAAATACTACTTCAGTCTTCATTTACCTGCATCTCATAAGGTGTGAGCTGCATTTTTTCCTTATAACCGTAATATTGCTGGATGATATTATCCAGTGTACGATGCTAGATGCTGTTTTCAATCCATGGGTCTTATATCTGCAGGTTTATTTTTCGGGGACTGATAGATGTGTACAGTCATTATGAATATGCTGACATGCACCTTGCTCTTAGTGTATCAGAAGGGAATGTGGCAGAAGCAGTATGATTGTATGCAGAGTGTTTCCCCATTGAAAAGTTCCCATCGTGTCTAACATTCCTCACGACTAATCGCAGGTTGCGTGAAACAGATTCATTTCGACTGCATGTAGCAAGATGAGGACGACATAATGATCAAGACTAGTTTACCACAGATGTATATGTACTGGTTATAGTTCATGCTGTCCTTATTGTGTTCTGAGTGTGTTGCTATGATAGTGGAAACCGCAGACCACTGTGTGCAGATGTCTTTATAGAGATGATTCGTGCCCATTTCATTACCAAAAGGTATAGTCGTTGATAGTAGCTGATTATCCCAAAAGAGTGGAATTCTGCCTTTAGTTTTTGAGATATGTAGACGACTCCGTGTTTACAATTACAGTAAGTGTTGTTCACGGATGAAGCAACTTTTGCATAACATCAGGTAATTAATTCCCACAATGTGCACACATAATCAAAGGAAAGTCTCTGTACATCAGTACTGTAGGCATAGCACACAAGAAAAGATTTTCTTTCAGTTATGGACAGGCATTGTTTATGTTATCAACCCATTTCGGTTACCAGCACGGTTAAATGGTGATGCTTACAGGACATTCTTGGATGAAGGCATCTCATAACTGCTAGATGATATCCCACTTAGGACTCGAGTGAAATATGGTTTATGCTTGTTGGAGCTGCAACACATCAAGCATCAGACTACAGAGTACCTTAATGAGGCTTATTCCAATAGGTAGATAGGGATTGGTAACCCAATCCCATGGCCTGGTGGATCAACAGATTTGATCCCTCTTGACTCCTTAATGTGGGGTCATCTTACAAGTGTTCTGTATAACACGTAAGTCCAGACACAAGATGAACTGTGGCGCCAAGTCTGTAACGTGTGAGAGGCGGTCAGGCATACACCAGATGTCTTGGAACGTGTCAAGCACACGCTGACTAGACGCTAGAAGGCAGTTATCCAAGCTGGTGAAAGGCAAATTAAACACTTGTCATAAGTCTGGACAAAGTGGAAGTAATGTAATAAACTCTACGGATTTACATTCCATTTTATAGTTGTGTGTGGAAAACTATTGCGATTACGACTATGTTCAGTAGAACAACTGTACATTTGAATTGTCCCAGGAAGTCATTCTGCATTTTATAAAAGGCTTTTACGAATCACCATGTATAATTTAATTTTATTTTCTCTTATACAGCTGAGCTCAGAAATTCCTATAATGTAGGCTTGAATACTCAGTATTTGATGGCACAGAGGATATACATAAGTATCACTACAGCCTGATTTACTGTGATTATTTTCCAGGCAATTTACTTAAATGTACAATTACTAATCACATACAGCTCTTGTCACATCCTATACAGTGTGCCACCCACCATAACACAAAGGTGCAGATTCAGAAATACATAACCATGGTGTGTCTGTTGGCCAGGGAGTCTGTGTGGGACTGGTGATGGGGGCTGCTGTAAGTCTAGTTTTTGGTTTAGGCTCCTTCGTCATTGGTATCAAGCCGGAACTCTTACCTACCTCCACATCAGCATGTCCCGTCAACCTTTCCATCCCTCAACCCTCGGAGAATCACCCAGTCAGGTATTGGGATGACTTCCTTGATTTGTACTGAATATTCAGACATTGCATAAGCCCATGAATCCAGGATGAAGACTAGAATGATGTATAAATGAGTATCTGCCTCATTTCACTGAGAATGCTGTTCATATTTCTCTCACTTCTGTACTTTTTTTTTTTTTTCTGCATTCAGGATTTTAGATCACAAAATCCTGGGGAGGGGAAAAAGAGGTTAGACCGATGGTGATGATGTGGATGATGATTGAAATGAGAAAAAAGTAATGAGGATTGGTAAAGAAGTGTTTAGGTAAGTCACTTGCAGTCCAAAACGAAAGGATATCGACCTAATTATGAAGCAAAGAACGGTTTACGGATAGTAATTATGGTAAACCAGTCAACAAGAGTAAAGTTATGGTGTTTGAGAGGAATTAAGTCACAGAATGTACAGTGAGGTTCGATGGTGAGGATATGGAGAATGTGAGTGCATTCAAGTACTTGGGTAGTGTGATGAGTAAGAATGGAACGTTGGGGGATGAAGTGAGTGAAAGGGTACAGCAGGGAAGGAAGGTTGTTGGTTCACTGAAAGCAGTGATGAGAAATAGGGAGGTGAGTATGGAAGTTAAGAAGTCACTGCATGATAGTATTGTGATCCCTACCCTGACGTACGGAAATGAGACGTGGACCTTGCAAGTGGGGAACAAGTCAAGGGTGAGAGCAGTGGAAATGAGTTACTTGAGAGGAGCATGCGGAGTGACATGGAGGGACAGGTTGACGAATGAAGAAGTGAAGGAACGTTGTGGAGTGGATGTGGATCTCGTTGAGAAGATTAGGAGAAATACACTGAGGTGGTTTGGACATGTGGAGAGAATGGAGAATGAAAGACTGACTAAGAGGGTGTATGTAGGGGAGGTGGAAGGAGGGAGAGGGAGGGGTAGGCCGAGGATGAGGTGGAGGGATGGAGTTGAGAGGTACAGTATATGAGGGAGGGGGGAGTGAGTTGAGGGGAGGGTAGTCAAATGGTGGGAGACAGAGCAACTTGGAGGCGTTTTGTCTGCGGCCACCTTTTGCGGGATTAGGGTGTCGGGCTATAGGTAGATAGATAAAATAGTCAACTTCATATCCACAAGACACATTAACATGGCATAAATTTGTTCCTGCTACTACCATCCAACCAAACCTGAATAAAACAGCCTTACCATGTGATCATTATGAATGAGAGCATAAGCATTTCGCTGGTTCTTTACTGCAGAGTGGAGGAGCTGGGGTACCCGGTGAAGCTGCTGGCTCTCTCCTACACACAGCTTGGGGTGCTGGGGATGATTGTGACACTCGTGGTGGGCGTAACCGTCAGCCTCGCCACAGGTCAGTCGTCTTTCCATTTACTGGTCTCTTTAGTAGTGTGGTAACAACCAAATCCATTTTACGTCCTTGAAGGTGTAGGGGTCGAGGTTAGGAGAAAGTATTCCAAAGGATTTAAAGGATGAGGGGCAACCTATTTTTCCCTTTATGGCAATACATGTTTTATATATATATATATATATATATATATATATATATATATATATATATATATATATATAGATAGATAGATAGATAGATAGATAGATAGATAGATAGATAGATAGAGATATATATCATCAGCCGTTTCAGTATCCACTGCAGGACCTACCTGTCCCAACCAAAGTTGGGACGATACAGCCAATGTATCTCTTCCAAGTGGCTTAGGCTGTCTGGTAGAGACTGTATGTAGGGTGTGAAGTGTTTGTAAGTGTAATTGTAGTGTTGGTGTGGCTTTGGATGTGTGTGTAGTCTGTGAACCAAGTGTAATCAGCCCATGCAAGCCGACTGGGTGCAAGCATACTTTTATAGTAAGCGACACTGGTTCAACCACAGCACCCCTTATGTCTGCCAAGCAGTACGTGGCCAGGACAGCACTCCCAAAGTTTTTTACTCTGGCCAGGCGCAAACCCTCGCTCTTTAGTGTACGAAAACGCACACTTTACAGAGGCTATATATATATATATATATATATATATATATATATATATATATATATATATATATATATATATATATATATATATATACTGGGTTCATGGGCATATATAATCTATCCTCTCTACACCTAAGTCAGAGGGGATGTCCTATGTAATCAACCCCTCTTACTAATCAGAAAATCCACAAGAAAAGCAAAGTTAATCATGCAGTAACTCTCAAAACACAGTTTACACCAAAAATGCACTTATTTCAAAAGCAGGAAAGATTAAACTGCAGGTAATATTTTATTTATTTATTTTTTTTTATTTATACCTAGGCTGGTTTCCCCAAGAAAGGAAGGTAGCCGGGACAGGACAACAGACTCGCAATGCATTTATCCAAACACACACCTTTATTTGTACCTTAGTCCCAACAGGAGATGGGTCAGATCCTTACTGCACTACACCCCACGAGGGTCAGCTCAGCAGTGTAATTAGTGACATTAGCAGCAGGGTCCAACAGCAGAGCTGGTTTACCCCTGCCACATCATAATGGACTTATCCCTGTATCCACACCTGACCTGATCAGCTGATCAAACCAAATGTAGAAGAATATCCCCTCAGGGCTTGTCACCTTTTATTCATTCACAATTTCTCTCCAATCATTCCTATTAGGTGCAGCCACACTTCCATGCTCAACAGACATCCCTCTTGCATCTAGCACTCTCTTCACACTGTCCATCCATCCTATTCATGGTCTTCCTCTCAGCATTACACCTCTCACCTCCGATCTAGTTATCTTTTTCACCAATTGCTCATCATCCATTCTCTCCATATACCCAAATCATTGCAACACACTCTGCACACTCGATCAGCCATTTCCCTCATAACTCCAGTTCTTCTTTACACTTCATCACTTCTCACTCAATCCATAGATGTTACTCCACACATACTCTTTAGACACTTCATCTCCATTACATTCAAACTCTTCCTCTCTGCTACACCCAAATTTTCATATTTCAGCCCCATATAACAGTCTTCACCAATACACCCTCATACAGCCTTCTCTTTACATCCATTCTAAGTGAACAACATCTAAACACTTTTTTTCATTCCTTCCAGCACCTTTCCTACTTCATTCATTCTAAATTCACTTCTACATCTATTTTTCCATCCACAGCAACATGTGACCCTAAATACTTAAAACAGTCTACCTCCTCAAGCTACTCACCATTCAAAACTATATTCATCTCCTACCATCTACCAACCTCGTAAACTTCATCACTTTACTCTTATTCTCATTTACTCTCAATTTCTTCCTTTCACACACCTTTCCAGACTCCTCTACCAACTGTTTCAATCTCTGCTCTGAATCAGCGACCAGTACAGTATCATCTGCACACAGTAGCTGATTCAGATCCACTCTACCATCAGCATTCATCAGACTCAAACCATATCAATATTAACCCCTTAATCGCAGGGCGTCACTTTCTTGATGCTTGGGAGCAAGGGATCATACCGTGGGGCGTCACTTTTGTGATTCTGTGTTATTTTGAATTCGCCCGGGCTTTCAAGTGGTGGCTTGTATCATCTATCAGTACTACCAGTGTCCAGCTATACTCAGTTCTGCTAATGTCACCTGTACTCCCATCCACCTTTGACAATTTAGCCATTTTTCTCCTGTCCTTGACTCCCCCACTCCTTACCTCCCCTCCATTACCCTCTCCTCCCACCTGACCAGCTGTGCTGTGCTACACAAATGCTGGACAATTTTTTCACTCATTTTATCCATTTAAATGTGCCCTTTTCCCTATTCTTATACAAAATAATATATAAAAGAAAGAAAAAAGGTAATTGATACTGCCATACATCTGGAATGGCCTAATTATCACCTGGCAACACCTCACGTGCACTTGTTCGCTAATTTTCCTTGTCTATTTCCCCTTGAAATTTGCCGTATGACCTGTTCTCATAAAAAATATATATATAAGAAAGGAAGGGAGAAGCCTAAGTGATATTTACATTCACCTTGGACTACCTAATTTATTATGTATTGTCTAGATTTCCTGCCAATCATTTCATAGCGTCACCACACTGACATTGGCAACACTTCACTGCCCCTAGGCCACAGCATTCAGTTTACTGTCGTCTTTCAAGGTGAAACCACGTCGGATTCGCACCTGTCCTTTTCCTGCTGCTTTTTAGCCCCATGCAAAGGGCCCTGTGACCTTTACCCCTACTACACCTCGTGTGGAAAGGGGTAAAGGGCTAAGTGACTGCTGTGGAATGTGAACTGGCTAATTTATCAATGATAATGATGGACAGTGACTACAATCTTTCTGGTGACTCTAAAACAGTCCAAGTGGAAATGTAAATCTTGTGTAAATAATGGGTAAACAGCAAGTGAAAGCAATGAATGTAAATTTAACTGAACAGTGGAAAATAGTTTTATAAGTTACTGCAAGTGACAGTGCATAACATAGTGTAAATAAAATAGAAATGTAAATAATATAGAGAATGTAAATAGAAATGTAAATAAGTAGTAATATAAGAACACGAGTATATATACCAGGAGTAATGAAAGTGAAAGTGAAAGTTTCGCTCCAGCATGTATGAATACTGGGAGTAATGAAAGTGAAAGTGACAGGTTTGCTCTCTACGCTAGTATACATAACGAGAAAGTGAATGCGTGGAGTGAAACTAAGCTACTAGTACTGAAAGAAACTTATAGATAAATATTGTATATATAAATAAGTGTAATAAAGTACTAGGAATATAAAGTGTGAGTGTGTTTATAAATAATAAATGACACCTTCGCCTCAGAATACCATTGGGGAACCAGCACGGGAGGAAAGCTCATATGCGCTCGTAATTTACATTGCTTTCACAGTGTTTTTTTTTTTTTTTGGAATATGGATGCCAAACTACTTGAAATTCATAGAATAGTGTTTGTAGTTATAATATCAGGCAGTGGTAACCACATTACGGGGTATCGGGAAGTGTAAAGTGGAGACTTCGTTACCCAACTTCAGAAGTCTCCACAAGTCCTACGGTAGATGACGACAGCTCAACAAACATCTCAGGGGAAAGCTTAAGGTATGTGCCATATGCATAATTATTTTTAATATTCTACGGAATAACTGATTTTTGACAAATTTTTTAAAAAGTAAGTCGGAGCGTGAATATCCTCGTGGGACATGCAGGGAGCGCAAAAACATCCCCACTGTGCAGGGGTTAAACAACCAAGGTTACATCACACATCCCTGCCGCAGCCCCGATCTCATGGGAAACCAATCACTCACAGTATTTCCCACTCCTACACTCGTTCTACTGATACACAAAAAAACTTTTCACTCCTTTTAACAACCTGCCATCAAGTCCACACAATCTTAAAACAGTTCGCAAAGCCTCGCCTTCAGTTTTATCATACCTTTCCTTTAATTCCATGAACGCTGAAAACACATCCTTACCTTTCACTAAATACAGTAATCCCTCCACTATCCAACGTAATAGAGCCAAAGGCATGTCCGGAAAGTGGTCCTGTCCGGATAGTGGGCAACAGCCTCCTGGACTTGTACTTATGGACCCTAACTCAGAAAAACACCTATACAACTCCCTCTGGACATGCATAGCACCTATTTAAGACCTAAATCACACCAATAAGGGACATAAAAGATTGAAATAAATGCAAAAGAACCATAAAATGAGGTTTTTGAGGTAGGTTTATACAATATTAAACATTCTGGGTACTTACAAGTCCCTGGCTCTTGGACTGGTAGTTATGGACCCTAACCTAGCCTAACTCAGAAAAACACCTCCCTACTGCACATGCATAGCGCTTAAGACACTACATATTCACACCAATAAGGGACATAAAAGAATGAAATGAGGTGTTTGAGGTAAGTATAGTATGGAAAATACAGAACAGTTCAGTATGAAACATTCTGCCTACTTACAGCAAGTCCATGGCCATCTTGATGAATAACCGCCCCTCTCAGACTCTGACAGTAAGAAGGATTTCCTGAAGCACTTGCAGTACACTGTTCATGAAGTCTTGCACTGAACTTAGTCATTCGCACTCAGAAGTCCATTCTCTTCACACTGCGTACTCTTGTCTAAATTATGCTCCATTGTAACTTAATAAGTGTTGCACCCATAAAACCAATTTCAAAACAAATCACAAGTTTATTTACGTTAAATTTTGTCTAAAAATTGCTTGTCTTTTCACTGAAATTTCTAATTTCTTAACAATACTGTATGCACTGTTTTTCTTTCACTGCACAACACTAACTTCCCGTGTGGTCTAGTGGAGAAGTTCTTGCCGTTTAATCACTGTCAGAGTCTGAGAGTATCGCTGGGAGGTGACCTAGGGGTGCATCACTGGGTCGTGGTGATGGCGTACCCACTGCAGATGACTCTGAAGATAGATGCAAACGTCGATCGGTGACTGCACCATGGCTGATGTGCTGGGCTGTGGCTCGGAGCATGAGGGCCTGTCTTGGGGAGGCAACAGAGTGGAGCCAGGGCTGGGCACAGTGGGGGTCACGGGCCTCAAAAAGCTGTCAATCATTGATTGACACAAGGAACGACGATTCTGACGATTAATGATGCGCTGCCTGAAAGCATGCACTTCTTCCACAAGTTCCAAGGGCCCCATCTCCCTGTCGCAGTCTGGGTGTTCCAGGTAGTCCAGAACGAACTCTAGCTGTTCCCGGAGTGCGCTCAGCTTGGGGATGGCTGAAGTTGTGTCGTGCTGAGAGGAGTCCACATCATCGTTGCCGTCCTCGTCGGAATCTTCAAGCTGGGTACTGACACCTGCAACTGAAGATGCGATCTCGATATCAGACAGGGTCTGATACCCAGGATCGCCCTCATCGACATCCAACCACTCACGCACTTCGTCCACATCAACATCGTCATAGTGTGCATGTAGACGTGCATGGAAGTCATCCACGTCAAAACCTAGGAAATCGTACTCCACATCCGTTCCGAGAAGCAGACGAGACCAACCATTTTCTAGAGTCTTGACAGGGATTTCCTTCCATGCACTGGCCCAGTTGTAAATGGTAGACTTGATGTTGTAGCGGCGAAGGTTTTCCAAAGTCCGCTGGCCTTGCGTGTCCTGTCCCTCCCTGCACTCATCCTCATCCTCGAGAACAACCAGCACCTCGTCCAGGAACTTCCATTGGTATAGGCGCTTCACTGCCACGATCACTCCTTGGTCCATTGGTTGGATGAGAGTAGTAGTATTAGGTGGCAGAAACATGCACCTAATGCGGCCATTCTCAGCCACCAAGTCCTTGTCGCACAGGTGGGCAGGTGCATTGTCGAGGAGAAGGAGGGCCTTTACCTGGTCGTGTGGGATTCCCAGTTTCTCCGTCTGGTAATGTATGACCTCCTTGACGAAATGGCAGTGGTGGTTAAACCAGTCTTTGAAGATGTGGGCTGTGAACCATGCCTTCAAGGAATGGTACCAGACAACAGGGAGGACATCCATCACCCCACGAAGACACGGAGGCTGCTTTGCATGGCTAACAATAACGGGCTTAAGCCGGTGCATGCCGTTAGCATTGGCACAACACAAAGCAGATATCCATTGCTTGGAGAGCTTGCGGACAGGTACACGCTTCTCTGTCTCCTCGGCTAGAGTGTTCATGGGAAAAGAGTGATAGAATAAACCAGTTTCGTCAGCAATGTAGACTTGACCAAGAGTGAGGCCCTCTCTATCGATCAAGCCCTTCACCTTGTACAGAAACTCCTCTACTCCATCCTCATTGGCGTCCAAAGCTTCGCCATGAAACTTATGGTTGGTAAGGCCATGTCGTAACTTGAATGCAAAGAGCCAACCTTCGGATGCCTTGAAGTCTAGGGCATCATGAAGCCTTGTGAACTTCTCAGCAGCAGCCTTCAGCTCCGTACCACGTACCATCACACCAGCAGCATGTTGCTGTCGATACCAAATCAACATGGAGCGGTCAACTTCAGCAAACTTGGGAGTAAATATCATCTTCCTCTCCATGTTGCGTTTGCTTTTCAACGAGAAGTCACCCGTGTACGCATGAGTTTGTCTCAGGATCTCATAATATCAAACAAAGTAGATCGGGCCAGGTTGAACTCACGGAGGATGCGTGATGAAGACCATCCCGCATCTACTTTCTCCAATATCTCCCGCTTCCTCTCCAGAGTCAGAACCACTCTCTTCCTCTTCTCAGGCGGCGGTGCCATCATCACACACACAAAGGAGAGGCATGAGAGCGGCAGGAGTGCCTGCAGCAGGTAAGGCACCACCACAAAAGCGAGCTCGTGGGCAGCCATGACGACGAACGTTCACTCACGACAAGAGACAGGAGGAAAGTGGGGAGGATGCAGGGGCGCTCTAGCGGATGTTGGAGGAATGACGCACCACAACAAAGCTATCCAACACTGCGCACGCCAAGTTCAAATTACGGGCGGAATAAAATCGTTTTTTTTTTTCGATTTTTTTGCGGTTTTCGGACCATTTTGGGAAAATTGGATCCCAGGACGATTATGTCCGGTAAGTGGGGATGTCCGGAAAGTGGGCGTCCGGAAAGTAGAGGGATTACTGTACTTTTTACACACCTGTCTCACAGCAAACACCTGATCAACGCATGCCCTCCCTCTCCTAAAGCCACACTGCTCAGCACCATACACCTTATACACAACACTCAATAGCCTTATACCTCTAAAGCTAGTAAATTCATACTTATCACCTTACCTTTACTGCATTCAGTGGAAACACATATGCACTTGCCCAGTCAATTGGAACCATATTGCTCACATAAAACATTCAGCAATCTTACTAACCATTCAACAATAGTCGCTCCACCATCTTTCAGGCATTCCACGTAACACCTATCCATACCTGAAGCTTTCCCTGCTTTCATTACCTTTACTACCTCCTGCACTTCTTTCAGCATGTTCAAAGAATTATTCAACCCTCCCAGCACATTTATTCTTTGCACTCCTCCATCTGCCACAACCTCATCCTCCCTTTCCTCCTCTATATTTAACAATCTTTCAAAATAGTCTGCCCATCTCTTCCTTACTGCATCCATTTCAGTTAACATCCTTCCATACTCTTCCTTCCCAGGCTCTCCCATTTGCACCATTTTCACCTTCTAAAACATTTTCTTAATCTGTTGAAAATTCTCAGTCATCCGCCGACCCCACCTCTCATCTGTTGCCATTTAAGTGTCACGGACAGCCCTTCTCGCCCTATTCCTCTTTTCCTTATACCCCTCATATGACACCTCATCTTTCCTCTGCAGCCACACTTCAAATGCGTGTCACTTCTCAGCCACAGCCAAACTTACTTCCTCACACCACCATTCACTTCTCTTTCTTACACCACCACCCACTCGTCGAACACCAAACATTTCTTCCGCATCCCCCACCACAGCACTCTTAAACAACTGCCAATGCTCCACCACGCTGCCCTTTTCCCGACCTTTCACTGCGTTCCACTCATCATTCAACTTCTCCTAATACTCTATCATTTTCTCTTTTTTATCTAGCTCACTTTCAAAACCTCCCCACCACACCTAACTCTCCTAGCTCTCACCCGCCTCATACCTACTCTCAGCTTCCCCTCCACCAGGCAATAGTCAGACATACTTCCACCCTCCCCTCTCAAAGATCTCACATCCAACAATCTTCCTCTTTCATTCCTGGACACAGTCACATAGCCCATCAATGCTCTGTGAACAATCTTTCCATCCTCCTGTCTCATCCATGTTTCCTAATAAATATCTTTCTTCTCAAACAAGGTTTTTCCAAGGAACATCTCTTGCTCAACACGCATCCCTATCATTCGTTCCTCATTTTCATTTCTTCCAGGCACACCATGCGTACCAACTACACCTTCAACTGCTCCAATTTCCACTCTAGCATTCAGATCTCCCATGATTACCACATTCACATTTGCTCCAGTACCCTGCAGACACTCATCATCATCATTCCAGAAAGACTCGCTCTCTTCTGCATCCCTTTCGCTACCAGGCCCATATGCACCCACAAATACCCACAACTGACATCCAACTTTAACTTTCATCCACATCAATCTTGATGAACATTCCATTCAATCACACACTGCTGCACTTCCCGGCGCACTAACAAGGCCACACCTTCTTTCGCCTTTCCCCTATCAACACCTGACATCCTTCCAGTAACACTTCCAAACTTGGACTCACCTTTCCCTTTCATCTTTGTTTCACTCAAAGCTAACACATCCAACTTTCTTCTCACAAACATTCTCCCAATCTCCTCCTTTTTAGCCTCAATCATGCTACATCCACGCACATTCATTGAGGAGGGGGTCCCTAGTCCCCTCACCCCGCCCCTTATAGTCGCCTTTTAAGAAATGCAGGGAATACAGTGGCAGAATTCTTCCTAACATAGTCTGGCCGCAGAGTGGTAGTACCACCTCATAGTGCGGCCAAATTGTGTCCCCCCCGCCACAGGGAGGGGGGGGGCACAATATTATACCTCTATAAATTGAACGTTGATCCGATGTTGGAAGCTTACCTTTCAAAACGGCAAGAGATGTGACTGTTTCATAGACATCTTTTTGCCTACTTCACTAATGCTCATATACAAGCAACTTTATTGGCTCACCTCTTTCGGCCGTCTCTACTTTCTACATCTTTAGTTTACGAAGTCATCCCCCCGGGAATCAGAAGAAATCTACGCCAATATGTGTATGTGTGTATGTATGTATTTATGTATTTTATCCTTGTTCTGCCTTTACTCTTGTTGTACGGTGGCAATGACCACTTATTACGCTGTCAGGATTTTTCTTAATGTAAGCAATTATGTTTGGTAGTTCGAGCGCACATCAGCGTGGTGTATTTCTTGTGAGACATGTAGCAGACTCTCTAGGGATCTATTCTTCCCTTGCAGACCTATATGGTCTGTTGGTCCTAACTCGGAGGATTCACCCTTAATGTAATCAATCAGTCAAGTAGTCCTGGTAATACATGAAAGAGAAACGTCCAGTTGCCTTCGGGGATCGAACTTACTTTATGATCCTGGTTTGGCCCTCACTCTGATTGGGGTGCTTTTATCCCTCAGCAACTAAACGTCAGTATAAAGAACAAAACTTCTGTTCAATAAATGCTGAATATTACTGGATGCTCATTATCAGAGCAATAAGATATACCATCACCATTGTGCCAGATGCTACATCGTTCTCCCTCTTCACCCATCAGTACAACTGGGGGGCGTTGTGTGTTTTTTTCTAGGGTACGACTCTGACTCAGTATAACTGACTAATAGAGATCCCCATGTGACTATTAGGCTATAAAGTTAGCCTACTTCTTTACTGTTAACACTATGTGTGTGTGTGTGTGTGTGTGTGTGTGTGTGTGTGTGTGAGGGAGATAATAGGTCCTTGGCTAGGTCCTTCCATGGGGGCTTATGTCTTCGAGGGAAACGGACCCAAGTGGAAAAATAGGTCCAGTGATCCAAAGCAGGGCCATGGGTACTTGAAAAATAGGCCCATAGGGGAAAATAGATACAGGGAAAATAGGTACAAAGGGGAAAATATATCCTATCTATCTATCTATAGCCCGACGCCCTAATCCCACAAAGGGTGGCCGCAGACAAAACGCCTCCAAGTCGCTCTGTCACCCACCATTTGACTACCCTCCCCCGAACTCACTCCTTCCTCCCTCATATACCTCTCAACTCCATCCTTCCACCTCATGCTCGGTCTATCCCTCCCTCTCCCTCCCTCCACCTCACCTACATACACTCTCTTAGTCAGTCTTTCATTTTCCATTCTCTCCACATGTCCAAACCACCTCAGTGTATTTCTCTTTATCTTCTCAACCACATCCACATCCACTCCACAACGTTCCTTCACTTCTTCATTCGCCAACCAGTCCCTCCATGTCACTCCTCATGCTCCTCTCAAGTAACTCATTTCCACTGCTCTCACCCTTGACTTGTTCCCCTCTTGCAAGGTCCACGCCTCGCTTCCATACGTCAGGGTAGGGATCACAATACTATCATGCAGTGACTTCTTAACTTCCATACTCACCTCCCTACTTCTCATCACTGCATTCAGTGAACCAACAACCTTCCTTCCCTGCTGTACCCTTTCACGTACTTCATCCCCCAACGTTCCATCCTTACTCATCACACTACCCAAGTACTTGAATGCACTCACATTCTCCATATCCTCACCATCCAACCTCACTGTATGTTCTGTGACTTCATTCCTCTCAAACACCATAACTTTACTCTTGTTTACATTAACTTTCAGATTCCTCTTCCTATACACTGTCCCAAATTCATCCACCAAACCTTGCAACTCACATTTATCTTCACTCAACAATACTGTATCATCAGCAAACAGCAACACCGGAATCTTCCAAATCTCACTTTCATTCATTAAAGCCACCCCCACATCCACTGCCCTACCTTGCACCTCCTTTACAACCCCATCCATGTATATATTAAACAGCCATGGAGACATCACACAACCCTGTTTCAGTCCCACATTAAGATCAAAGAACTCACTCAGCTCACCATCCACTCGCACAGTAGCCCTAGCTTCGTCGTACATACTCTTCATAGGACTCACCAATTTCCCCTCCACTCCATATATTCTTAATACCTTCCACATACCTGGCCTATCTGTTCTGTCATAAGCTTTCTCCAAGTCCATGAAGGCATCATACACTTTCTTTCCCTTCTCTAGATAATTCTCCACTAAACATCTTAGAACAAATGTATGATCTACACACTCTTTTCCCTTCCTAAATCCCCCTTGTTCTTCTCCAACTAGCTCCTTTGTCATATGCCTAACCCTATCAATGAGTATTCTACCATATATTTTTTCAGTCACACTAAGAAGGCAAATACCCCTATGGTTACCACATACCTATCTCTCCCTTTTTCCTTTGTATAAAGGAACAATTATACCTGATTTCCTGTCCTCTGGAACCCTTCCCTCTTCCCAAGCCAATCCACACAACTTCCATATCCACTCCACAACAATCTCACCCCCATACCTCAGCATTTCACCACGCACTTCATGAATTCCTGGGGCCTTTCCCATCTTGATCTTCTTCATTGCTTCCACTACTTCCGCCCTACTGATCTCTTCCTCTCTCCACTCATCTCTTCTTCTCCCAGCCATTCCCCAATCACTTAAACTCGCACTGCTCTCACACAAATCCTCAAAGTGCTCCTTCCATCTCCTCATTTTCTTTCTCTTCTCCACCATCTATTATTCCTATCTTTCACTCCCCTACTATTTCCCCTTTCACACTGCCTTACTTTCTTTACCTCCTTCCAAAAAATTTCTTACTCTGCCTCCATTTCACACTCAGATTCCTCCCAAATTCTTCATCCACATTCTCCTTACTCTCCTCCACCAGTCTCTTCACCTCCCTTCTCCTGCTCACATATACCTCTCTCTTCTCTCTCTTATCTTCTCCCCTACCTCTACTCGCTAGCCATTCACTATATGCCTTCTTCTTTTGTTCTACAGCTCATTTCACCTCATCATTCCACCATGCTATCCCTTGCACACCCGTGCATCCCCTCCTCACTCCACAAACCACCTCACACACTGCGCCTATTTCTTCCATGATATCTTACATACGTCTTCCACCCCTTCCATCTGCTCTAACCCATACCTTCCCAATCTTTCTTCCACTGTGCTCTTACACTCTGTCATTTTCTCACTATCTTGCAGCTTCTCCACTCTTCTCACAGGAGCTGTTTCCTCCTGTCTTCCCCTTCGTCTCTTCAACCATTTTCTTTGCAGCTTTACCTTGACCATCACTAAGTGATGGTCCGAGACTCCATTCCCCCACCCTCTCCACACTCTTGCATCCAACACTTGTCTTCTCATTCGCTCATCCGCACACACGTAGTCTATCATTGCCTTTTGTTCAACAAGTTCACCATCCATCCTCCTCATTACTCTTCATGGATACCTGTGGATCATCTTATGCCGAAAGTAGGTGTTAGCTATTGCCAACTCCTTACCAGTACAGATGTCCACCAAAGCACTACCATTCCCATCTACTTCAGCTGGCACACCGCACTGACCAACCACTCCATCCACTCGTACATTCCCAACTTTGCCATTCATATCTCTAATCAAAAGCAATCTCTCGCTCCTCTCAAATTTGTCCATACATGCCTCTTCACTCACCCAATACTCATGTTTCACTCTTGCCACTCGGTCCTCTGTCGGCGCATACGCACATACAGTCGCCCACGCTTATATACCTACTTTCATCCTCATCCATACAATCCTTGCATCCACTGTTCCATACTCTCTTATATTCTCCTTCCACTTCTTGCATATCATCAGACATACTCCCTCTCTTGCCCTCTCATTCTCATTAACTCCCGCACATATAACTAAACCATATTCCCACTCTCTCACCCTTTCGCCTTGCCATTTAGTTTCAGTCAGTCCACATATATGCACTCTTGCATCCTCAAGCACCTGAACAATCTCACTCTCTTTCACTTCATCATTCACTCCTCTCACATTCCATGTCCCCACCCTCAGAATGTCCTTTGTCCGTGCCTTAGTCGTCAACGTATATCCATGAAGAGAAAATAGGTCCATTATTGACAATAAGTTCATGCGGGAAATTAGTCCATGGATGGAATTTGGTCCATGATGAAAATAGGTTCGTGGGAGAACCATGGGGACAATAGGTTCATACTGTAGGAAATAATAGATCCATGCAGAATATGGTCATGAGAGAAAATAACTCTGGTGACAATTGGCCGATAAGGGAAAACCAATTTGAGGTGAATAATAGGTTCATAGGTATATTGGTCATTGCTTAGAACATGTCCGTGGGTATAATAAATGGGTGGGAAGATGACCCACAGAGGGAGTATCTTGGGAGAGACTTGCGTGTTAGTCTTCTATCATACACCTTTGTCACACATGATGCTAAATATTGCTATGCTCATGCAGGGATGTCCAAGGACAGACGCTTAGAACGGAACCTCGTACACCCCAGTGTTCGCCGCTTCGTTTCTGCCTATCACCTTCAGTACTCTCATTAGAAACCTACACTTAATGCTGTAGGAAGTGCAGAGGAAAATGAAGTAAATCTTTGTATGTCATAATTTGCTCTTTTGTATGATATTTGTAAATTAAAAATAAAGAGTTCATCAAATGGTCAATATAGAGTAAGTACTATGTATTTTGTTATAAATACAACATTCAAACAGAAGTGAAAACTTTGAGTTCGAGAGATCACACCATTTCAGTTAAAATATCACAGGAATCTTTTTTAAGGTTATGCTTAGGGATTATTAGTGCTATAAAAATAGGGTATTATAAGTCATCTAGGTTCTGTAACCTTTCTAATTCTGCACGAACTGGTTGTTCTGATACCTCTCTAATTATTACAGCATCTGTGGGTAAGTAACATACACCCCCTTTCCATGATAATGTCTGATATGAGAGAGTTTTCTCAGACAAGTCAGTCTTGTGAACTTAGCTTCATCATTATATTTGCTCACCTAAGTGCGCGTCCACACGCATGCTCGAACAAGTGCTACCAACATGTATGCAACACAGTAACGAAAATGCTGCAAACATCTTTGGAACAGCAGCGTCCAGATCATGTTGGCAACATCATGATGATGTCTCAGCTGCCTGGTATGGACACACTTATCCCATCGCCTCTGCTGCCTGTGTTCGAAGCTGCACTAAAACATGTCTGCATACATCGTCCAAATACTGCTGCAAATATGTTCCCGAACATGTTGCCTGCCGTGTTGTCAACATATGGTCGAGAGCACGTATGGACGCGTGCAGACAGAACAAGTGGGAACCTGAATGTAAATAAATTCACAGTGTGTTCTTGGAAAATATTTGAAAATCGGCATCCTCATTTGCCTTCATGTCCCTCATGCAGTCGATACACACACAAAAAAATTGGGCTTTACTCTGAGTTGTATTTTCCCTGCGTGTCTTCTTGGAGGTGCTTATTAGAAAATGCAGTGATCAACGGAGTCTGCACCTTGTTGGTGCTAGTCCCTGATATTCCGAGAGTGAAATATAGATAGATGGAAAACTGTATGAAAGTATGGATAAACAGATGTGTATATATATTGTTACGTCCTATGGTCAGACTCAAATATGAAGTCCGTTTGGGTGGGGCCCGCGTGGGGATTTCCCTCTCTACAGCTCTGCCAAACCTCCTCTCTCTCTCTCTCTCTCTCTCTCTCTCTCTCTCTCTCTCTCTCTCTCTCAGTTGATTGAGAAAGTTTTAATATATTTATAAGTTTTGTTTTCTTCTATATTGTTTCAACCTTTTTCCGCACCACCACTGAGGTAAAAGTCTTGGCGCATTTTTTTTATAGAGGTTTCCGCATAAGTCCTCTCTCTGATCTTTCTTCTAAAAAATACTTGTTCACATTGTAAATAAGTTCTTTCTCCCGACTGTGGAGCACACGAGAGCGAGTCGGAGTAGCTGCCATCGTGGGTGGGGATCAGGCAGGAAATGACCGGTCACCTGTAGTCTGAGGTGGGTGTCCTTGACCTCTGGCAACGTCGGAAAGCGGCGTTGTCACTTGGTGTGGAATTTATACAAATAATTGCTATTATCCTAACGAGCGACACATTCATAACACTATATAGCCTTATTTAATATATTTAATAAGTACAGAATATTTAATATACAATTTCAAATAGTAAATAGCTGACATATGACAGAGAGAGAGATAGGTACTGGGGTTGATGCGGCAGAGCTGTAGAGAGGGAAATCCCCTCTCGGGCCCCACCCAAACGGACTTCATATTTGAGTCTGACCATAGTCCCGCACTGCTACAGGCTCCAACAGCAGTAGTACAGTACAGGAAGGACGTTGCCCAGTGAGTTGTTGTTCTTATGGTCAGCCTTTAGGTGTGCAGTAAACAAAATCAGCTGAGGCGAAAATAAACACTGGCTCCTTAAAGTTCACTGTCTTTATTCTCCAAATAATTCCACGTAATTCTTTCCAACTTCACTGTTCTCACAAGCACTGGAGCTATAAACACTTTACCAACTGTTATTACACTTAATGCTCAACACTTCACTGTTTTCTCAAGTTCCTGTGATATACTGTTTTTTTCAAGTACCAAAAATATACAGTCTTCACAGACAGTAATTACACTTAATGCTTGCAAAGCAACTCTCCACAAACTTCACTAACAGCACTGCACCAAAACCGACTGCACTTCACTCACACTAAACTGAAAGCCGACTAAAAGCCCAAAACAGTCTCTAGTAGCCCCATTCTTATATAAGCTTGCATTACTCTCGAAACTTGTACTTCTCCAACATTCTAGGACATACTGTCTTGGATCAGCCCCTAGCAACAACAGTTACCAACTACTAGACATCAAAACATGCTAGAGTTGTCTCACATTACATAACACTCTATATCATTTACCATACGAACTTAAATTACATAATTTAACAAGCAATCACTTAAATAAAACATTATAAAGAAAAAGAGCACAAATAAATGAATGTTTAACTTACGAAATAACTATGCTCACAAACAACAGGCAAACTGGCAAATCTGATGACTCGTACAGGAACTTACGGTACCAGAAACGTCTCGAAGGTACGAGACTACCTAACTGGCAAATCTCCCTTCATAACAATATATATATATATATATATATATATATATATATATATATATATATATATATATATATATATGAAAAGAGAGAGAGAGAGAGAGAGAGAGAGAGAGAGAGAGAGAGATAAGTGACACATCGAAGGACAAACACTGAGAGAAGAGGCAGAAAAACTAATAGATACAGACTGACAGACATACATACCTGTATACATGAAACTGCCATAGGCAAAGCACTTGCTGGATGGATCCAATTGTCTGCTTACTTTTCACAGGTGTGTGGGCAGTACTGCAGACATCTTGGCGGATGAATCCGATTGTATTTGTTTTCACCGGCGTGTAGGTAGTCATTTGGCGAAAGTTTTCGTGTTTCATTGCGAAGCATATTAACTGTAAACATGTATGTATTGTACTGTTAATTAGGGTTGACAGTTGACGTATTTGAAATAGTTCCTCCACCCACTGATCTATTTCTAATATTGATGTCCCCTACATTAAACCCCGTTCCTCGACTAACAGTCACCAGCTGATGAATGCAAGTGTGCAATATAGAAAGGTATTGGGCACTTGCAGTCGATCGTGGTCTGCTGGTCGAGGTTCTTCACTTTTTGTACAAATTATGTAAATACATTATACCATCTTGCTTAAGTTATTCTAATTACGGCCGACAGCTGACGTATATGGAAATGTTCCTGACTCGTCTGGTTTCCTTTCATATATTGATGTCCCCTATATTAGGTTGTGCCTCGACTGACAGTCATCAGGTGATGAGTGAAGGTATGTAATGTAGAAAGGCATTTCATATCTGCAGTCGATGGTGTTCTCTTGGTCGAGGCTTTTTACCATTAGTGTAGGTCTAGTTATTTGTCTCTTAGGATTTAGTATAGGTTAGAGATTTGTCTGTTAAGTGATTAGTTTTAGGGTCTTTAGATTAAGCATTTTAGTTTATAAGTAATATAAGGTTAAAAAAAATAAAATAAAATAATTAAAAAAATACAAAAAAAATAATAAAACAAAAATTAGTATTATATATATATATATATATATATATATATATATATATATATATATATATATATATATATATATTTGTGCTGGGAGGGGGTTGGTGATAGCCAATACCCTCTTCAGGCATGAAATGATCCACAGGTATACATGGCGAGTGATGAGAAGGGTGGGTGGTGAACTGAATGAAAGGAAGGCAATGATTGATTATGTGTGTGTGGATGAAAGGATGCGAAGATGTGTAAAGGATGCAAGAGTGTATAGAGGTTGGGGGAGTGGACTTTCTGATCACTACTTGGTGGTGGCCAGAATTAGAATGCAAGTAAGATGGAGGAATAGAAGAAGGGAAAGACGAGAGGAAGGAGTAGTTGCAAGGAGAGTGGAAAGGTTACAAGAGGATGTGAAAAAGGCAGAGTATAAGAGAGAAGTGGAGGAACGATTGGGCAAATATGAATTGGAGCAGATGGGAGACGTGGAAGGTGTGTGTAAGATATTTACAGAAGAAATATGTGCAGAATGTGATGTGGTGTGTGGAAGGAAGAGAAGACGGAGGGGGGTGCAAGGAACAGCGTGCTGGATTGAAGAGGTGAAACAGACTGTGGCACAAAAGAAGAAAGCATACAATGAATGGATGAGAAATAGGGGCGTGGAAGAAGTTGAGAGGCGGAAGAGAGAGTTATATGCAGAAAGAAAGAGAGAGGTGAAAAGATTAGTAAGAGAGAGGAAGAAGAGAGTGGATGAGGTATTTGGAAGGAATTTGAGTGTAAAGTGGAGGGACTGTAAGAAAATGTTCTGGAGAGAGGTGAAAAGGGTAAGACAGGGTGGAAGTGAAGTTAGCAGGGGAGTGAAAGATAAAAATGGTAGATTACTAGTGGAGAAGAGAGAAAAAGTGAGCAGATGGAGAGAACACTTTAAGGAATTGTTGAACGTAGAGAATGGAAGTAATTGAACGTAGAGGATGGAAGTAATGCGAGTATAAGTGGCTGGGGAATGGCTGGGAGAAGGAGAGAGGTGAGAAGACAGGAAGAAATCAGTAGGATAGAAGTTGTGGAAGCAATGAAGAAAGTTAAATCGGAGAAAGCCTCAGGAATTGATGGAATGTGTGGTGAAATGCTGAAGCATGGGGGAGAGATAGTAGTAGAATGGATGTGGAAGACGTGCAGATTGGCCTGGGAGGAAGGTAGAGTCCCGGAGTTGATATGGAAGTCAGGTATAATAATTCCCTTGTACAAAGGAAAAGGGGAAAAAGAAGTGTGTGGTAATCATAGGGGCATTTGTCTTCTTAGTATAAAAGGAAAAGTGTATGGTAGGATACATATAGACAGAGTTAGAGAAAGAACAGAGAAATTAGTTGGAGAAGAACAGGGAGGCTTTAGGAAGGGAAGAAGTTGTGTAGATCAGATATTCATTCTTAGATCTTTAGTGGAAAAGTTTCTAGAGAAGGGAAAGAAGTGTATGCGGCTTTCATGGATTTGGAGAAAGCATATGACAGGGTGGATAGACAAGGATTGTGGAAAGTGTTAAGAATATATGGAGTAGATGGGAAGTTGTTGAATGCTGTGAAGAGTATATACGATGGTGCGAAGGCTGCAGTGCGTGTGGATGGTGAACTAAGTGAATTTTTCTCTTTGAAAGTTGGTTTGAAACAGGGATGTGTCATGTCTCCATGGTTGTTCAATCTGTACATGGATGGGGTAATAAAAGAGGTACACGGTAGGGTAGTGGGTGTTGGAGTGGCCCTGGTGAGAGAGGACAGAGTTTGGAAACTCCCTGTACTGTTGTTTGCAGATGATACTGTGTTGTTGAGTGAAGACGAAGGGGAGCTGCAAGGCTTGGTGGATGAGTTTGAGAGAGTGTGTAAGAAACGGAATCTAAAGGTGAATGTAGGGAAGAGTAAAGTGATGGTCTTTGAGAGAGGTGAAGTTAGTGAATGTACAGCGAAGTTGGATGGTGAGGATTTGGAAAATGTGAGTACGTTTAAGTACTTGGGTAGTGTGATGAGTAAGGATGGAGGTCTGGAGGGTGAAGTGCTTGCAAGGGTACAGCAGGGAAGAAAGGTTGCTGGTTCCTTGAAAGCAGTGATAAGAAACAGGGAAGTGAGCATGGAAGTGAAAAAGTTACTACATGACAGTATTGTGATACCAACTCTAACGTACGGAAGTGAAGCTTGGACATTGTTGGAAGGACACAAGTCAAGAGTGAGAGCAGTGGAAATTAGTTATTTAAGAGGAGCCTGTGGAGTCACGTGGAGAGACAGGCTGACGAATGAGGATATACGAGTAAAGGAGCGTTGTGGTGTTGATGTGGACGTGATACGATGCGTTATGAGGAACACACTGAGGTGGTTTGGCCATGTGGAGAGGATGGAGGGTGAAAGACTGACGAAGAGAGTGTATGTGAGTGAGGTGGAGGGGGGAAGAGGGAGGGGGCGGCCGAGGATGAGATGGAGGGATGGGGTGGAGAGGTATATGAGAGAGGGGGGTGTGAGTTGGGAGCAGGGCAGTGAAATGGCGGGGGACAGGGCGACTTGGAGGCGATTTGTTTGTGGCCACCCCAAACGGGATTGAGGCATCTGGCAATATATATATATATATATATATATATATATATATATATATATATATATATTTATACATTGTTACATAGCCTATGATTTCATCATCCTTTGTATAATTCTAACGTACAGTATGCTGCATGTTTGATCACGATTCGCCTCGTGGCTTCCATAGTGACCAGGCTTGCGTGTTCTACCTCACCCCCCCCTTCTTCCCCTTATAGTAGAATAAGTCGTTCTTTCTGTTGTTCAGAGCAGGAGTGTCAACTCTTTGGCCCCTATGGTTTGATTTGCGCGTCCTTCTTACAAGTTGTATCAAGCTCTGCCGGCCCGTATATATAATGAGCTCAGTCTCTGCATTAATTGCCACTTAGATCTGCTTCTCATTTTGTTCACATCTCTGTCCTCCCCTGTATAGTGTATTATCTTTGTGAGTGCTCAGGAAGTCTCCAACCATCTAGCTGCTGTATAATTTGAGTATAAGTGTTGTTACCCTTTTTTCTTGTACTGTATGGCCTAAGGTGTTAATTTGCAGGCCTGGTAAGGTTTTTGTGATTCATGTAAAGTTTTTGATGTCAGCCATTATTAATATTTTGTATCTGTAATAATATATCTTAAATTAACTGAGCATTATCCGGTTTTCTCATTTTATCAGGGCTGACTTAGATAAATTTACTCTTCCTAATTTCGTGTTAATAGAGGCTATTGCAGTTAACCATATATTTAACCTGTTTGTGCCATTACATTATCCTTATGAGTCCTGAATGTTTAGTTGTTAGTTTGAGCATTAAACTTTAACTTGTAATTTTACCTAACTCTTTTGTTTTGAACCTGGAACTTTGCGGGACAGTAGTAATTTTAGTATTCTCACTTGAAGTGTTCATTATCTCTCTCTCTGTTCCGTAACATAAATTTGGCGACCTCTTATCAGGATATTCAGGATATTATCATAAGGATATTGCTTGATATTTTGTGACTGTGATTTATTCATGATGTCTACTATTACTACTCTTGATGAAGCCAAAGATTTTTCGTCAAATGTGCAAACAATGTGTGATGTAGAAAACAGAACCAAGAATGAACTTGCTTGTTGCTCAACAATTGGGAATTGCTGTTCACTCTCATCATTCTAAAGATCAAATTGTTGGCATGATTAATTAAAGCTTGTTTAATGTAACTCCTCCAGATGAGCAAACGCAGATTGAAATAGCTAAGTTACAGCTAGCCCTGCGGGAGGCTCGTGCTAAGGAGGCTGAGTTTCAGGCACGTGCTAAGGAGGCTGAGTCTCAGGCTCGTATTCAGGAGGCACAGATTGAACTTGCTTGGATTCAGGCAGACCATGAGTATCGCATGAAACAAGGTGGAACTGGATCATCTAGCTCTGATGATTTTGATGTGGCTAAAAATGTTAAACTTGTCCCTCCTTTTAATGAATCTGATTTAACAAAGTATTTTCAGTTGTTTGAGAGGGTAGCTACAGGTTTTAATTGGCCCAAAAAGTATTGGCCAGTACTCCTTCAGAGTGCTGTCACCGGTAAAGCTAAAGTAACTTATGCATCTTTGCCTCAGGATCAATCTGAAAATTATGATGTAGTTAAGAGCTTGATTCTTAAGGCCTATGAGCTTGTTCCTGAAGCCTATAGAGTAAAATTTAGGACAACTTATAAGCAAGATAAGCAATCCCATGTTGAGTATGCAAGAATCAAAGAAGATCTGTTAGAGCAGTGGTTAAATTCTAAGAATGTAAATTCTGATTTTGATAAATTTAAGCAGATGATTTTGTTGGAGGACTTCAAAAGGTGTATTAATAAAGATGTAAGCCTATATCTTGATGAGAAAAGAATAGATAATTTGTCTGATGCCGCAGTTTTAGCTGATGAATATGTTCTCACTCACAAGAGATATTCTAAAGAAAAAAGGAAAGCTGAGAGTAAGTACGTTGCCTCTACTCAGAGTACAGGTAACAGGAAAGGGAATAAAGATGACGTTTCTCAGGAAGTAAATACCAGCTCCACCTCTAGATTTCAGAAAAGTAAATGTACTTATTGTAGTAAGCTTGGTCATACTATGGAGAAATGTTTCAGGAGACAGCATGATGTGAACAAAAAGGAGTCTTTAAATATTCAGTCAATTGGTCTAGTGTCCACCCTTGAGAGTTCTCAGAATTCTTTAACCGAGTTAACTGAACCTGGTTTGAGGGGTAAATTAAATTCTCATGATGAAGCTCCTCTTTGGAGCAGTAACGTGGGTGACACTCTCAAGAGTTCATGTGCTAATTTCCTGTCTGATGGTTTTGTCAGCCTCTGGACAGTAATGACAGGAAATCAGTTAAAATAGATCGTGATACAGGTGCTTGCCAATCCCTTATGCTGACCAGTGTTCTAGGCTCTAATGTTAATTCCTCTGATGAAACTAATCTTACAAGGTGTAGGGAATAATTACTTCTCTGTCCCTCTGTGCAGAGTGAATTTAGAGTCTAGTTTTGTTAAGGGTTCCGTTATGGTTGGGTTGGTTGAGACACTCCCAATGTCAGGTGTAACTTTCTTACTTGGGAATGATATTGGTGGAAGTCAAGTGTGTCCAGCTCCTCAGTTGTCTAGTGAACCAGTGACTGCGACCGAGGATTGTGATATCCCTGAGGTGTTCTCTGCATGTGCTGTCACTAGGGCTAAGTCTAAAGTTACTGGTGACTTAGAGGATAATGATGATGATGATGTTATCTTAGCTGACACTTTTCTTGCTAATTTGGACCTCTCACCAGATGAGGCAGTACCCCGTAGTGTTGATAATTTGTCTTGTCAAGAGTTGGTTGAGTTGCAGGTTGCTGACCCTGAGTTGAAAGATCTAGCTAACTCTGCTTGCAGTGAGGAAGAGTCAGCTGGTGCTTTTACTTGTTTTTATATAAAGTCAGGAGTACTTATGAGGAGGTGGAGACCCCCAACAGCATCAGCCGACTGTGAATGGGAGGTTGTACATCAAGTTGTCATCCCTCGTGTTTGCAGGCAGGATATAATTAGAGTGGCTCATGATTCCAGTTTGGCAGGACACCTTGGAGTGAGGAAGACTGTGGCACGCATTTTGAAACACTTCTACTGGCCAGGTATCTTCAGAGATGTTTCCTGGTATTGTAAGTCTTGTCACACCTGTCAAGTTGTGGGGAAGTGTGATCAGACCGAAAAGGTTGCACCTCTAATTCCCATTCCTCCTTTTGAGGCGCCATTCACCCGTGTGTTGGTGGATATTGTGGGCCCTCTTCCTAAGACTTCTTCAGGATTTTCTTATGTGTTGACCCTGATTGATATAGCTACTCGTTATCCTGAAGCCATTCCACTTAGAAATATCTCAGCAAAGAACGTGGTTAAAGAAATGCTAGGGTTCTTCACAAAGTTTGGTCTGCCCAAGGAGGTACAGTCAGACTGGGGAAGTAATTTCATGTCAAATGTTTTCAAGCAGTCTCTGAAAGAGTTGGGCATCACCCAGATCACGTCTTCAGCTTACCATCCCCAGACCCAAGGAGCGTTGGAGAGATATCATCAAACACTCAAATCGATGCTCAGGAAATACTGTTTGGAACATCAGAAAGACTGGGATAAAGGTCTTCCATTCGTTGTATTTGCCGCAACAGAGGGCTTCTCACCCTTTGAACTACTGTTTGGCCATGAAGTAAGAGGACCCCTTAAGCTACTCAAGGAATGCTGGCTGTCGGAGGAAGATGATGTCAACCTGCTGGAGTATGTGATGAAGTTCAAAGAACGGCTGTCCACTGCTTTACAGCTGGCGAGAGAGAATTTAGGAGCTGCTCAGAAGATGAAGACTTGGTTTGATAAGAAGTCCAGGTTACACCACTTTCAGCCAGGAGATCAGGTTTTGATTCTGCTTCCAGTGCATGGGCAACCTCTTCAAGCCAAGTTTAGTGGTCCTTATTTCGTGGAGAAGAAACTCAGTGATGTCAGCTATGTCATCGCCACACCAGATCATAGAAAGAACAAGCAACTTTGTCACATCAACATGCTAAAGTTATATCACAGGCGGGACGAAAATAACCCAGTCTGCACTGTAGCTGTTCCACCCGAGTCTGCAAGTGAAGTTCTCCCATGCAGCATGAGCCTGAGTGATAGTTTGGGAAAGAATCCTGATATCATGAATGATCTCCAGACTAAGCTTTCTCATCTAGCTCCCGAGGAAAGGCAGGAGTTTTCGGCATTACTGCAGGAGTGCCCGCAAGTGTTCCATGCCACTCCAGGAAGAACCACTGTGTTGATGCATGATGTCGATGTTGGTGACGCAAAGCCTATTAAACTGTCTCCTTACCGTGTGAACCCAGTGAAAGTTCCTCTCATCCAGAAGGAGCTTGGCTACCTGTTGGACCACAAGATGATTGAGCCCTGTCAGAGCGAGTAGAATTCTCCTGTCACTCTATTCCCTAAGCCAGGTGGGTCACAGCGGCTTTGCATCGACTACAGACATGTTAATCAGATAACCAGACCAGACACTTACCCTCTCCCTCACGTGGAAGATTGCATAGACAAGATCGGAAAGGCTAGGTACATAAGTAAGTTTGATTTGTTAAAGGGATACTGGCAAGTACCTATGACTGAACGTGCTAGGGAGATCTCATGTTTTGTAACACTAGGAAAGACTTTTGCATGTTCTGTAATGCCATATGGTATGAAGAATGCACCAGCCACTTTTAAGAATCACATAAATGTTGTAACAGAGGGTTTGGCAGGGTGTGTTGTTTATATTGATGATGTATTAATCTTCAGTGACAGCTGGAAAGATCACCTATGCCATGTCAATAAATTTCTTGAGCGTTTGGTTCAGGCTAATCTTGTAGCTAATTTATCAAAGTGTGAGTTTGGTCAAGCTAAAGTTTAGTACCTTGGGTACGTAATTGGTGATGGACACGTTGCACCACCAGGAGCTAAGGTTCAGGTTAAAGTGATCTTCCCAGACCTAAAAGTAGGAAAGAGCTACAAAGATTTTTGGGAATGGTAGGTTATTAAAGGAGATTTGTTCTTAACTTTTCAATTCTTGTATCACCACTTACAGACCTACTGAAAAAGGGAGTTAAATTTGTCTGGACCGATAATTTTCAGCAAACTAAAAGCTATCCTATTAAGTCAGCCAGTGCTTGCTACTCCAAATTTTGCTAAGCCTTTTAAGATGGCTGTTGACGCAAGTGATACAGGAGCTGGGGCTGTTTTCCTGCAAGAGGATGATCAGGGTATTGAACATCCTGTATCTTATTACAGTAAGAAGTTCACTCCACCTCAAAAGAACTACTCAACTATTGAGAAAGAGCTTTTGGCCTAGATTTTGGGTTTACAACATTTTTCATTTTATTTGTGTTCTGGTTTTGACCCCATAGTCATTTATACCGATCATAACCCACTGAAATTCCTTAGTAAGTTTAAAGAGAAAAATCAGAGATTGACAAGATGGACTCTACTTCTTCAGGAGTATTCATTAGACATACAACATGTCAAGGGGAAAGAAAATGTTATTGCAGATTGCTTATCTAGACTTTAGACAGATTGTTTTAGAGTAATAAGAAATTTCCTTTGTAAATTTCTTTTTCTTTGTCGGGAGGTGTTACATAGCCTATGATTTCATCATCCTTTGTATAATTCTAACGTACAGTATGCTGCATGTTTGATCACGATTCGCCTCGTGGCTTTCATAGTGACCAGGCTTGCGTGTTCTACCTCACTCCCCCCTTCTTCCCCTTATAGTAGAGTAAGTCGTTCCGTCTGTTGTTCAGAGCAGGAGTGTCAACTCTTTGGCCCCTATGGCTTCATTTGCGCGTCCTTCTTACAAGTTGTATCAAGCTCTGCCGGCCCTTATATAATGAGCTCAGTCTCTGCATTAATTGCCACTTAGATCTACTCCTCATTTTGTTCACATCTGTGTCCTCCCCTGTATAGTGTATTATCTTTGTGAGTGCTCAGGAAGTCTCCAACCATCTAGCTGCTGTATAATTTGAGTATAAGTGTTGTTACCATTTTTCTTGTACTGTATGGCCTAAGGTGTTAATTCGCAGGCCTGGTAAGGTTTTTGTGATTCATGTAAAGTTTTTGATGTCAGCCATTATTAATAAAATTTTGTATCTGTAATAATATATCTTGCATTAACTAAGCGTTATCCTGTTTTCTCATTTTATCAGGGCTGACTTAGATAAATTTACTCTTGCTAATTTCATGTTAATAGAGGCTATTGCAGTTAACCATATATTTAACCTGTTTTTGCTATTAGATTATCCTTATGAGTCCTGAATGTTTAGTTGTTAGTTTGAGCATTAAATTTTACCTAACTCTATTGTTTTGAACCTGGAACTTTGCGGGTCAGTAGTGATTTTAGTATTCTCACATGAAGTGTTCATTATCTCTCTCTCTGTTCCGTAACAATATCTATCTATCTATCTATCTATCTATCTATCTATATATATATATATATATATATATATATATATATATATATATATATATGCATGAAAGTGTGTATGTTTATATGCATGGATGTGTGTATGTATGTATGTATATATATATATATATATATATATATATATATATATATATATATATACGTTAGTATATATATGTATATATGTATATATGTACAGTATATACATATATATATTTTTGCCTTAATGACCAGGGGCTCCGGCCCCAATGGTCGATAGGAAAAAAAAAAAAGCGAAGCATACGATGGGTTTATAGAGCTAAAAATTGCATTGCCAGGTGTGACAGACGTTTCTCTTCAATTGGTAAGAACAAAAATACTATTTTCAAAATCTGAAAAAAATGGTGCTTGGGCCGGCCACTGGGTCCAAATGATTTCCGTACCCAGGGCCATTGAGGGGTATCAACCCCCTTCCAGTCCAGAGCCTTTGACCGATTTTGACGAAAACAATAACCTTCCATGACTTACAGGTATCTACCTTCTGATTTTTTTTTTTTTTTCAGTACGATTATCGCAAAATTGTGAGTTGTAGAGAGTAGACAAACCGAGAGACAGGCACGCAAACATACGGAACTGACCAACATGCTTACCGAATCTTTCGATTCGGGCAAGCAACAAGTACATAAACATTAAGAATTTTGCCGGTAAGATAATATGTATCATACACTGTTTGGTGAGACGATAAGCTTGACATCTTTGTATGGTAGGAAATTGAGAGAGAGAGAGAGAGAGAGAGAGAGAAGAGAGAGAGGTGGGGGATTTTTTTTTTTTTTATAGTTATTATTTTCCCCATGGAGGGACAGGTTGACGAATGAAGAAGTGAAGGAACGTTGTGGGGTAGATGTGGATGTGGTTGAAAAGATTAGGAGAAATACACTGAGGTGGTTTGGACATGTGGAGAGGATGGAGAATGAAAGACTGACTAAGAGGGTGTATGTAGGTGAGGTGGAGGGAGGGAGAGGGAGGGGTAGACCGAGGATGAGGTGGAGGGATGGAGTTGAGAGGTATATGAGGGAGGGGGGGTGAGTTGGGGGGAGGGGAGTCAAATGGTGGGTGACAGAGTGACTTGGAGGCGTTTTGTCTGCGGCCACCCTTTGCGGGATTAGGGCGTCGGGCTATAGATAGATAGATAGATAGATTTTCCCCAACCAGTGAGAATGCTATATATTAAAATTCACCAGACAGTGACAATACCAAAGTCACTACTTTCACTAACACCCGAGTGTATATTGTGAAACAAGAACTTATGATAAAGGCAATAAAATAGGATCCATTGTTAATATGAAACCAGAAAATGACCCACCTTACAGCACGAATGGCAAACAAGTCCTTGCTTATCTGCACCAGTGCCTACCGTAAACAACATGGAACCATCAGACACATTCATTTGCACGGACCATCCACCAGTTCTGTAATTTCCGGCTCACTTCTCGAAGGAATTTTCTTGACTGGAGGCAGATAACATCGTATGGTGTCGTCAATTACTAACACTTCACGTGAATACCCTTGATCAAAAACAGGTAACAGCGTGTGTTTTCGTTAATTCCATTTTGCCTTACTTAGAATTATTAATAATTACTTGTGATGAATTTGGGCTCCTTGAAACTTTTTATCCTTTTTTTTTTTTTTTAATACTGCTTGCAGCAAGAGAACTGATTTTATGTTTTCTTTGTATGCTACTGAAGCCACCCAATGTGCTATGTAGGATGCACAAAGTTCCCATGTGCAGAGCTCTTCATCCAGAACGCAGTAGCCGTCGCCAGCATATTTGTATGTAGGCTACTGAACTGTACATAAAAAGTCTCCTAAAGAAAACCTAACGATCTGTCCTAACTTAAAATAACATAACGGGATTTAGCCTCCTCGAGTCCCCCCCCTCCCCCTGCCGATTTTAACAGCTTGTGAGTACTTTTTGCACGAAAGAACTTTGTGCATACGACACCGGATTATTCAGAACGAGCAATACTTTATAATAGGCAAATGAATAGTACAAGAAATTTCTACATTTTTCCAAAAACTGATATAAGCTCTCGGCCAGTTTCAAGACTCTTTGTGTCATTGTCATAATGAAAGACTTGCAGCGGTGTCACCCATCATCAACTGTTTCACTTTCAACAGTTAAATAAGCTTCAGTTACAGTTGGTTCTAATTCATCTCTGCACTTGATGGCAGTTCAGCAACATGAAATCTTCAAGCTCCTTGTGAGAGATAGAAGTGGAATTCAACAGCCCTGTTTTGCTCCCAGCAAGTAACCGTTTAATTTTTTTTTTTTTTTTCTCTGATAAATACCTGTTCCACACTTTTTGCGACTCTTAACAGGCATTTATTAACTGAGTCCTGTGCATTTTGGTATTTCTGAGCAGTTTTTGAAAATAAATTTTGGCCTATCTAACTTCCATTTGTAGTGTGAAAAAGTCAAAATTTTTGCAGGTTGTAGGTATCTGAAGAGGAGTTGCTTCAGTAAATGTAAGTTTTATTTTAACCCCTACACCGCGGGCATGTTTACCGATGTTTTGCGTGTGCCGCGGGGTTATTCGGGCTCTGACAGACTCTCAAAAAATATTTGCCAAAAATCAGTTATTAGTCCTAGAATAATAAAATTACATATGCTTATGGCACATACCTTCAGCTTTCTCCTGGAATGTTTGTTGAGCCTTCATCAGTTACCGTAGGACTTGTGGAGACCTCTGAAGTTGGGTAATGAAGTCTCCACTTTACACTTCCCGACAACCCGTAATATGATTACCACAGCCAGATATTAACACTATAAACACTACTCTATGATTTTCAAGTAGTTTGGGATCCATACTCCAAAAAAAAAACACTGTGAAAGCAATGAAAATTACGAGCGCGTCTGACCGTCGCACTGGCACTAGTTCGCTCTTGGTTCTCTGTCATTTATTATTCATAAAACCCCTCACACTTTATATTTCTATTTCTATATAACACTTATATATATCTACAGTCTTTATTCATAAGTTTCCTTCAGTAGTATTAGCTTATTGTCACTGTAGGGATTCAATTTCTTTCAGTAAAATACGTAGCATTCACTTTCTCGTCCTGTATACTAGCATTGAGAATGAATGTCACTTTCATCTTCACTCTCATAACTCATAGTATTCAGACATGCTAGAGTGAAACTTTCACTTTCATTACATCTAGGGTATATACTCGTATTCTTATAACACTACTCATTTACATTTCTATTTACGTTCTCTATTTTATTTACGTTATTTACATTTCTATTTTATTTACACTGTGTTATTCACTGTCACTTGAAGTAACTTATAAAACTATTTTCCATTGCTCACGTATATTTACATTCATTACTTTCACTTGCTGTTTACACATTATTTACACATTATTTACAATTCCACTTGCACTGTTTTACTCAATAGAAAGATCGTAGTCACTCTTTTATCAATTGTCAGCCCTTTACCTCTTTCCACACGAGGTTTAGTAGGGGGTAAATGTCACAGGGCCCTTTGCATGGGGGTGAAAAAGTCCCTGAAGTCAGCAAGAAGGAACAGACGTACCTCCACTTCGGAAGATGAGAGTAAACTGATAAGGGAGGGCCGGGGTAGAGGCCTACTTAGGGGATATTCAGTGCTACCAATGTTAGATCTTGAAACAGCTATGTATAGCACTGAAATGACTGGCAGGAAATCTAGACAATACATTATAAATTAGGTAGTTCCA
Source organism: Coenobita brevimanus (assembly GCF_032717465.1). NCBI lineage: Eukaryota > Metazoa > Arthropoda > Malacostraca > Decapoda > Coenobitidae > Coenobita > Coenobita brevimanus. The sequence continues at coordinate 23,772,321 of NC_137021.1, read as the reverse complement.
GGTGAATGTAAATATCACTTAGGCTTCTCCCTTCCCTCCTTACATGTATATTTATTACAAAAATAGATTATACGGCATATTTCAAGGGGAAAAAAACAGCGAAAATTAACGAACGAGTGCACATGAGGTGTTGTCAGGTGATAATTAGCCAATTCCAGGTGTATGGCACTCTCACTTACCTTATTTCTTTCTTGTATATATTATTTGGTATAAGAATAGGACATAGGGCTTATTTCAATGGATGAAATCAGTGAAATATTCCAGGAATGATTTACTTAGCGTAGCACAGCCAGGCGGGCGAGAGGATAGGGTAATGGAGGGGGGGTAGGGAGGGGAGTCAAGAATGGGGAGAAATGGCTAAATTGTCAACAATGGATGGGAGTACAGTTGAGATTAGGAGTGCTGACTAGTGTTGGACATTGGCAGTACTGATAGATGATACAAGCCCCCACTTGGAAGCCCGGGTGAATTCAAAATAACACAGAATCACAAAAGCGACGCCCCGGGGTATGATCCCTTGCTCCCAAGCGTCACGAAAGTGACGCCCCGTGGTTAAAGGGTTAAGCAACTGAACCTTATCATTTCAGTAGCTATTAGTCTAGTTTTTTTTCTTTGTATTTTGCTATTTTTATGGTGGTATACAATTATTTTTACTCGTCCCCACCCCAGACACTCGGTTTGTCTGTTTGTTTGTCTGTCTTTCTGCCTGTTAACAACTTCATGCAAAAACTACTGGTGCGATTTTGACTAAAATTACAGGGAAAATGGGTTATGACCTTTTGATCACTCATAAAATTTTGGGCCAAACTGGGCCAAGGCACAGGCTGTAGGCCCAAGAAATGTAAAAGAAGAAATAAAATATATATATTTTTTTTCACTATAACTCTTTTCAGATTCGTCATATCGACATGAAACCAAAACCTATAGGTGCATCTTTCAAATCTGGAGCCTATAACATGCCTCGTTATTCAGTTCCTAGGTAATGTAAGGTTAGGAAGAGGTACTAAAAGATGTCAAGGAAGTATGATGGAAGTGTCCGCCATTTTTATAAAACTTACTCGAATCTTGGTTAAGTTACATTAAATTCCTAGGTTAGGTTAGGTTAGGTTAGAATAGACGGTTAGGAAGAGGTACTAAAATATGTCAGGGACGTATGCTGGAAGTCTCCACAATTTTACTCGAGAAAGAGTTGATACAACGGAAGGAACGTGGCTACAAACAATTGTGAAAGAAAATTAACATAAAACGTTAATTTAAAACCCCGAAAATAACCCTAAAAATGTAGAAGACTATCAGGAAAAAGAACCGATCTCGTGAGGTGCTTCTCCTGCTTAAAGAAAATCGTACTATAGTCGCGGCGCACCACTCTGAGGTTGTCATTATCGTACCCTGGCAACCTACCATTCAAAAGTGCGTCCGATTTCGTATCACAATATACACGAATTATATTACTATGCACGAATATATTATACACGAATATAATTATACGCGAACATATTATACACGAATAACTTGCGTCTCATATTATACACGATGTCAGAGACACTTTGAATGGTAGGTTGTCAGAGTACGATAATAACAACCTCAGATTGGCGTGCCGCGACTATAGTATGTTTGTTATTGCTTTTATATGAAATACAGGCGTAAATAACCTAAGTTAATATAGACTAACAGTACTTCGGTGAGACAATTTTCCATTTGTCAGAGCATCGTACAATAAAAGTGTTTCGGTTAAACTAAACAATAGCCGGGGTATTGCCACTGAGCTCTGTAATAGATATGATAGAGTTCAGTGGGTACTGCACAGAAAATACAGACGAATGCTGCCTTTACCAGATTTGTCTTCTCGTATAACCGTTGTTTAGGAAAGAAAATGTAGCTCTTTATAACCAATAAATAACCCATTATATATATATATATATATATATATATATATATATATATACATATATGAGTGAGAGCAGTGGAAATCAGTTATTTAAGAGGAGCCTGTGGAGTCACATGGAGAGACAGGCTGACGAATGAGGATATAAAGGAGCGTTGTGGTGTGGATATGGATGTGATAGGAAGCGTTATGAGGAACACACTGAGGTGGTTTTGCCATGTGGAGAGGATGGAGGGTGAGAGTGTATGTGAGTGAGGTGGAGGGGGGTAGGGGGAGGGGGAGGCCAAGGATGAGATGGAGGGATGGGGTGGAGAGGTATTTGAGAGAGGAGGGTGTGAGTTGGGAGCAGGGGAGTGAAATGGCGGGGGACAGGGCGACGTGGAGGCGATTTCTTTGTGACCACCCCAAACGGGATTGAAGCGTCTGGCAATATATATATATATATATATATATAATATATATATATATATATATATATATATATATGTACAGTATATATTGTGAGGAGTAGACTAATACCAGTCGAGCAGGGCAGTACTCCCATGGTGGATGGAGAGCTGATGACAGGGAGAGCTGGAGCTCCCGTTTCATCAGCCATCGGGACTAGGTCCCGACCATCCCCCTTTGCTGAACTTTTTCAGTGTCTCAGCAACACAGAGCATAGGCCAGCATGCTCTTCAATACAAGTTTCTCTATCAACACCAAACTACATGCACAGTATACACTTCACTTCCTTCCCCCAAATTTAAAAAATCATGGCAGCACTACACGTGGCCTCGGAGCCCCCAGGGGGGACAACGATAAATGTCCCCACCTTCCGCCCCTCTCCCGGTGATGACTCGAGCTGCCTGGAACCACTGTCTGATTCTTTTCTTCTTCATTTCTGCAACATTTGCGGCCTTTCCTCTAACTTTTTCTCTGTTGAGCACCACCTCTCCTTCTCTGTACCTCACCTTCTTTTTCTAACTGAGACTCAGCTGTCTGAGGCAACTGACAACAAACCTTTTTCTGTATCCTCCTACTTTCTCTATATTCATTTCAAAGCCAATGGTGGATGTTGCGTATATGTACGCAACGACATATCTTGTTCTCATGTTCCTGAATTCGATTCTTCTGAATTCTCTACACTCTGGCTTCGGCTTTCCTGTCATTCTCTGACTAAATATATCTGCGCTGTTTACTTATCTCCTAATTCTACTATCAAAAAATCTTTGACTATCTTACTTCTACGATGGAACACATTCTATCCATTTCTCCTTTCTCTGAAATCTCCATTTTAGGAGATTTCAATGTTCACCACCACCTTTGGCTCTCCTCTCCTTTCGCTCATCCACCTGGTGAAGTAGCCCACACCTTTTCTATCCTTAATGACCTAGAGCAGCTTGTACATCACCCTACCTGTATCCCTGACTGCCTTGGCGAGAGCTCCAACATACTTGACCTCTTCCTTACTACTAACCCTTTTGCTTACACTGTAAATTTTTTCTCTCTGTTGGGCTCCTCTGATCAAACCTTATCACCTTAACCTGTTCTATCGCTCCGGTATGGCCTGTGGACCCTCCAAAGAAACTTCGTCTGTGGCACTTTGGAGCTGAGGATTGGGAGGCCCTCAGGCAGTACTTTTTTGATTTTCCATGGAATGATTATTGTTTCCATGGCCGGGAGCCATCTGAGTGTGCCTTGCGCATTACAGAGGTTATTCTCTCAGGCATGGAAGCGTACATTCCTTTCTCATATCCTCTGATTAATGCAAAAAAAACTTTGTTTAATCATGCTTGTTTTAATGCTGTCTGCAACAAGGAGAGGGCTTATAAAAGGTACCGGAGCAAACCCACTCCTGAATCACATATTTTATACGTTTCTGTCCGGAATCGTGCTAAGTCTGTTCTTCGCTCTGCTAAAAATAATTTCATCTGTACTAAATGCTCTCAACTCTCCAACTCGAATTCTTCCCGCTCCTTCTGGCACCTTGCCAAAAACCTTTCTAACAACATTACCTCATCATCCTTCCTTCCTCTTTTCTACTCTGATGGTTCTGTAGCTATTTCTTCTACTAATAAAGCAGATCTCTTCACTCAGACTTCCTCCTCCAATTCCACCTTAGACGATTCCGCTGCTGTTCCTCCGTCACTTCCCCCCTCTGACTTCCTCATGACTGACATTAAAATGTCTTCAGCTGATGTATTTTCTGCCATCACTGGCCTCAATACTAATAAGGCATATGGGCCTGATGGAGTCCCTCCTATTGTTCTCAAGAACTGTGCTTCGGTGCTTACACCCTTCCTGGGCAAGCTCTTTCTTCTTTGTCTATCAACTTGTACCTTTCCTTCTTGCTGGAAGTTTGCTCTCATTCATCCAGTCCCACACAAGGGTGACCATTCCCAACCCTCTAACTATCGTCCAATTGCTTTAACATCCTGTGACTCAAAAGTTTTCAAGTCTATTCTTAACAGAAAGATTTTAAAGCATCTACCCTATCATAACCCTCCTTTTGATCATCAGTTTGGGTTCCGTCAGGGACGTTCCATTGGCAATCTTCTCACCTACCTTTCAGACTCCTTGTCATCCTCCTTTCGGAACTTTGGCGAAAGCTTTGCCATTGCACTTGACATCTCTAAGGCTTTCGATCAAGCCTGGCATAAATTTTTAATTTCCAAACTGCCCTCTAATGGCTTCTTTCCTTCTATCTGTTCCTTCATCTCTAGCTTCCTTTCTGGACGTTCTATAGCCGCTGTTGTAGATGACCATCATTCTTCTCCTAGATCTATCAACAGTGGTGTTCCTCAGGGCTCTATCCTATCACAAACTCTCTTCCTTTTATTCGTCAATGACCTTCTAAGCTGTATATCTAACCCTATCCACTCTCATGCACATGACTCCACCCTTCACCTTTCCATTCGGTTCTCGGAACGTCCATCTCAGCAGTTACTTCAACAAACAAGGGATGAAGCTATGGCACACTTAATGTCTGACTTGGCTCGTATCTCTGACTGGGGTAAAAATAATCTGGTTGTTTTTAATGCATCAAAGACTCAGTTTTTACACCTATGAACCCGACAAAATCTTCCACAGGTATACCCACTAATGTTTAATAATATTTAGCTTAATCCTGCATCATCCTTGAACATGTTTGGGTTTTCATTTACTCGGGACTTATCTTGGAAAGATCATATTACATTTCTTGTAAAATCTGCTTCCAAGAGATTAGGTGTGCTAAGCTGACTCCGTTCCTTCTTTACCCCTACACAATTATTGACTCTATACACGGGTTTTATCCGCCCCTGTGTGGAGTACAACTCTCATGTGGGGAGGCTCCCCACATGCAGCTCTTCTCAATAGGGTGGAGTCAAAGGCTTTTCGTCTCATTAACTCTCCTTCTCTTACTGACTTCCTTCAACCTCTGTCTCTTCATCGCACTGTTGCATCTTTATCTCTTTTCTATCGCTACTTCAATGGTCACTGTTCCTCTGAACTGTCTGCATGCATTCCTCCACCTCTATGACAGGCACATAGCACCTGTCTAGCAGCAAACTCTCATCCCTTTCCAGTCCAACTCTCCAATGCAAGAGTTAACCGTTACTCCCAGTCCTTCATTTATGCAACAGGTCAACTCTGGAACTGCATCCCTCTGTCTGTATTTCCTGTGTCCTGTAATCTCCAGTCTTTCAAATGCAGTGTGTCCAGGCATCACGAAATGATTGGATCTTGAATTTGGCTCTCTCTTGTATTATGTTTTTCTCTTGGAAGGAACAACAGTTGTGGGCTCGCGGCCTTTGGTTCCTTTTTCCTCGCATAATATATATATATATATAAATATATATATATATATATATATATATATATATATGGATCCTCTATGGTACAGTGGAAGAGTGTCCATCTTGCATGCTTGTGGGCGCGGGTTCGCCTCCCACCAGAGTTGTAAAAACTTTGGGAAGCGTTCACCGAGCCACTGACCACTTTGGCAGACATAAGGGGTGCTGTGGTTGAACCAGTGTCTCATACTAGCCCTCTCAGGCACAGGTGATTTGAGTCGTTTGATTGTTTAACAACCTGTAAAGCACACCATGACACGAATCGGAAAAACTAAAAAAATATGACACACATCAGCAGGAAACTTGTGTCCTCCTTTGTTTGACACAATGTGCATCATGGTGCGTTCTACAGGATGGTATTTAATGACTCGATTGGAGACCGTGCATAAAAGGGCTAGTATGCTTGCACCCAGACGGCTCAAGGTGGGCCGATTACACTTGGGTCACACACTATACACACATCCAGAGCCACTGCAACACTAGAGTCACACTCACAAGTACTTCTCACCCTACATACAGTCTCTAAAAGACAGCCTAAACCACTGGGTAGAGATAAATTGGCTGTATCGTCCCTGCTTCGGTAGGGATAGGCCGGTCCTGCAGTGGACCTCAATGGCTGATATATATATATATATATATATATATATATATATATATATATATATATATATATATATATATATATATATATATATATATATATACATATATATATATATATATATATATATATATATATATATATATATATATATATATATATATATATATATATATATATATATATATCATCTGTCAAGTTGCCTACTTATACCTATGAATCTGAAGGTAATTGCGACCCTCATCCACTCACTTGATGTAGAGCTGCCTACTTCTTCCTTCACCTATACTTTTATTTTTATGTGCCTGCCCTCCTCTCTTCCTATTTCATCCTTCTTTCCTATCATTTTATATACCCTTTTTTTCAGGTGGCTTTGCACTGATTGAGAAATGGCGGGGGACAGGGCGACTTGGAGGCGATTTGTTTGTGGCCACCCCAAACGGGATTGAGGCGTCTGGCAATAGATAGATAGATAGATAGAGAAATGGTTTTCTGTAAGTAAGGAAACCGTTTACAGTGTTGGGGGTAACCATATATTCAACCCGTACGTGTTCACTACGTGTCAACAAATGGGTTGGCGCTTCTTCTGTAAAATACCTAACCCAAAGACACCCAGATAACCATTATGGGATTATTGTGTATGGCTATAGTTAGATAAATAGACCTATAAATTAGAGGCAGACGTAGATGACAGAATTATTCACTCGCCTAATACATTGACCCAGAATAATTACGTACACAGTGCTGAGTCAAAGAAATTTCTATTTGAAACTAGTGAGGAATTATCGTACTAGAAAGTAATTAATTAGCTGATAGCTGATTCTCTGGAATCTGTTCCCGGTTTTTGTTGTTACCTCTCTCTCACTCTCTCTGCATATATATATATATATATATATATATATATATATATATATATATATATATATATATATATATATATATACTGGAATGTTAATCACAGGCAACTGAAGGCTTCAGGGTTTTATTCCGTCCAGCCACAGCTGAGGTACATTTGCAAAACATTCCAATGTGGTTTTCCTCTCACTTCCTCCGTACTCACTCAGTAATACTAGATCACTGTCCACTCACTGACTGATTTTCCCTTACTGTCTGGCTGACTGACTGCTCCATCCTTCACTGACTAATTCTCACTCTCTGACTCGCGCTTACTAACTCTTGTCAATGTTTTCATTGTCCATCTGCCACTGACTGATTGAATCACTGATAGTTCATTGACTGTCCGTTACTGACTTTCTGACCCTCACTCTCTGACTGGCTCTCACTCACTCTCTGCTACTGGCTCACTGCCTGGATGCCATGCACAATATCGATCACTCTGACCGCTACTCACTGGCTCACTACCAGTAGGCGGGATGGTCCCTTTGACCCCTACACCACGGGGTTGTTTTTGCGCTCCTTGTGTGTCCCGCGAGGATATTTGCTCTCCAACTGACTTTATAAAAATATTTGCCAAAAATCTGTTATTAGTCCTAGAATATTATACTTAAATATACATATGCCACATACCTTCAGCTTTATCCTGGGATGTTTGTTGAGCCTTCGTCGAGTACCGTACGACTTGAGACTTCTGAAGATGGGTAACAAAGTCTCCACTTTACACTTCCCGACACCCCGTAATATGATTACCACAGCCTGATATTATCACTAGAATCACTATTCCATGATTTTCAAATAGTTTGGAATCAATACTCCAAAAAAAAACAGTGTGAAAGCAATGAAAATTACGGGCGCGTACGAGCTTCCAACTTGCGCTCATTCCCCGCTGGTATTCTGTCATTTATTATTCATAAAAACACTCACACTTTATATTCCTACTACTTTATAACACATATATATATATATCTGAGGTATTTATCCATAAGTTTCCTTCAGTAATAGTAATTTATTGTCACTGTAGGCATTCAATTTCTCTTTCAGTAAAATACATAGAGAGCCACGGTTTCACTTTCACTGTCATAACTTCAAGTATTTGTACTCATATTCTAATATTACTAGTTATTTACATTTCTATTTACATTTTCTATTGTATTTTCAATATTTACACTTCTCTTTTACTTCCACTATGTTATGCACTGTCACTTCCAGTAACTTATAAAACTATATTACACTGTTCCATCATATTTACATCCATTGCTTTCACTTGCTATTTACACATTTTTTACACATTATTTACACATTATTTACATTTTCCACTTGTACTTTTAGAACTCCTTCAGGCTGTGGTAATCAAAGAAGCAGGTAATGCAGAGGGGAACCTGGCACTCAGCGCACTGCCAAGAGATGTGTTTGTGCTCAGGTGTGCATCTGGTGGTATGTGCACACACCTGGCACCTTCGGATCGCAGCCTTCCTCTTCGTTGTGGCAGGCATTTGCACCAGTCTGTGCCGATCCATGTGCACCCTCTGCTCAAGTCTGTCATGAAGTCTAACAGAATGGCGCCTGCAGCTGCTGCTGTCACCCTACTGTATCTCTCAAGCAGCTGCTGAATACAAGTCCTGGTGAACAACCTCAGAGAGAAGGACTTGGGTGGCTTTACCTTCATCTTGTACATGATGAAGCCGTTCAGCATCGTCATGTCAATGAGATGCAGAAAAACTTTCCTGTACCACCTAGTATTCTTCCTGAGGCAGTCGATCTCTCCAATCATCATGTCGGAGTTGTCCACCAGCCGCATGTTGATATTATAGTCGATGACAGCATCAGGTTTCCTTACAGGTTCTCCTGTCCTACAGTTGACCTTCCCACTATCTTTCAGTTCCCTTTTGTGTACGGTGGTGAGCATGTGCACGACCCTCTTGTCATGCCACCGTATTGCCAGCATCTTCTCAGACTTCAGTAGGTGCACGTCTCCTCACTGCGAGTTTCCTGCCTCAGGGAATTTGGGGAGGTTGGCACTATTGCTCTTCACAGTGCCGCAGGAGCCGAAGCCATGCTCTGAAAGATATTTAGCAAGTTTCGGTGCTGTATAGTAGTTTTCAATAAACAGCACATGGTTCCCACCAAAATACGTTTCAAGCAGCACTTTCACTACACAGACTGAAAAGCCAAGGGGGTGTGTCCTGTCCAGATTGACAGTGCTGGCTGCATAGAAGACGAAGTCAAGGATGTACCCCGTCTTACAGTCTCACAGTACAAAGAACTTGATTCCAAGGCAATGGCCTTTGCTTGGAATGTTCTGTACAAACCTAAGACGTCCTCTGAACAAAACCAAGGATTCGTCTATGACAGCCTCTTGAAATGGGTGGAAGCATGACATAAACTTATCCTTCATTCTGCTTAGAATCTCCCGGATCTTCCAGAGTGGGTCAGTCTGGGAATGTACATCGTTGTTGGCAAAGTGCAGGTTTCCCATGATGTTCCGGAAGCGATCTCTGGCCATGTACTTATTGAAGGTGGGTGAGGGTAGTAAGGGGTCCATGGACCAGTATTCTTCCAATGCATGCTTCTTTGAATGTGGCATGAGACGCCTGAGGGTGAAGAACACATACAGCTCCTGCACTCCCAGCACGGTCCATTGTTGCATCTTCGCTGCACCTGCACCACTTGCAGTATGTTGTGACTCGTACCTGTTTGTCTCATCACATATGTGCTGCATGACTTCGTCATCGAGGAAGGCCAAAAGGAAGTCTACACACTCAGCATCCTTGTCAAGAGTGAAGGCAGGCTGTATCCCCGAGGAACTCTCATCGAAATGAAGTTTTTCAGGGATGAAATCGGAACCTTCCATCCACACGAAGGCGTCCAGGATTCCCTGTCGTGGCGGTGTAGGGTGGGTGAGGGTGGACGGTGGCTGTGAGGCAGACTAGGCTGTTTCAAGGTCACTCTCACTGACCCTAGGTTGCCGTGTAGCACTAGCAGCCCTTACTCTACTTGCTACTCTACTTATACGAGTCAGGGATATACCTCTTCCCCTACGGCCTGCCTTCACTGTAGGTGCTGATGGAGACTCCGATGACGAAGACTTAGGAGAAAATTACGCTGAAGATGAGGAAGAAATTAGTGAAGTGGGGCTGGGGGATCGGTGAGGTGATTCACCTCGGGCCTCATGGTGGGCTGGGTCAAGCGGGGCCATTGTTCCGGGGCTAACCCGCCGCCTTTTCACTCTCTTCTCAAACTCCTTCCCTTGCAGCACTAAGGGCTCCTTTCCCTTGGAGCTAGGGATAACTTGGGACACTGGAGCACTCGTACTTCAAGTTTCTCCCCAGGCTTATCACACGATTCACCCAAAGGATCAAAGTCACTATCCATCATTATCATTGATAATTCTCCAGTTCACGTTCCACTGCTGCGTCACTTAGTCTTTTCCTGCTTCCCACACGAGTTTTTCTAGGGGTAGAGGTCACAGGGCCCTTTGCAATGGGTGCAGAAGCAGCAGAAATGGGGGGACACGAGTACAACATAGTTTCACCTCAGAGGACGACAAGGAACTGAATGACGCTGAATACTCGTTTTAGACAAATTCATCCTACTCTGAACACAAAGATCTGCAGGTAGCGACTGAAGCCGAAAATGTAGTGATATTTTGGGGTTGAAAAGATTTAGGGTAGTTTCTTCTGTATTTACACGAGCTATCATTTCTGTTTACTTTCTGTTTTTATTACTGGCTGAAGGAAAGTCGGGTCAGGATTTTACATAGAACGCAGACCTGTTTTCCAGTGTTTAGGTAACAATGACCAGCTTTGCTGGACTGCATGAAGAGCAGTTCACAATGGCAATATTACTCGCCAGTCTGGAAAAGCTCCAGATCAGTAACATAAGATCTTTATTTGGTGCCAAGCCCTCGCTACGATTTCTTTCAGTCAGAGGTAAGAGTAAGAGTGAGCAGAAAAATGGCTGACGAGTGTACCCCTGCCACATATGACCCTTGATACTTCAGACTTGGCACAAACTGCACTAAACATTGATCTAAGGCCAACTATTAAAATATGTTCAATAATACCTTATATGAAGGTGATTTACAATCGTGTTCCACAGCCTTTCGTTAAATTATCACACTAGCCAGACACCTGGGTGAAGTTTGCTTCCTTCTTGACAGTATTCACCTAGTGGTAAAATTAGTAACCTTGATATTCGTATAACTCAAGATCACATTTTAGGGAAGATAGGGTTTAAGAATACTGTCTGCCGTAATAATTCTCGTTTAGTCGATAGGCATCAAAATGGGCATTCTAATCACTAGTTAAGCATACATCACTACAAACATAATTAGGACAACACCATTAATCACTTTCACCAGGTGACATATTTTATTCTTGCTGTTTATACGTACTTCTTAAGCTTAGGGGAAGACTTTTCAAACCAAAGAAGTTATATACAAACATCATTAACTCTATCAACAAAAGTCTTTTCTACAGCAGAGAGAGTATTAAAAACAAAATCATGGGAATAAGAGATAACATCATCCACACAAAACACAAGAACACAAACGCATCACAACACAGCAATATTAAGACACATCAGCAGTGGGAAACAACGTTGTAAAGAAAAATTGGGCACAACATTAGGACACATCAGAATTTAAAAATGAAACGTCGAGAAGTCGGGCTACGAGCTGCCGATGCAAAGCGTCGCTCGGTATGCCCCTGCCAAGCCTTGCACACGCGCTCGCCGTACCAGCCTCCACGACCTTGCTAACTTACTTACTCCACCACCATCTTGGCTGGATTGAGGGGCTGAGTCAGATCACTCCAGATGGAGGTTTTGGGTGGGAGGAGGAAACCTACTGGAGCTGGCCAGGTGGGGTAAGTGAAAGGCAAAAAGCTGGAAGAAGGACAGAGATGTGATGAGTTGGGGCTGAGATGGGGAAACAGGTTGGCCCCACTGGCAGGCCAACCTCAAAAATGCCGACCTGGTATGGTTACTCTGGCCAAATCTAAACTCTCTCCCACTCCTTTCCACCCCAGCCCTTTCCCCCCCCCACCACCTCTGCACATTTTTTTTTTTTTTTTTAATAACAGAACGGAGGAAGGAAAAACAAATGAATTAAAAAAATAATCCATACACCAGATTACTGGTGTCCTCTGTTCATAAAATATCTGTAACAATTAGACTTGAACAACTGTGAGTTGAAATTTGGAGGAAAACAACTCTGGGGAAGCGAGTTTCAGCGAGATGCAGTCTGGGGGAATGAAAGAATTCTGATAGGCAGAAGTTTTGCAATATGACTGAGTGACATTCCAGTCATGAGCGCTACCAGATGTCCGTGTAGGACGAGGGAAGACATGGAGAGGTGGCACCATGGACGCAACTTCGTCTGAGCATTTGCCAAAAAAATATCTGTAAAATAATGCAAGGGAGGCAACATTCCTTCTTACTTTCAGGGGAGGTAGTTTATTTGTAATGGCAGGGTTGTTAATAATTCTAACAGCTTTGTTCTGATTTTTGTCTAGTTGTTGTTTTAATGCAACCTCTCCACAAACATTTCACAAGGGTGAGCATTATTCAAGCTGAGAGCGCACATGACTCTTATAAATCATAGCCAACTGCTCATCAGTGAAGAAGTTATGGACTCTGTACAATAATCCAAGTTTTTATTGAGGCGGTTTTAGCAAGTGATCTAACATGAGAGGTCCATCTGAGGGCATTGTTAAGTGGGACACCAATAATTTCAATACTTTTGGAGATGGGAATATTAGTAGCACTGAAGGTAATGTACGAATCTGGCAATTTCTGTCTATTAGCAAATTATATATATTTAGTTTTACTAGCATTAAATGAGACAAGGTTGTTTCGTCCCCGTTCACTGATCGTAGATACAGTAGCTCTTGATTTATGGAGATGGTTGTACTGAGTTGAGAAGTAGAGATATTAGACTTTGTAAATGTGTCTCTGAGTGTGAATGAACTATGTAGTGTTGATTCATCTGGATATGAGTGGACGGGATTGTGGGTGACAGATAAGAGATCATTAATATGAACCAGGAATAGGGTTGGCGCCAGAACTGACCCCTGCGGCACACCGGCGTTAATTGAGTGAAAATTGGAATATACATGATCTACTTTTACGCTTAGTTTCCTGCCACTAAGATATGAACAAATCAAAGGAACAAAAGAAGTTAGTCCATAGCAAGGGAGTTTGGACAGCAGGGAACGGTGCCATACTCTGTAGAAAGCTTTAGAAATATCAAGAGCTACTGCATGAGTTTCTCCATGTAGGTCAGTTGATTGATGGATGGTATGAGTTAGGAGATTGAGTATGTCAATGGTGGATCTTTCGTGGCGAAAACCATATTGTCTGTCACTAAGTAAGTTGTTGGATTCAAGATGCTTAACAATGTGCTTATTAATAAAAGTTTCAAATACCTTACCAAGAGAAGCTGTGACAGCTATTGTTCGGTAATCAGAGGGGTCAGAGGAACTTCCTTTCTTCGGAATTGGGTGGATATTGGCTTCTTTCCATGAATTTGAGAATTAAGAAGTACGTATGCATAGTCTGCATAATTTAGCTAGAACAGAGGCAAGTTCAGGGGAACACTTTTTCAAAACAATTGGCGGAATTATAGCTGGGCCTGGAGCTTTGTTGGTAGGTATAATTGTCTATTATGGATTTTATGTATATTGTCTGTATTTTAAGTGGGGCAATTTCGGGAGAGTCAAGTTCTAGTACTGGGACATTCTGGCTGGTATCATCTATGGTAGAGTTTCTGGCAAATGTACTGAAAAAAATGTCCGCTTTCCCACATCACTGGCTCATATTCTCATTGGCCAAGGGCACTTCCTACCTTCCCCTTGCTACATTATTTATACATATTCACACATGCCTTATGTAGGCATAATTTGCAAAATAAATAATTAGAGAAGAGGTGCTACTGAGTCCGTAAACCAGTGAGAATCAATCCTCACTCACACACACACACACACACACACACACACACACACACACACACACACACACACACACACACACACTCACACACACACTGGAGAGAGAGTCAGAGGACAGAGAGAAGGTCGGTGATTCCCAGGCTGCCACTCCTGGGATGCTGCATTGGCCCACGTCTGTATAGAGGGAGGAGAGAAGGGGAGGAGGAAAGAGGGAGGTGAGATGAAAGAATGGTGGAAATGAGATCAAAGAGTATACAGAAAGATGAGACAGTCGCGCTAGTTTCTATGGGAAAAGTGTAACTCCTGGAACGGCGGCGCCGCCCGATGGAAGGCGCGGAAACTGTGATAGCAGTCGTCTGTGCTGGCTCACACCTGTTCTTCTCCAACTATATATATATATATATATATATATATATATATATATATATATATATATATATATACAGTGAGTCCTTGAAATACGAAAACTCGAAGTACGAATTTTCGATGGTACGAAATCCATAAATGTAGGACAAACTCTACAATACGAAAGTATCTGTCTCGACGGTACGAAAAACGATACGAGAGGAAATACGAAAAATTCAAAATGGGCTCGCTGCACAGTGCCGCGCTTGCTTGTGGCGAGAAAACGAACTAACCCCTCTCTAGTAAACACATTTTCCTGCACTTCCCAGTCAAGTCATGGCCGTCCTTTCCTCTCAGCTTTGCTGTACATTACGCTGTTTTTCGTTGTTCTTCACCTTTTCGTATTTTCACCATGCCTCCCTAGCGCCCTGCATCATCTCCTGCACCAGTCAAGGAAGTACCAGAGGAGCAATAGGGTGCCACCATGTGACTTAGCACCATATCAACGACACGAATCTCCAGCTGTAGCACAGGTCTATATTTAACTGTACAGTGTACTAAAATACTACAGTAAATAGTTGTATGTTTTATTTTTTAGGTCTGTACAATAGTATAGTACTGTATATGTGTACTGCAAACTTCTAAATAGGAGGGGTAAAGTTTTAGTGGGGGGTCCAATGGGGTCCTGGAACAAATCCTCCCCTTTATGTGTGTATTTCAATGGGGAAAATCGTTCCGATATACGAAATTTCGGATTATGAAAAGTTTTTTCGGTCCCTATCCCTTTCGTATTTCAAGGACTCTCAGTATATATATATATATATATATATATATATATATATATATATATATATATATATGGAGCCTCTGTGGTACAGTGGTAGAGTGTGCATTTCGTACACGGGTGAACCATGGTTCGCACCCCGCCAGGGTAATAAACTTTGGGAGTGTTCACCCTGCCACGTACTGCATTGGCGGACACAAGGGGTGGTGTGGTTGAACCAGTGTCACTTACTATAAAGTATGCTTGCACCGAGTCGGCTTGTGCGGGCCGATTACTCTTGGTTCACAGAATACACACATCCAAAGTCACTCCAACACTACAATTACATTTTTTTTTTTTTTATAACAGAACGGAGGAAGGAAAAACAAATGAATAAAAATATAATCCATACAGCAGATTACTGGTATCCTCTGTTCATGAAGTATTTGTAACAATTATACTTGAACAGCTGTGGGTTGAAATTTGGAGGGAAGCAACTCTGGCGAAGTGAGTTCCAGAGATATGCAGTTCGGGGAATGAAAGAATTTTGATAGGCAGAAGTTCTGCAATACGACTGAGTGACAGTCCAGTCATGAACGCTACCAGATGCCCGTGTAGCATGAGGGAAGGCATGGAGAGGTGACACCATGGATGCAACTTCGTCTGAGCATTTGCCAAATAAATATCTGTATAATAATGAAAGGGAGGCAACATTACTTCTTACTTGCAGGGGAGGTAGTTTATTTGTAATGGCAGGGTTGTTAATAATTCTAACAGCTTTGTTCTGAATTTTATCTAGTTGTTTTAATGCAACCTCTCCACATCCATTCCACAAGGGTGAGCAATATTCAAGCTGAGAGCACACATGACTCTTATAAATTATATCTAACTGCTCATCAGCGAAGAAGTTACGGACTCTGTACAATAATCCAAGTTTCTTTGAGGCGGTTTTAGCAAGTGATCTGACATGATTAGGTCCAGCTGAGGGCATTGTTAAGTGAAACGCCAGGAATTTCAATATTTTTGGAGATGGGAATATTAGTAGCAATGCAGGTAATGTACGAAACTGTTCTATTAGTAAACTGTATATATTTAGTTTTACTAGCATTAAATGAGACAAGGTTGTTTTGTCCCCATTCATTGATCGTAGATCGGTCTTGATTTATGGAGATGGCTGTACTGAGTTGAGAGGTAGAGATATTAGACTTTGTAAATGGGTGTCTGAGTGTGAATGAACTATGTAGTGTTGAGTTATCTGCGTATGAGTGGATTGGATTGTGGGTGACAGATAAGAGATCATTAATATGAACAAGGAATAGTGTTGGTGCTAGAACTTATCCCTGCGGCACGCCAGCGTTAATTGAGTGCAAATTGGAATATACATCATCTACTTTTATTATCCTGTCACTAAGATATGAAGAAATTAAAGGAACAAAAGACGTTAGTCCATAGCAAGGAAGTTTGGACAGCATACAATCTGTTCCAGACAGCCTAAGCCACTTGGTAGAGATACATTGGCTGTATCGTCCCGGCTTCGGCCGGGATAGGCCGGTCCTGCAGTGGATACTCAAACGGCTGCTGCTGCTGCTGCTGATATATATATATATATATATATATATATATATATATATATATATATATATATATATCATGAACCATTGCAAGTCCACTGCATAACAAAGGCCTCCCCCAACCTTCTCCACGAATTCCTTGACTGAGCCAGGTTTTGCCACGTTTTCCCCTCACATTTCTTGATCTCATCTCTCCACCTCCCGCCTGGCCTTTCTCTGATACACTTATCATCTTTTGGTGTCCTTTTAGTCAGCCTCTTGCTCCATCAGTCAGCGCTTATTCTTGCTACATGGCCTGCCCACGTCGATTTCTGTTCTTTTAAAACTATAATATCATTGGCTTTTGTCTGTTCTCTTACCCAAATTGATGTTTTCCAGTCTCTTATAGCTATTTCCAACACTGACGTTTCCATTGCTCTTTGAGAACAGATTAATTTATTTTCCATCGATTCTGTTAGTTTTCAAGTCTCACAACCAAACGTAATATCTGGAATTATACATTCGTTATTTATTTTTCGTTTCATATAAACTAGCAATCTATTTTTCATCTAATACACTATAGCACTAGCTGTGTGTCTGTGTGTGTGTATTTTGGGCAGCCGAAACTACACATTCACATCGCACTAAAATTGGCATAAACATTGCAAAAAAATCGCTGATATAAAAGAACTTGGGCCCATCACGATTGAAAAACTTTTACAACATTTATTGAGCGATCACATTTTGACCATGAAATCCCGATCCCGGAGCCTGGCATAAGATCTCCGTAGAACTTTTTGGCCAGAGGAAGGACTAAAATAAACAGTAGCAGTAGCCGTGTGTCTGTGTATGTACTTCGGACTATCATTCGGACAACTTAGGTTCCATTCCCAAAGCTGCAAATAATACGATCAATTGGTTAGCTGCAAAAAATCCAAGCGACAACGTTACACTAGAGCAGCACATAAACGCGAGAGCCCTCTGCAGGAGCAAGTGCGAGGGGCCTGAAAGGCCCACGAGCACTTGTTATGTCTCTATGTTTCCCGAAAGCTTTCCTTCCAATTGTAATGCATATTTTTATTTTGCTATAGTGTTCTTCTGTTAATTTCATTATTTACCCCAAGGAATTATACTTCTCGACTTCTTCAAGAATTTCTTCGCTTCTTCTGATGACGCTCTTTGGTGTTTGTGGATTAAACATTAGTTTTACTCCGGTTCATCTTTAGCCCTACTTTGAGACTTTCTCTATTTATGCAATGTCTCTGATGTTTATGAGATTAGGACAATGTCATTTGCACAACTATAATGGTTTAACTTTTCTCCGTCTATGTTCACTCCTTTGTTTTCCCACTCTATCTTTCTGAAAATACTTTCTAGGCATGCTGTAAATAATTTGGGTGAAACTGTATCTCCCTGACAAACGCTCTTCTTAGTCTTAATTTTTTTCGAGTCCTCATGTAATTTAACTGTAGCAGTTCCCTCTTTGTACTGTATATGTTTTCGAGCAGTGTTGCAATACTCTCATTCACTCCTTGTTCTCACAATGAATTTATAATTGCCATGTGCTCCACTGGGTCGAAAGTCTTTTCGTAACTAACAATACCTAAGCACATTGGTTTATTATATTCTCTAGTTTTCTCAATTAGCCGATTCATTGTGTGTAGATATCAGTAGTAGAATACCCGCTTCGAAATCCTGCCCGTTCACAAGGTTGGTTTTCCTCCAGATTTGTTGTTTTCTGTTCGTAAGGATAATAATAAGCTAATGGGTTGATGATTACTACAGTAAGATCTTTCAAGTGACCATTTGTGTAAAGTAAAAATATATATATATATATATATATATATATATATATATATATATATATATATATATATATATATATATATATATATATATATATATATATATATTTATTTATTTATTGCTTTACAGCATGTTTTGGGAATTTTCTTTTTTATATTCTGACTAACAATGTGAGCATGACTGTTTTGTACTATTGCTCCTTCATCCAACAGTAAATCTGCTACTATCCCATCTTCTCCCGGAGCCTTCCCTCTGTTCATATTTTTAAGAGAAATGTTTACCTCATCTGGTGTTACCTCAGTTATTTCACTAGTGTCAACTGGAAAGTTAGCTATTGGCAGTATTGTGTTTGATACATACAGTTCTTTGTAAAATTCTTAAACTCTCGTCACCATCTTATCTCTCCATTTAATGACTTCACTGATTTTTTTCTTTCAGTAATGTAATTTGTTGCTTTCCTAGTGCCATTTTACTTCGGACCTGTTTCAGACTTTTTCCATTATTAATGGTTTCTTTGATCTGATCCATGTTTCTCTTTCTTTCTTCTTCTCTTTCTCTATTGTTGATAAGCTTATTTAATTCCACTCGTTCTGTTTCATCTTTCTTCTTTTTACTTTCATTTCCTTTTTTTTTTTTTTTATATAAGCTCCAGTGTCTTTTCGGAAAGCTTTTGGCTTTCGTTGTATTAGGCTTCCGTACTACCTCCTCTGATTCTCTTAACACTTTTGTCAGTCTCTCATTCAGCTCATGAAAGTCACATTTAGCATTACTCAGAGCCTGAGATCTGTTCCTTAATGCCAATTGAATGGCTGCTTTGTTTTCGTTTACTTTTATTGGGCATATCTTTTTATTTTTAATCTTTTTTTCATTTATGAAACTGAATTTGGCTGTACAACCTACCATTCTGTGTTCATTTCCTATATTTACTTTTTTGATAACTGTTACATTTGTGATAGTCTTATTCTTATCTGCAATAATGAAGTCGATTTCATTCTTAGTTTCTGCATCTGGGCTTCTCCAGGTCCACTTTCTCCCTGTTCTTTTGTGAAAGAATGTGTTCCTAATTCTGTCTGTTACACATTTCAACCATTTTTTCCCATCATTTCTCCTCTTTCATTCCATTCTCCCACTCCAAATTTTCCCATATGTGCTTCTCCATTTTTATGATTTCCCAACTTTTGCACTGAAGTCCCCTATGAGTCTTTCTCTCTCTCTCTCTCTCTCTCTCTCTCTCTCTCTCTCTCTCTCTCTCTCTCTCTCTCTCTCTCTCTCTCTCTCTATGTAATATAATATAAAGTCGTTTCTCATCTACATTATTTTTAATACGATGTTAGCAACACTGCAGTTCAATTAACTAAAAATATGTGTATACTTCGGTTTAATTCATTATTAATTTAATTTCTGCTTAATTTGGTAATTATAATTATGTTGTGATTGTCATTATCTGTCACCAAACAATGTTGTTACATATGAGGATATAGTTACTCTATAATGATAATCTAATGTTTTGAGTGATAAAATGAATCCCACAGGCTGGAGTTCTAATACACAACCCAAAAGACGTAAGTCTACGCACAATTATTTGTACGCCATTGCGATTTTACGGATTGCTGGACTTAGATTTCAGGATTATAATTTTCGAAATGTTGTACTGTATAGCGATGGCGTTGTATTTTTAAATTAGGACTCACTAGCAAGTCTACTTCCGGTTTAATCCTAACCTAATTTAACCTAATGCCTCCCCTATATAAATATTCGAAAATTTTAATCCGGAAATCTCAATCTGGCAATCTGTAAATTAGCAATGCCACTATTTGTGTGCTTTAGTCTAGGTGCAATTCGTCCCTTATAGAAGAAACACTGCTTCCAGGTGCTATCTTCTATCGCTATGATATTTCCTGGTCCTGTATACTGTATGTGTGGTTGCACTAGGGCGACCTGAAAAATGACCTCTGTCCTTTTTGCCTTCCTTCCTAATGGCCTAATCCATCTTTCTACGGTTTTGCATACACCGTATGTTTCCACAGTCTGTTCGGTATTCTTTCCTCCTAAATCAAGGTATAGCATGTCCTCTCTCATCTTCTTAGTACCTGGACTCATGTTGTTTGCCCTCTCCAATGCAAGATATATATACTGGTCTACTTGACGTTTTATGCTAAGAAGTATGATGTAACAGCCAAGCAATGATCGTCTGACCGAATATGGTTCACATTTTTTCGCTCGGACTCAGCAGTTCTCGTAAATGAATGTTTAGACTTTGGAATTTCCTTAGACTGGGTAAATATGGAGCAGAAAGGGGACGTGGAAGGCGCGAGCAAGATATTCGCAGAACTAATCTGTGCAGCATGTGAGGTGGTATGAGAGTTGAAGAGAAGACGAAAGGGGGTGCAGGAAACAGCATGGTGGAAGGAAGAGGTGAGAGAGGCTGTGGCTCAAAAGAAGAAAGCATATAGTGAGTGGATGAGAAATAGGCGTGTGGAGGAAGTTGAGAGATAGAAGAGAGAGTTATACTGTATGTAGCGAGGAAGAGGTGAAAAGATTAGTATGAGAGAGTAACAAGAGAGTGGATGAGGAATTTGGAAGGAATATGAATGTAAAGTGAAGGGAATGTAAGAAAATTTTCTGGAAAGAGGTTAAGAGAGTTAGACAGGGTGCCAACGAAGTTAGTTGGGGAGTAAAAGTTAAACATGGTAGTTTACTAGTAGAAAAGGGATAAAAAGTTAGCAGATGGAGAAAACGTTTTAACGAATTGTTGAACATTCAGAATGCGAGTATAAGTGGCTGGGGAATGGGATGTGAGAAGAGAGGAAGAAATCAGTACGATGAAAGTTGTGGAAGCAATGAAGAAAGTTTAAATGGTGAAAGCCGCAGGAAATGATGGAGTGTGTGGTGAAATGCTGAAGTAGTAGAAAGGATGTGGAAGATGTGCAAATTGGCCTGGGAGGAAGGTAGACTCCCGAAGGATTGGAAGTCAGGTATAATTCCCCTGTACAAAGGAAAAGGGGAAAAACAAGTATGTGGTAATCGTAGGGACATTTGTTTTCTTAGTGTAGTAGGAAAAGTATATGGTAGGATGCTGATTGACAAAGTAAGGGAAATAACAGGAGAATTAGTTGGAGAAGAACAGGGAAGTTTTAGGAAAGGAAGACGTTGTATAGATCAGATATTCATTCATAGATATTTAGTGGAAAAGTTGCTCAAGAAGGGAAAGAAGTTGTATGCGGCCTTCATGGATTTGGAGAAAGCATTATGACAGGGTAGATAGACAAGGATTGTGGAAAGTATTAAGAATATATGGGGTAGATGAGAAGTTGTTGAATGCCCTGAAGAGTATGTATGAGGGTGCTAAAGCTGCAGTGCGTGTGGATAGTGAACTGAGTGATTTCTTATATTTGAAGGGTGGATTGAAACAGGGATGTGTCACGTTTCCATGGTTGTTCAAACCGTATATGGATGGGTTTATAAAAGAGATAAAAGGAACGGCAGTGCATGTTGGAGTGCCCCTAGTGAGAGAGGGCAGTGTTTGGAAACTCCCTGTACTGTTGTTTGCAGATGATACTGTGTTGTTAAATAAAACGAAGGGGAGCTGCAAGGCTTGGTGAATGAGTTTGAAAGAGTGTGTAAGAAACGGAATTTAAAGGAGAATGCAGGGAAAAGTAAAGTTATGGTCCTCGAGAGGAGTGAAGTCAGTGAATGTACAGTGAGGTTGGATGAGGATGAAATGGAACATGTGTGTGCGTTTAAGTACTTGGGTAGTGTGATGAGTAAGGATGGAAGTTTGGAGGGTGAAGTGCTTGAAAGGGTACAACAAGGAAGAAAGATTGCTGGTTTCTTGAAAGCAGTGATAAGAAACAGGGAAGTGAGCATGGAAGTGAAAAAGTTACTACATGGCAGTATTGTGATACCAACTCTAACGTATGGAAGTGAAGCTTGGACTTTGTTGGAGGGGCAGAAGTCATGAGTAAGAGCAGTGGGAATGAGTAATTTGAGAGGAGCATGTAGAGTCACATGGAGACACAGACTGATAAATGAGGAAGTGAAGGAGTGTTGTGTGGATGTGGATGTGATAGGAAGCATTAAGAGAAACACATTCAGGTGGTATGTCGATGAGGAGAGGATGGAGAGTGAGAGAGTGATGAGGAGAGTGTATGTGAGTGAGGTGGAGGGAGGGAGAGGGAGGGGGAGACCAAGGATGAGATAGAAGGATGGGGTGGAGAGGTATATGAGGGGAGTGTGAGTTGGGAGCAGGGCAGTAAAACTGTGTTGGACAGGGCGACATGGAGGCGATTTGTTTGTGGCCACCCCTTACGGGATTAAGGCGTCTGGCAATAGATAGATTGGTAAATAGACAATTATTTTATCATGCCATCAGCAGCAGATATTGTGAAGGTTGAGGAAATTCAGGTTAGCCAACCACGAACATGTGCTGTAGCTGTGGCAGAGGTCTGCTAATGTTTGACATTTTACACCAGTGGTGTTAAACTCAGTTCTTCCCAAGGACCACACTTCAGTTCTGTTGATCTCCTGAGAGCCATGTCTACCTAAAGGTTGTGTCACATGTAATTTTGTAACAGATTATCAGCACCCCTTTTTATTAATTTCAAATGGTGACTTCTCAAACAACATTAATTCCAATTCATTAGGCCTATAAGGTACAATAACCAATGACCGAAAATAAATCTTGAAACAATGGGATATCACAGGTTCAGCAAGCATCAACTCATTCAAAATTGTGGTACGTGTGTCCCTGGGAGCCTAGACCAGCGTGTTTACGTTTTGGACTTCGTGCTAATTTATTAAAACAGAAAATTGTTTCCCGATTTCCATCAGATTAGTGAATTATAATTGCACATTGCACTATACATTTTTACTGTAAAGCGCATGGAAATTTTAAATTTGCAATATAACATTGGAAACTTGTTCAATGAAAGTAATACAGGTATAATATACACTACGGTAAAGCCGCAGCATATTCAAACGTTCGGAGAAGTTAGATACACCTTCTAATCCTTGCAGTGGCATTGGTTTCTGCTTCAAGTTATTGATAATATTTAAATAAAAGTTTCGTGACATATTTGTTCAACAGTAAACTATTGGAATGATATTTTTATCAATCAAATTATCAACAAATATTTCCTAACAATGCTGTAGTTTTTGTTCACTTGATCATATGACAGGTTTAATGGGATTTGCTGTTTGTTATTACTCATTTTTTCTTAAGTCATATCGGGCCAGTCTATTCCACTTCGAGGGCCACATGTGACCTGTGGGCCGTCAGACTGACACCTCTGTTTTACGCTTAATCTTCAGTCAAATCCGCGACACGACTTTTATTTTTGATTGGACCTATATATATATATATATATATATATATATATATATATATATATATATATATATATGTGTGTGTGTGTGTGTGTGTGTGTGTGTGTGTGTGTGTGTGTGTGTGTGTGTGTGTGTGCTTGGGCATTATAAGGAAATATAGCTAAGATAGAGGGTGAGAATGTACCCCATTACCCCGAAATTTGCAAAGACATAAGTACACGCAGCATAAAACAACATGCAAGTGAGTCTAACCCGGACAAAAATGTGAAAGTTAACATTATGATGGGACAATGGTTCAGCCATGGAAGCTTTATGGGGTTTGTACGGCTTGTCAGTGGCCGTCGTCAAATGACTTCCCTCAGGGAGTCATACCCAAGGCGAATGTGAACGACATCTATATCTCAGCGAATAATGAGGGTGGGGTGCTTGCCGTAGATGTGTTTCACACCAATTTAGTTGTAGTGCTGGATGGGTCGTGTAGCATCAGTACGTAAGTGTAGGTCCTCCCTAGCCTCCTCTCAAAGGATTATCCGAGCCCTCGCCTTGGAAATTGGGAAGCAAATGACAGGAAATGGGAGGTTGCAAGTTGCTCGGATCTTGAGATCACATAGAGAGATTGTCGGCCGACATGGCGCCATTTTTCTACAAACGCATCACAGCCCGTGTGTTGGCTGACTGTAAATTCGTTTAAAAATATATTAAATGTCGCTTTAATTGTAATATATTATATTAATCTAAGCTGCCGATGATTTTGCTCTTTAATGTTCATCTCTACATACCTGGTATGGATTTTACTCCAAAGTACATGTAAATACTTAGTTAATCGCCGAATTCTAATGCTGACAACACAAACTGTGGTATCCACTAAGAGGATGTGTTTCTTTTACTGGTGCTTTTCTGCCATTATTATTTGTTGGTTGTGCAGCATTTGGGTGTAGTAACACTCACGAACCTTCTGTGCTGCCTTTCTGATTCTCTTGTGATCCAGCATGAAGAAAATTATGGGAAATTAAAGTGTAGAGAGCAAACTGGATTTGCAAGTGACCGTCACTGACTTTCTCAAGTTAATCTTATTCATTCTACATGTATTTGGGCCTTTTATGGAAAGAGTTGTTATACCATTTTTTTAAACTGAAAGAGGCAATGTAAAGAAAAAAAATATTTTCATAAAATAAGCTACCCCCTGGGGATAGGGTGGTTTCAAGAATACTCCCCCAGTATCCCTGCTTGCCATAAGAATCGACTAAAAGGGTTAGTGGTGGGTTAATGCCCCACCCCGTAAAAAGAACTAACTAAACAAGCGAACAAAGCGCCTCTGACCAGGACGGACCATACGCTGACGACCAAGGAACGGACAAAGAACATTTTAAGGATGGGAACGTGGAATGTGGATGATGGAGTGAAAGAGAGAGAGATTATTCAGGTGCTTGAGGATGCAAGAGTTGATGTACTTGGACTGACTGACTCTAAATGAAAAGGTGAAAGGATGAGAGAATGGACGTATGGTTTGGGAATATGTGCGGGCGTTAATGAGAATGAGAGGGCAAGAGAGGGAGTATTATGATGATAAGCAAGAAGTAGAAAGAGAATATAAGTGAGTATGGAACAGTGGGTGTAGGGATTGTATGGGTGAGGATGAAAGTAGGTATACATGCATATGCGATTGTATGTGCGTATGCGCCGATAGAGGACCGAGTGGCAAGAGTGAAAGATGAGTTTTGGGCGAGTGCTGAAGCATGTATGGACAAGTTGAGAGAAGCGAGAGAGTATTTTTGATTGGAGACATGAATGGCAAAGTTCGAAATGTACGAGTGAATGGAGTGGTTGGTCAGTGGGCTGTGCCAGCTGAAGTAGATGGGAATGGTCGTGCGTTGGTGGACGCTTTGCTAGTAAGGGATTGTAATAGCCAACATCTTCCGGCATAAGATGATTCACAGGTATACATGGAGAGCCATGAGGAGGATGGACGGTGAACTTGTTGAACGAAAGGCAATGATAGATTACGTGTGTGTGTGGATGAACAAATGATAAGACAAGTGTTGGATGCAAGAGTGTGGAGAGGGTGGGGGAATAAAATCTCGGACCATCATTTAATGATGGCCAAGGTAAGGCTGCAAAGAAAATGGGTGAAGAGACGAAGGGGAAGACAGGAGGAAACAACTCCTGTGAAAGAGTGGAGAAGCTGCAAGAGAGTGAGAAAATGGCAGAGTATAAGAGCACAGTATAAGAAAGGTTGGGAAGGTAGGAGTTAGAGCAGATGGAACGGGTGGAAGAAATATGCAAGATGTTCATGGAAGACATAGGCGCAGCATGTGAGGTGGTTTGTAGAGTAAGGAGGATATGCAGGTGTGTGCGAGGGACAGGATGGTGGAGCGATGAGGTGAAACGAGCTGTGGAACAAAGGAAGAAAGAATATAGTGACTGGCTAGTAAGAATAGGTAGGGGAAAAGATGAAAGAGAAGACAGTGGTATATGAGAGCAGGAGAAGGGAGGAGAAGCGACTGGTTAGGGAGAGTTAGAAGAAAATGGTTGAAGAGTTTGGGAGGAATCTGAGTGTGAAACTGAGGGAGAGTAAGAAATTGTTTTGGAAGGAGGTAAAGAAAGTAAGACAGTGTGATAGGGGAAATAGTAAGGGAGTGAAAGATGGGGGAAATAGATTGTTCGTGGTGAGGAGAGAGAAATTGAGGCGATGGAAGGAACGCTTTGAGGATTTGTTGAATGTAGAGAGCGAGAGCAGTGCGAGTATAAGTGGCTGGGGAATGGCTGGGAGAAGAGATGAGAGGAGGGAGAAGATCAGTAGGGCGGAAGTAGTTTAAACAATGAGGAAGACCAAGATGGGAAAGGCCCCAGGAATTGATGGAGTGTGTGGTGAAATACTGAAGTATGGGGGTGAGATTGTTGTGAAGTGGATATATGGAAGTTGTGTAGATTGGCTTGGGAAGAGGGAAGGGTTTCAGAGGACTGGGAATCACGTATAATTGTTCCTTTATACAGAGGAAAAAGGGAGAGAGAAGTATGTGGTAACCATAGGGGTATTTGCCTCCTTAGTGTCACTGGAAATGTATATGGTGGAATACTTATTGATAGGGTTAGGCATATAACAGAGGAGCTAGTTGGAGAAGGAGAAGGGGGACTTAGGAAGTAAAAAGGGTTTGTAGATCAGATATTTGTTTTAAGGTGTTTAGCGGAGAAGTATCTAGAGAAGTGAAAGAAAGTGTATGCTGCCTTCGTGGACTTGGAGAAAGCATATGACAGAGTAGGTAGGCAAGGTATGTGGAAGGTATTAAGAATAAATGTAGTTGATGGGAAGTTGTTGGGTGCTGTGAAGAGTATGTACGAGGGAGCTAGGGCTACGGTGCGAGTGGATGGTGAACTGAGTGAGTTCTTTGATCTAAATGTGATGTCTCCATGGCTGTTTAATATATTCATGGATGGTGTTGTAAAGGAGGTGCAAGGTAGAACAGTGGATGTGGGGGTGACTCTAATGAATGAAGGTGAGGCGTGGAAGATTCCGGTGTTGCTGTTTGCTGATGATACAGTATTGTTGAGTGAAGATGAATGGGAGTTGCAAGGTATGGTGAATGAATTTGGGACAGTGCGTAAGAAGAGGAATCTGAAATTTAATGTAAACAAGAGTAAAGTTATGGTGTTTGAGAGGAACGAAGTCACAGAATGCACAGTGAGGTTGGATGGTGAGGATATGGAGAATGTGAATGCATTCAAGTACTTGGGTAGTGTGATGAGTATGGATGGAAGTTTGGGGGATGAAGTGCTTGGTACAACAGGGAAGGAAGGTTGTTGGTTCACTGAAAGCAGTGATGAGAAATAGGGAGGTGAGTATGGAGGTTAAGAAGTCACTGCATGATAGTATTGTGATCCCTACCCTGACGTATGGAAGCAAGGCGTGGACCTTGCAAGATGGGAAGAAGTCAAGAGTGAGAGCAGTGGAAATGAGTTCTCTGAGAGGAACATCTGGAATGACATGGAGGGACAGGTTGACGAATGAAGAAGTGAAAGAACGTTGTGGGGTGGATGTGGATGTGACTGAGAAAATTAGGAGAAATACACGGAGGTGGTTTAGACATGTAGAGAGAAGTGGAGGGAGCGGGAGGGAGGGGGAGACCGAGGATGAAGTGGAGGGATGGAGTTAAGAGGTATATGAGGGATGGGGAGTGAGCTGGGGGACGGCAGTCAAATGGTGGGTGACAGAGCGACTTGGAGACGTTTTGTCTGCGGCCACCCTTTGCAGGATTACGGCGTCGGGCTATAGATAGATAGATAGAGATATGCTGGACCTTAGGATTAGCCCTTCCAGTTTTCACACTGTCCAATCTATCAGCTATAAAACGAAGAGTTTGGTTGGTGAGAGAAGGCCTTTATCTTCGTTTAGTCTAAGGTTCTGTTCACTGTTCATGTGGGGCATTTTAAAGTTGGGTGTATAGGACTTAAGCTTACTTGTGAAAAAAATAATTTTTATAAGGTTAATGATTGACAGTAAGTCCTTATATGCAAGAAAGAAAAGAAATGCATCCAACTGATAAAATCTTTTGTTGACTATCTATAAGAAAAGAATTCTAGTGTATCAGTCCACTGATATATCGGATCTCCATTCAAAAGCAATCATCAAGACCTGTGCTGATTTTATTTTGAATAGGTCCTCTGTCAGGGAAAAACTTAGTGAAGCTCTACTGCATAAAATTTTCATTAAATGTAATCACTAGCAAAAGACCGCAATGTTGCCAACCCATTATCTACATATTTTATTCCAAGATGCTGATGATTTGGCGTTAATTGCAGAGAACGAAAAGGAGGCAAAGAAAAGATTTAGGAAGTGGAAAGATGGTATGGGGCACAAGGGCTTAAGGGTAAATGCAGATAAAACAAAAATGATGATATCTAGTGTTGGTTGTGGTACTGTCAAAGACGAGGGAGATTGGCCATGTGCAGTTTGCCACAAGGGCGTGGGAAGTAATTCCAGCTTGTGCGGTGTTTGTGATAAATGGGTGCACAAGAGATGTAGTGGTATCGGAGATAGACTGCGAAATAATGCTGATTTTATTTGTGCGGCATGTCGGGGAGAGCAGGTGGAGATTGTCAGGCATGAAAGGATTGAACTTGCTGGTGAGTCTCTTGAGTGTGTAGAAGAGTTTCATTATCTGGGAGACATGTTATGTGCTGGAGGTGGGGCTGGAACTAGCTCTGTGGCTAGGGTGAGAAGTGGTTGGAAGTTCAGGGAGCTGTTGCCTCTCCTGACGTTGAGAGGACTCTCCCTACGTGCAGGGGTGTTTATATGCAGCATGATTTAGGAGTGTAATGCTGTATAGTAGTGAGAGCTGGGCAGTAAAGGAGGAGGATATTCACAGGTTCAAACGTACAGAAATGACTATGATTAGGTGGATGCGTAGTGCGTCCCTGCGTGCAAGGTCTGGGGGGGCTGAGTTTACTATGGAAGAGTTGAGAGGTAGGATGGGACTGGAGTGTATTGGTGGTGTGATGAGGAGAGGTAGATTGAGATGGTTTGGGTATGTGGAGAGGATCGGGGATGATAGTTGGGTAAGGAAGGTGAGAAGTGTTAATATTGGGGGGTGGGGTTATGAGGGGTAGACCGAAAAAGACATGAGACGAGGTCATTAAGTGTGACCTCAGGGTTAAGGGACTGAACAGGGAGGCTGCAATGGATCGTGCAGCGTGGAGAGCCGCCATTAGGTGACCAAGGCCGACGCATGGAATCATGTTGGAGCCTTTAAAAACGAAACGAAACGATGTCACTGTCATGCAAAAAACAAGATCCAAATAGAGAAAACACACACACACACACACACACACACACACACACACACACACACACACACACACACACACACACACACAGTAGTGAATACACTGCAGTAACTGGAATACGTACATCAGATGCAACATTTGTATTCAACTGAGATATATAAGTTAGGTTGAGGTACATTATGCATATATAGTAAATATCTCATGTACTTGACATCTGCATACTGTATTGGAGCTGCAGTATTTTTTATGAGTAGATATGATCTTCATTTTACAGCACCAAAAATGGCATTTGCAACTATATGTGATACAGACTGCACGGTAGGTTAAGAAGTGCAGTATTTTATACATAAATCCCACATACTAAAGTAGACCTACAATGGTGTGGGTCCATACTCTTTAGACTGGAGGTTATCTATCTATCTGTCTATTTCCAGACGCCTTTATCCCATACGAGGTGGCCACAAACAAATCGCCTCCACCTCGCACTGTCCCCCGCCATTTCACTGCTCCCAACTCACACTCCCCTCTCTCATATACCTCTCCACTCCATCTCTTCATCTCAACCTTGGCCTCCTCCTCCCTCTCTCACCCCTCCACCTCACTCACATACACTCTCCTCGTCAGTCTCTCACTCTCCATCCTCTCCACACGGCCAAACCACCTCAGTGTGTTTCTCCCAACGCATCCTATCACATCCACATCCACACAACAACGTTGCTTTATATCCTCATTTGTCAGTTTGTCTCTCCATGTGACTCCACATGCTCCTCTTAAATAACTCATTTCCACTGTTCTCACTCTTGACTTGTGTCCCTCCAACAACGTCCAAGCTTCACTTCTATACGTTAGAGTTGGTATCACAATACTGTCATGTAGTAACTTTTTCATTTCCATGCTCACTTCCCTGTTTCTTATCTCTGCTTTCAAGGAACCAGCAACCTTTCTTCCTTGTTGTACCCTTTCAAGCACTTAACCCTCCAAACTTCCATCTTTACTCATCACACTCCCTAAGTACTTAAACCTACTCACATGTTCCATTTCCTCACCATCCAACCTCACTGTACATTCACTGACTTCACCTTTCACAAAGACCATTACTTTACTCTTCCCTGCATTCACCTTTAGATTCCGTTTCTTACACGCTATTTCAAACTCATCCACCAAGCCCTGCAGCTACCCTTCGTCTTCACTTAACAACACAGTATCATTTGCAAACAACAGTACAAGGAGTTTCCAAACACTGCCTTCTCTGACTAAGGCCACTCCAACATATACTGCCCTACCTTTTATCTCTTTTATGACCCCATTCATATACAGATTGAACAACCATGGAGACATGACACATCCCTGTTTCAACCCAACTTTCAGATAGAAAAAATCACTCAGTTCACTATCTACACGCACTGCATCCTTAGCACCATGATACATACGCTTCACAGCATTCAACAACTTCCCACCTACTCCATATATTCTTAACACTTTCCACAATCCTTGTCTGTCCGCCCTGTCAATTGCTTTCTTCAAATCCATGAAGGCCGCATACAACTTTTTTCCCTTCTCGAGCAACTTTTCCACTAAAGATCTAAGAATGAATATCTGATCTACACAACCTCTTCCCTTTATAAAGCCCCCTTGTTAGTCTCCAACTAGTTCCTCTGTTATATCACTAACTCTGTCAATAAGTATCCTGCAATATACTTTTCCTATTACACTAAGCAGACAAATGCCTCTAAGATTACCAACAGTTCTTTATGGAGGTTATGAATCATTATAGAGCTGGGTGTAGCTGCAGAATAGGATCTGAATTGTTCGATTTTTGATACCGGTATATCCTTTTACACAGCGATAAAGGCATGTCAGAGGGTCCAAAAACCGTCGAGAGGCAACAGTTTGGAAGTCAATGAAGTAATGTGTGAGCTATTTTTCAAGTATACTCTCAAACCGCGTTTTTGCGCCCAGCGTGCACTCAAAACACCACATTTTGCAATTTCAAAAGCTTTTTATCACCCATAGACAGCTGATAGTTCTTAAACCACTACGGTTTACAATTCTACATTATTTTGATACAAAATATAGACAAATATTTTGAAATCATCAGGTCAGTTATCTAAACGGCGGGAAATAACATCATTTGAGAAAATGTGTGAATGTTAAAACAAAGTCATCCGGTCACATAGAACTTCAGCTATTCTTTTAGTCACGCTGGAATTTTCCATCACACAAACAGAGAGCAATGCAGGAAAGATCCGCTTGGACACAGCCACACTGGCCTGTGCAACCTTTCTTCTCCATCTTGCAGGTACGCTTAACCAGTTCCGAGCAAATCTTCGATGCTTCAGGTAATGTTGTCCAAACAGCGGAATAAGTTCCGTCCTTTTTTGCCCAACCCCAGTTTGTAGGATCTGGCATCTCTGACTCTGGAATAAAAGCTTCCTTCCAGACTATTGCATGGGGAATAGTACGTTTTGTGTGCTCAAGAAGCGCAGCCTGAGTTGAAACTGATTCCAGTACGCTCTTTCTTTGTGAACAGTTGTTTCCTGGTGTCGTTCACCCTGTGATAGACACTCTTTTTGTCATTCATCAGTGAGACAAACCGTTCAACCCGTGGGAAAGAATCCTGGAATTCGTTGGTGATGTCAACAACCAAAGGAAAAGCCGCGTGATTTCTGGATCAGACATCCACACATCCCAGCAGGTTTTCTTTCCAACCCCACTGAAAAACGAAACTGTATCGCAACCAGTTAATGCATGAAACATCAGAGATGCTGCTGCTTTCTCTGGCCCCAGGGAGCTGGCATTATTCATGAATAGGAAGAAAACGAAAGTGTGCTCCAGCACCAAATGCAACCCAAAGTTTATCTAGCTGGAGTGAACGGAAGTGGGCTGTTGCAACCACGACTACATCCGTGTCTGAAGTCCTAATCATAACGTCAGTGTGATCCATATGAGCCAGGTCAAAGCAGTGTACAATGAGTCTTGTGTCTGCCTTCTCATGCGAATATGGTGACAGCCCTGCTTTTTGGTTTTCTGAAATGTCACTAGAACTGACAATGTCCACACCTCGTGTTGCGATGACCATTTTCCCATCTTGCTTGATGTACATGACATTTTCTGACAAGAAGTCAAACAACTCTGTTGTATTTTCACCATTTCGAAGGAACTCGGGCCAGTTGCGTGGCAGAACAACATCTTTCACCTTTCATCTGATGCCTGAACCTCGTTTTTTCCTCACTGAAGACTTCAGACTGTCCTCATGGTAACAGTCCCAGACAATGTCAATACGATCAGCAGTGGCCAGGCTCATCAAGATGTATGGTACCAGAACAGAGTCACTGTACTCTTGGAAGGTCTGTGCTTAACCTGGTTTCAGAATGTGCACGAGTGCAGCACCATTGATGACAATAGCTGTCACTTGTGGCTCAGTGAGTACTATTGGGTCGTGGATTTTCTCAAAGCACTGCAGAAGATCAGCTTTGTTGCTGTGCCGCAAGTCCCCAGAGTCTGATATTGACGGAGGAAATGATTGGTTCTCATGTTCAAAAAACTCATCAAGATCTCCTCCCCTAGCCTGACACCCAATGTACAGTCTTGCAAATAACTCACGGTTGGTTTTGGCTGTCTTCATTTTCAGATTCTTGGTCATCTTGGCAGACTTATTCTGATTTCTAAAGAGGGCCACCCTGTTAAGTTGTATTGGATCTGACAGTAGCTTTGTCCTTTGTCTTAATCTCTCATCAAGAAACATAAGATACTGTGTTTTGTCCATTTCTTTGGCATTCATCACTGTGTTGACAACTTCAGCATTTGCTACATCTTTCGTAGACAGACGGAGTTCTTTACTGTCTTCTGCAAACGGATTACCCAGATAGGCCATTTTCGTTTTCAGTGAGTCAAGGTCAGTTTTGAACCGTTTTTGATAAGCCTCAGTTTGTTTATGGTGCCTTTGGTCTTTGTCACTGGTTGACTTGATTGTCTGCTCAAACTCTTCGACAAGTCGTGCCATTTCTGGTCCAGCAATCATCCATCTTTCAAGTGCAGCAGCATTTTCAGTCAGTCCAACAGCGCCGCCTTCACCCTAGACCATCTTGTTCATTAGTTCATGAGCGTGATCAAGAGCTATAGACGAGAAAGCTTTGTCAGTCTTCTGGACAGTGAACTTTCCTGCAGCAAA
Source organism: Coenobita brevimanus (assembly GCF_032717465.1). Classification (NCBI taxonomy): domain Eukaryota; kingdom Metazoa; phylum Arthropoda; class Malacostraca; order Decapoda; family Coenobitidae; genus Coenobita; species Coenobita brevimanus. The sequence continues at coordinate 23,738,435 of NC_137021.1, read as the reverse complement.
AGCCTGGGAGATCTCTGGTTCTTTGGTAGGTAGTTCTTTCATATCCTGAAGGTGGACGGGTAGCCAGCATGCGTAGTGATAATGATCAAGGAAGAAAAAACAGGGTAGGAGTTCTTCAAGGGACTGCATGTACAAGGGGAAGTTTCAGGTTCTGAGTGATCTCACAAATGTGAGAACTGACAGCTCTAATTCCATTACTAGCAACCAGTAGAGAAACTGGGGATGTTGCTTTTGCATCTCACACTTCCACTCCATGAATGACAGTCTCCTTTCTGACTCTCTCAGCTGTGTGGTGTACTGCTTGTAAGCTTCAGTTTGAAACAGAAACAAAGCAGCAACAGTTACTTCAAGGGCATACCTCGTCTTCTTCAGGTTTCCACAATTCAACAAGCTGTTTGCCGTAGCTGGTCCCACAACTTCTGACTCAGAAATAGCCTGTGTCCAGCCGCTGTCTTCACGCCACGTTCCAACTGCACTCCATGCCGCCTGTTCGATGTGGAATCCTTCCATCACTACGATAAGCTTGTCTTCCCCATACTGCTCAGGCCATGTCCACTGGATGCTTTTTGCAACTGCAAAAAGGGGTTGATCACATGTCATGACTGGGATCTGGTCGAGGTTGAGGTAAGTGACTGTGTTCTTGATAACATCCATGGCATGGCAAATCATAGCAGGTGAATGTGCAGATTCCTCAAACAGAGGGAGAAGTCCACCTGTGCATTTTGGCTTCACTTGCTGGTGCTCATTTGTGTGATATGAAGACCAACTCAGGCACAGATATTTGGTTGGAGCCTCACTGTCATGATTTGGTACGTATGGAGCCATTCATACTCCTGCTGGATTACAGATCCTTCCATTGCTGCATCAGGTAACAAAGACTGTGTTGCAGCTGGAATTTTAATGTCCTTAGGAGGCTTAGTGACTGGTATCACTTTCACGTAGTAGTCTGGAAGGTGCTAAGTTGTCTTCCCAGAGGAAAAGTCGATAGGCTCCATTGCCTGCCCCTGGCCTTCAAAGTCTGGGTGGTGGAACAAGGAGATTCTTGTCCCATGAAATGATCCTTTTGAAGCAGATAACGAGGGATTGTGGTCGAGGTTGTCAACAGCTCCTGTTGTAAAGACAGATTTGTGAAAGCCTGTCGGAACAACCAGACTTTCTTGAAATGTTCACACACTGCATTAGACAGCTCTTGAGACAGCTGATTGATCCTCTTAGAGGAGACTGAAACACCAGCAGCAAAGAACTTATCCATTAGGCCCTTTTGGGGCGTGTGTGTGTGAATGAGTAATCCCGCATACAAGGGGTTTCTTTTTCACGATCATGGCGGTGTCTTGTTTATTCTCCAGCTCTTCTGCGTTTCACAGCATTGAATTTGATTAACTGAGCTATTGACAAGCATGCAGGCGTTTCTTTCTGGTTTGATCTCTCTGAAATGCTTGGACCTTCCAGCAACATGCTTATGAATGACTGTAAGATCATTGGAACTGATTTCTCTTGGCAGTCTTTGAAAGTGCTGTAAAAAAACATAACAGTCATTAAACATTTCTGAGCGGATGATCTTTGCCGCTTGCGCCAAAATCAAAGCCTCTGCTGTATGGATTCTGTCCACTGCTGTTGACAAGGCCTTTCCAACTTCTGTGTCCACGATTAGCAGAAGGTCTTGTCCTCTTGTATGAGCAGTAGGGCCAGGAACATGTGCTAGAAGTTTCTCCTTCAGTCTTGTTGAATTTTCCCAGACTTCAACATTCTGTCCAAGTTTAACTAACCGACTCTGAAACAAAGACACGACTTCAGCAAGCTTCACAATGTGTGGCTCCTTAGAAAGTTCTTCTTCAAGGTAAATGACTAATTCTGCGAATGCCATGCCTGATTGTTTTGCTTCAACGCCATGGTTACTGAGGGTTTTTGCTCTTTCAATATCTTTTGCCTTGTTGTACAAGTTTGTAAGGCACTCCATGTGATACATCAAGTCAATAGCAATGACATCCCCTGCTGCTAACTTCGCAAGGAGTTTCGTTCACCAACCTTAAGGGCAGCTTCCCTAATATGCGAGTCAGGCTGGTAGGTAGAACCATTAGCAAAATGTAGTCCAGTCTTGCCACAGTCAAATATACAGCTCTTCTTTGCAGAAGTTTGCCCACTCTCTCTACGTGTTCTCTTGCCTGGCTCGTCTTCTTCAGCCTCATCCAGCCATCTTTTTTCAACTCTATCCAACATTCTTTGGCTATATCTTGAACGGCAGTTCTTGTGCCACTTGGCTCCATGTTTGGCTAACGTAGGTGCAATGCGTGATCCATCATTGAGTTTGTCTATTTTTAATGGTGGCGGAATTGCCTCGGCTACCTTGAAGCCTTCCAAATTAATCTCCACAGTGGCATAACCCTGCTTGGTTGGAGAAATAAGTCTTTCTTTTGTGGCTTTCTGGCAAAATATGCACAAGCTCCAGTCCATGTCATTAGTCACGCCACACGCCATCTTCACCAGGCTTCAATCTGAAAACATACAGATGCAAAATGTAAGACATGCAAGTAATGAGGGTCTCTTGCTTGAACTGCAAAGTTATTATTTTTTGTGTGCATTTAACTGAAGGTGATCTCTTTACCTTCTTACATTTATTTTTTACTGTGATTTGTTTAAAAATGAAGTTTTGGATGTTTCCAATCACGCATTTTTGTGTTTCCAGTGCAGGATTCCAACATCTGTGGCAAAGAGACTGAGCTCATGTCACGCGTACATCACGAGCTCTAGCACGAAAACTAATGAAGGGATTTTAACCAAATTTGGTATGAGCATGCACAGTAACATGGTCCATCTTCACATTTCATTACAATTCATCTAAGTCAAATATCAGTGCCATACGGGTGAAAAACCTCCAAAAGTTTGGCACCGTGACTGGGAAAACAACTGAATGGATTGCCAACTTGTTAGTTTTCGACAAAGTGGTTAAATTTCTTGATAAAACATGGTATGCAGGCAACCACAACAGTATAAATTTGATTTATTCTGTCAGTAATTATTAATTTATTGCATACATATATACCAGATATGCGAGTTTCGTGTTGCTCGCGATACAGCATCCAGTTGCCTGGCAACCAAATTTACTAGAGAAACAAAATAGCTTGACTCTCCCTAAATTTTATATTCCTTTGATGTCTTCTAGTTACACATCAAGGATACACTGGTATCATGAAAAGAACAGTTGTTGCAGCTGGACCCCACACTATTAATAATGATGGTGTATTTTATTTTTTTTCTTTATCAACAAGTTGGATGACGGATGTTTTGTACAATGATGAAATTATAATACCATATTTATTTGCCTAACAAGTGCTCACATTTGTAAATGACTGTGATACATTCATACGACAGGTTAAGAAACATGCAAATACAATAACCACTTTAGATCTATGATTATACTGATTAGGATCGTAAAGGAACTGTGATTAATTATATCTTTTATTCAGTACTGTACACTGTATATATATATATATATATATATATATATATATATATATATATATATATATATATATCTTTTACTCTGGTGGACGTTGTGATATCTATTCATCCATCCAGCATCCAATCCTTTTTGCAACATCATTATATACATCAAATATTTCATAAAGTTTTTTATATTTACCATTTGGCCTGTGATGTGTAGGATAAAACATTTCATAAAATGCATATTATTATAGTGAACGTTTTGTCACGGCTAAAATACTTAATATGCAGCCTTTTACTAAACCTTACTGAATGTCATTTCCTGTGTGTGTGTGTGTGTGTGTGTGTGTGTGTGTGTGTGTGTGTGTGTGTTCTTACCTAATTGCCTTACCTAATTGTATCTTTACAGGAATGAGTCAAGCTCGTACTGTCCCGTGTCTTAAACCATATTTATCGTACATATCCTTAAATTTGTGAATTGTTTTGGCACACACTATTTCATTCGGTAGTGCATTCCATTGACCAATTGCTCTGTTTGGGAAACTGAATTTCCTTACGTCTTTATCACCTCTCTTCTTATACAGTTTTTTGCAGTGTCCTCTTGCTGATGTTTCTCCATATGTTAAGTAATAATTTATATCTATTTTCTCCTTTCCTGATATGCATTTATATAGCATTATCATGTCACCTCTTTTCCTTCTCTCCTGTAGTGTTGGTAGATTCAGTTTATTTAGTCTTTCTTCGTAGCTTAGGTCCCTTAAGCTTGGTATCCATCTTGTAGCGGCCCTTTGAATTTTTTCAATCTTGTCTATGTGCTTTTTGAGATGAGGACTCCAGATTACTGATGCATATTCCAGGGTTGGTCTAATGAATGATGTTATTATCTTTCATAGCATGTCTTCATTTATGTATGTGAATGCTATTCTCATATTTGCAAGCAGTGTATACATGTTCCGTACCTTCTCGCTGATGTGGTCAGCCGGAGATAGTCTGTTATTGATAATCACACCTAGGTCTTTCTCTCTTTCTGATGTGTATAGGGTTTTATTTCCTAACTTATAATCCCAATCAGGTCTTTTTCCACTTTTACCAAACTTGATTACATGACACTTGTCCACATTGAATTCCATTTGCCATGTACTACTCCATTCATGAAGTTTATTTAATTCTTCTTGTAGCTCTTTACAAGAGTCTGTGTTAGTAATTCTCCTTTGTATTTTTGCATCATCTGCAAACATATTCAGATAGCTCTCATTTCCAGTGTTACTGTTTATATCATTTATATACACTAAAAACATGATTGGTGCCAGCACTGAACCCTGTGGTACTCCACTAGTCACTTCTTTCCATGATGAGTAGTTTCCTCTTAGTACTGTCCTCATTTCTCTTTTTATGAGAAAGTCTTGCATCCAACAAAACAGTTTGCCTCGAATTCCTCCTTGATGGTACAGTTTCCATAAAAGTCTTTGGTGTGGTTCTGTGTCAAAAGCTGTCTTGAAATCTATAGATACTGTCCACCCATCCTTCCCTTTCCTGTATTGTGTTTGTTACTCTGTCATAGTAGCTCAACAGATTAGTAACACATGATTTTCCTTTTCTGAAACCAAACTGTCTTTCTGTTATCATACTGTGTTCTTCTAGATGATTTACCCAAGCTTTTCTTATAAGTTTTTCTAATACCTTGCTTACAACACTGGTCAGTGATACTGGTCGGTAGTTGAGTGGATTTTGTCTATTTCCTTTCTTGAATAAGGGGACAATATTTGCTTTTTTCCAAATATCAGGTCGTTTACCTTGACTCAACGATTTCTTGAAAATTAAAAATAATGGTTTACATAACTCCTTTGCACATTCTCGTAATACCCAACATGAAATTTCATCAGGACCACTTGCTTTTCCTCTGTCTAATCTACTTAACTCCTCCTGTATTACTTTTTCTGCTATTTGTATATCTGGTAGTATGTGTGGACATGCGTGTTCCACATGGTCCCTCTCAAAATTTTTTTCTTCTGTAAAAACTAATTGGAAATACTTATTTAGTGCTTCACAAATATCTTTCTATTGTGTATAAGTGATTCCCTCGTCCGTAATGGATTGTATTATATCTTTTACTTTAGTTTTGCTTCTGATATAGCTGTAAAACAGCTTTGGTTGATCACTACTTTTATTTATTATATCCTCCTCAAACTGTTTTTGGGCTTCCTTCCTTATTCTTGTATAGTCGTTTCTTGCCTGTTTGTAATTATTATACGCCCTTTCACTATTGTGTCTTCTGTATCTATTCCACAACAAATCTCTTCTTTCTTTTGATTTTTTACATTCTGTGTTGAACCATTTCTGTATTTTCTTATCTGCTTCTTTGTGCTGTGGGATGTACTTCTGGACTCCTATTTCATAAAATTCACAGAAAATTTTATATACAGCATTTAAATCTTGTCCTCTAAGCTCATTTTCCCAATCAACTTCTAAGAAATACTTCTTTAGGTCTTGATAATTTCCCTTTTTATAGTTTAGGCTCTTTTTGTAACTATCATTGCTGTTTACTATGTCATATGCTATCCTGAAGTTATAATTTAGTACTGCATGATCGCTTTTGCCGAGTGGAGGGTGATATATTTGTCACGAATCAATTCGCGACATTTCCTTTTTGTGAGAAGCCACGAACTATTAGTGGAAAACTCACTGTTTTTCGTTCAGTTAACCTCTCATTCGTACGGAAGCTTTGTCAAATCAGTTTTTCATTGTCATACGTGATCGTCTCTGTGTGAGACATTAGCGCTTCCGATGAGCGATTGTTTTGGGCGCGTTTCGCTCACTCGACCGTTAGAAAATACGGCTTAGTGCTCCGCCTTTCTTTCCCACGATTTGAACTCAGTCTTGTGTTTGCTGTGACGGAGAAAGGGTCTGTGCTCAGAAGTGGAGAGGTCAGCTAGCACCCCAAGCTCCATTAGTACAGTTAATCCCAGTACTCCCACCTTAGTGGTGATACATAGTATTCATCGACTGGTATTTCTTTTGTGTATTTTGTAGTTTTAAGAGCTTAGTTAAGGTGTTTTTCCTAGGCGTAAGAATTTAGCTTCTGTGTGAGTGAGCGAGTGCGTCTCATTTAATTTGATTTGAAATGTAATGTTAAATTTATTTTTGTAATCAATAAATTTAACAGTTCTATTTCTTGAGCTTAATGTAGAGTAAAAATCTTGTTTCATTTCTCCATAATTAAGCTTATTTTCCATACAGCTCCTAGCTTGCATAAACGTTGCTTTCATAACTGGTACTTAGACCAGTCTTGTTGTATTAACTTAAAATCCGTTGTGCCAGGAGTTAATGCATCAGCAAGAACCTGATGTTATTATTATTAGTATTAGTTATTTATTGTCAGGGGTGATGTAACTTTCTCCAGAGGCTAACAGTACAGTAATCCAGCAATTGTGAGTAATTAGTCTCTGCTGTGTACTGTTGAGAAAGTTTATAAATTCTCGTTCTTAGAGAATCGTGCACAAGCCAGCGTAAAGTAATCGTTGCTTGATGTAGCAAGACAATCATTGTCTCTGCTCTTCAATATTATTGAATATTATTATCAATTTAAATAATATTTAAAGCATTTATATCAAAATTACCGTGATATTATAAAAACCCCGTGACAATTGGCGACCTCGCCAGGATATTAACTCCTAGCTCTAAAGCTATTCACGAGATAGTGCTCACTCATTCATATTTAGGTATTTATCATTAAAGTTTATAGGCACAAGCTTACTGGTGTTTACCCTTAATTTAGCAAGTGAATTTTGCTTTATTAATCAATAGAATACTTAACTCTAGTTTATTTTTGGTAACGCCAGACAATTTTATTCGCTTCTGGGAAGTCGCCATACCATTGTGTTTATTATTGAGTCTTCCCAGTCATTTACATTTTTGATTTATTCTTTGCCAGTTAACTGGATAAGACTGGTCACCACTAGCTTGTGTCTGTACTCTTTACTTGTGTTTATTAGTATTCGTCCCTAAGCAGTCAGTACTCAATTTCGGTTTGCTTAATAAATTAGCGCCATGGCTACTACTGTATTTTTACAGGAAGCCAAAGATATGGGTCTTTCGGACCCAACCGAAATTAAAGAGTATATACTCTCACGGCATAATCAGGAGCAGCAGCGCGAGAATGATGCCCGTGAAGAGCGTAAGATTCAGCGCGAATACGAGCGAGAACAGCGTGAACACGAGCAAAAACAGCGCGAATACGAACGTGAGGAACGAGAGAAAGAACGAGAACATGAACTTGAAGTGCTGAAGCTCAAGCGAGATTCCTTGGGTTCAGACACATCTGGTGCAGTTGGTTCAAGCTCCACGAGCGCTCTCCCTGCACATGTCCTGGCGACCCCACGCATCAAGCTTCCTTCATACAAGGAAAGCGAGCAAATCGAGCCGTACATAGCTCGTTTTGAGGACATGGCAGACTTATATCAACTGGATGAGGCAGCTAAGCGGATCCAATTTCTTAGTTTATTTGAGGGCCCTGCCCTCGATATTCTCCACAGAATTCGTGGAGACAATCTCACATATGAGATGATGAAAGCTGCACTCATTAAGGCGTATGGTCTCACAGTAGACGACGCCAAAGTTCAGTTCATGCGAGCTCGTCTCCAAGACAAGGAGACAGCTGTTCAGTTCCTTGATCGTCTCACTGCTTACTTAAATGAGTGGATGGAGAAAGATGAAACTCCTTCCACGCGTGAGGGGATAATTGACCTTATGCTGCGTACACAGCTAGAGAGGTTGTGGCCTGCTGAGCTCATAGCACAGCTTAAGATCTGCCAGGTGAAAGATGCCAGCCAAATGGCAGAGAAGGCTGACGCATTCTTTACTGCATACGGGTATCAAGTTCGTAAGCAAAACACCTGGAGCAGAAAAGATACTGATAAGTCTGGGAAGTCGTCTCAGACTGAACCCCAGCAACAAGGCCATTCTCAGAGTAATGGCCAAGGTCCAAAACCGCAGTGGAAGGACCAGGGGCAAAACACTCAGAAACCTGAGTGGAAGAGGTACAACAAGTACCCTAACCAGCAGCAGTATCAGCCACGCAACCGACCGACGGGACAAAGTTTTTCACCACCAGCTCAAAAGAGGCAGGAAGCGAATGCAGCCTTCATTCCTCAGCAGCAGCACGGTGGTCACGTCCCTACCAGTGTGGGTACTTCCCCACTGTTCACTAGTCCCACAGTGACAGTGAACCCCCCTCCACAGATGGCCAATGTTCCATCTTATAACCCACAAGGCACAATGTTTGCCGCATCAATTCAGCAGCCTCATGAGTGGCTAGCTGCTTCCTCCACAGGCCCCACCACAGGTGACAGTACCTTCCTTGTACAACCAGGGTTTGTGGGAGGCATTCCTGTGAAGGTCCTGAGAGACAATGGTTCCTCAGGTTGCTCTGTCAAGCAGAGTCTAGTTCGGCCTGAGCAGTATACAGGTCGACAGATCCATGCAAGCCTTATTGATGGATCAGTGAGATTGTTCCCTGAGGCATGTATCCAGGTGGCATCTCCATTTTATACTGGTATGACACTTGCAGTTGTCATGCCAGAGCTTCTATTTGACTTGATAGTAGGCAATATTCAAGGAGCCAAGGATAGTTGCTCCGATGATGGCGCCACTCAGACTTCGGCTGCTGTGGTAACACGAGCCATGGCTGAGGCTCCAGATTGTGTCACCCCAGTGATCATTGAATCGCCGCAAGATCTGATGTGTAGTCAACTTGTTGTACAAGAACAATATTCTGACCCGACACTTGCTGCCGTGCGGAATAAACAAAAGGGTCGAGTGATTAAGTATTCATGGGGAGGTCGAGCCAAGTTCCTTCGCAAACAAGGACGGCTCTACCGTGAGTCACGAACACCCGAGGGCGAGGTTCGACTGCAGTTTGTCGTTCCCGCCAAGTACCGCCTAGCAGTGTTACAATGGGGTCATTGTTCAGCCTCAGGAGGTCACATGGGCAAAAGGAAGACCCAGGGCCGTATCCGAGCTGACTTTTTCTGGCCAGGGATGGGACGAGACATAGATAGTTTTGTCTGTTCCTGTAGTGTGTGCCAAAGTATCACCACTAATCAGGGACATGCCCTTCCTGTGCCATTTGTAACCACACCTGTAATCTCTGAGTCAGTTGAGAGACAGGGTAGTGGTGAAGTGGGTGCAGACCTGATGTCTCGCCCATTGGCCCCACAGGACACATTATGTCCAGGGCCTGTACATACATATTATGTACCGTAAGTTAAGGGGGAAGTTGAGAGGCGACTTGAGGCTATGGAAGACCCAAGTTTGCATAAGGATTCTCAGCTTCCCGGTACTAATAGAAGTACTGTAGGTTAAGGGGGAAGTTCGAGAGAGAACTCCGCAGTGGCGACTTGAGGCTATGGAAGACCCAAGTTTGCATAAGGATTCTCAGCTTCCCGGTACTAATAGAAGTACTGTAGGTTAAGGGGGAAGTTCGAGAGAGAACTCCGCAGTGGCGACTTGAGGCTATGGAAGACCCAAGTTTGCACAAGGATTCTCAGCTTCCCGGTACTAATATAAGTATTGTACTGTAGGTTAAGGGGGAAGTTCGAGAGAGAACTCCGCAGAGGCGACTTGAGGCTATGGAAGACCCAAGTTTGCACAAGGATTCTCAGCTTCCCAATACATATAAGTATTGTAGGTTAAGGCACAGGTTGAGGACCCGTGTGCGGTTTGAGGCTATGGAAGACCCAAGTTTGCACAAGGATTCTCAACTTGCCGACCATAATTGTGTGCTATAATTAATGGCGACCTCGAATGTACGTCGTAGCACTGACTGCTAGGCAGAGAGAGTAATTGTAACATGATAAAATTTTGTCTCATTGACACTTTTGATGCTCCACCTCAATTGGTTTTGCAGGTTCAGCAATGGGTGTAGCAGTTTTGCTGTGCGGACCAGCTGATCGTCTGCCGCACGCTGCCGCCTCTTCTCCTCTGCCTTCGTCGTCGCCATATTATTTACTGTGTCATTTTACACGTAGGTACAGTTACACTACAACTGTCACACCTACACCGTGTATTATATACACCACGCTACACAACAATTAGTTGTCAGTGTAAATGTAGCGAATTTTCGCTCAGTTTGACCTGAGTACAGGATTTTCACCGTCGTCACGGAGTTTTTCCCTCAAGCTTGCTTCTATTAACGTAAATACGAGGTTTTTTCACTCACTGGCGACTGCGACTTTCTCCTGTAGCAGGATAGCACACATACCACAGTGTGAATCTTGTGTGACTGAGTTAGGATTTATATATATGTATATTGAAATCATTCTTCTGAAGGAAGAAAGATTTAATTTTCATGGGGCGTAATGTCACGAATCAATTCGCGACATTTCCTTTTCGTGAGAAGCCACGAACTATTAGTGGAAAACTCACTGTTTTTCGTTCAGTTAACCGCTCATTCAGACGGAAGCTTTGTCAAATCAGTTTTTCATTGTCATTCGTGATCGTCTCTGTGTGAGACATTAGCGCTTCCGATGAGTGATTGTTTTGGGCGCGTTTCGCTCACTCGACCGTTAGAAAATACGGCTTAGTGCTCCGCCTTTCTTTCCCACGATTTGAACTCAGTCTTGTGTTTGCTGTGACGGAGAAAGGGTCTGTGCTCAAAAGTGGAGAGGTCAGCTAGCACCCCAAGCTCCATTAGTACAGTTAATCCCAGTACTCCCACCTTAGTGGTGATACATAGTATTCATCGACTGGTATTTCTTTTGTGTATTTTGTAGTTTTAAGAGCTTAGTTAAGGTGTTTTTCCTAGGCGTAAGAATTTAGCTTCTGTGTGAGTGAGCGAGTGCGTCTCATTTAATTTGATTTGAAATGTAATGTTAAATTTATTTTTGTAATCAATAAATTTAACAGTTCTATTTCTTGAGCTTAATGTAGAGTAAAAATCTTGTTTCATTTCTCCATAATTAAGCTTATTTTCCATACAGCTCCTAGCTTGCATAAACGTTGCTTTCATAACTGGTACTTAGACCAGTCTTGTTGTATTAACTTAAAATCCGTTGTGCCAGGAGTTAATGCATCAGCAAGAACCTGATGTTATTATTATTAGTATTAGTTATTTATTGTCAGGGGTGATGTAACTTTCTCCAGAGGCTAACAGTACAGTAATCCAGCAATTGTGAGTAATTAGTCTCTGCTGTGTACTGTTGAGAAAGTTTATAAATTCTCGTTCTTAGAGAATCGTGCACAAGCCAGCGTAAAGTAATCGTTGCTTGATGTAGCAAGACAATCATTGTCTCTGCTCTTCAATATTATTGAATATTATTATCAATTTAAATAATATTTAAAGCATTTATATCAAAATTACCGTGATATTATAAAAACCCCGTGACAATATTAAACTGTCAATATCATTTTCTTGCCTTGTAAATATTAGATCTAGCACTGAAGGTACATCAAGTCCCCTTTTTCTGGTGGTTTCCCTCACATGTTGCGTTAAGAAAAACTCTCGTACGAGATCCAGGAGCTTTTGATCCCAACAGCTTTCTTGGCTATTTATATCTAGAGTATTCCAATTTATATTTGTACTGAAGTCCCCAGTTAGTATAATTCTTTCCGATTTCTCTTCCATTTTATGTAGCAATGATCTTCCACTCTGAATTGTACTCTCTGCCAGGTCCTCATATTCGTCTCTTTCCCATGTGTTTGATCTGGGTGGCATGTACAAATTGGCTACAATTACTTTACCTTCAAATGTGTCGATCTCTACTGCAATCAGTTCTACTTGTGATGGTATATCTAGTTTTATTTCCTTGACTTTTAGATTTTTCTTAGTTAATATTATAATTCCTCCTCCTTTTTTTTAAATATCTGTCTCTTCTCCATATACTGTATTCCTCTAAGTTTAGTATGTCATTTGATATCCTTGGTATTAATTTTGTTTCAGTTAGGCATATTATTTGTGGTTCATTTTCTCTGACATAATCATTCATCTCTAGTAATTTAAATTACTAGTGTGTGTGTGTGTGTGTGTGTGTGTGTGTGTGTCTGTGTGAGAGAGAGAGAGAGAGAGAGAGAGAGAGAGAGAGAGAAATACAGCACTGCACAGCCCAAGCCTTATCTTTGTGATATCGTAGTTGAGTTTTTTTTGTTGAAGTAAGTACTGCGGTTCTATAGTAATGCAGTGTGAGATAACTATATGATATAATGTCATTGAACTGACATATTTCCCAAACTGATATTCGTTTCTACTTTGTGAAAGTGGTATGTGGTGGCGATCACCATCCACTTACATGATGTAGTGCTGTCTACGTCTTTATCTTTATTATATCTTTTCTGTGTCTGTCCTCCTTTTTCCCTCTTTCTCCCATCTTTACCGTCACTTTTTATTACTCTTCTTTCCTTTTCAGGTGGCTTTACATTGAGTGACAAGCCGAATGGTTTCCTGTAAGCCCGGAAACCATTTACAGCACTGGATGGTAACCATATAACCAACCCACACTTGTTCTCTATGTGTCAACAAGTGGGTTGGTGGAGGGTTCATGCTCCTCCCCGTAAAACATCTAACTCAATGGCAAGCAGCCACCCTTTCGGGATTAGACGGTTTGGCTGCAGAGGGAATTATTGATTGAAATACATATTGTTGTTGAAGATATAATAAGTACTTATACACTAAAAGAAGGTGGTGGGTCGATAGATAGAATAAAAAAAAAAAAAAAAAAAATCATCTTCTAATCCACGTAGTGAGGTTGGCGTAGATAATATACTGATGGGAGCCACTTTACCATAGTTATGGATAGCAAGAACATTCTTTTAAAGTAAACCAAAACTCTATAAATCTTAAAAACAGCGGGCAAAATAAATAAACATCGCCGGTGTAAATCGAGTTAACGTCGTGTGGTAACTAGTCAATGATCATTATATGCTTAGAAATAAATCCAGCTGAAGCACAGAGAAAAATCCAATTTTTATCCAGCTTTACATATTTAGAAAGCACCGCTTGTGGAAGAATAGAATAACAAATGTTCTAAAATGCGCCGTAAAATCTGAACAGTAGTTAAGTGAACTGGTGTTATCTACCTACGATTACTGATCTCTATACGAATTTGAGTGGAGCCCAGCAAATATCCATTCGCCGCACCAATATGGCGTTTGTCCAGTCTCTCTTTCTACACGGCCTCTACTTGGACCAGCCGATTGCCTGGTCGTGTCGGGTGTTACACAGGCTGAGATCCACACGAAAGAGAGCCTGAGATCGACGTTAAGCCTAATGAAGTCGGGAGCAGAGGGAGGACAAAATAGGAGAGGGGAGGAGAGGACGGCTGCTTGGGAATCGAGAATGATTTAGCCTGAAAGTTTTTGAGAGAGACAAATGTCGAGGACAGAGATAAGAGCAGACAGTTCACAATGGGTACTTCTGGTCCAGTTGGGCAGACAATGGAAGGTGGAAAAATGGGAGAAGCAACCCCCGCCCGGCCATTAGGGAGTACAGAATCGTCAGTATAAATGAGAAATGAATGAGCAGGGTAGGTATTGGCCTGTGAATTAAGAGTTTCAGTGATGAACAACTTAGGAGAGATAGGTTGACCGTCAGCAGCAAATGCAGAGCGTGTGCAGTGAACAGCAGGAGTTATACGTGCCCAGACATGAGACGTAGGGTAAGTGAGGATGATCCTAGACTAACAAAGCCAAAATACAGCAGCCACCCATGCCCGTTCTCTATCTGTCAACTCTTTTATCCATCATGCGTCTTACTACAGTGTACGAGTTGTGGATACCATCTCACTGCTCGCCCCACACTCATGCGGTCAACACTTCCCTCGCCCTAAGGTATTTTTCATATCTGCTTCATGGCGTTACATGTGTGTGTGTGTGTGTGTGTGTGTGTGTGTGTGTGTGTGTGTGTGTGTGTGTGTGTGTGTGTGTGTGTGCTAGCTTAAGTTATTTGCGAATATTACATGAAGCCATGGAATGATATGTTTGTACCCGGTCTTGGTTTGTAGAGTATACCCGGTCCATGTCTGATACCATTTGTGTAGTGTAAGACGATATGCGAAATTATGAAAAGTATGTGTGTTATGTGCTGAACAACAGCATGGTGTATTGTGTGACTATGTTGTTGTGGTGATGTTTGTGGTTTAGTGCAGTGAGGTGTGGTGCATGTCTGTGTGGCGTGATATGTTGTGTGGCTGGTGCGTTATGGTATATGAATGTGTGATCCTTTGTGGTGTACTAGTATTATGGTGCGGGAAATGACTGTGTGCTATGGTGCAGTAACCGTGTGATATGGTGTATGACTGGAGTATGACTGTGTGGTGTGGCGTGGTGAGGTGACGTATGTGACTGTGCGGTGTGGTGTTTTGTGTGATTGTTGTATGTGACTGTATGGTGTGCTGTTTGTCTGTTTCCTGTTGCATCGTCTGTTACTGTCATGTAGCGTGGTGTGATGTGGGAGTATGTGGTGTAGTGTATGGCGGTGTTGTCGCAAAGTGTATGACTGTTGAGATGTAATTTAGTACTTTTGCGATGTATGATTTTGCTGCATGGTCTGGTTATGGCCTGGTGTGGTGTGGTGTATGACGTAGGTGGTGTATAGCTTTAGCAGGTGAGGTACATGTCCTGTGTGATGTGGTTTATGAGTGTGGTGTGGTGTGGAGTATGACTAGTCTGATGTGGCGTATTAAACTGTGGTCAGGTGGTGTATGATTCGGTGGGGTAATGTTGTCAATGATGAGGTACATCCTGTTTTTGTTTTTGTTTTTTGTGCATCTGTGCTTACGCTTTGATAATGTACACTTTTTTGTCATTGCAACATATACTTATCCCTTTTGCTGGAACTTTGCTCTCATTCAGCCTGTCCAGAAAAAGTGTGACTACTCCTAACCCTGTAACCTTCGTTGACTTCCTTCAGTACCCGGTATTTATGCATTTTCAGACCAATTCTAAGCTGGAATATTTTAAAACATTTTTCATAACTCTCTTTCCGACCCTCGCTCCACCAAGGACGCTCCACTGATGATCTGATCTTCCTTTTTTATCCTTGGTCATTCTCTTTTGGAGAATTAGGCATAATATTTGCCATTACCCTTGCCATTTCAAAGACATTAGGCCTAGTTTGGCACTAATCCTTAATATCCGATTGCCCTATAAGGATTCTCTCCCATCTGTGACTTCATGTCAAGATTTTTTTCTGGACGTTATAAACCTACTACTAGAGACGGCCACTATTCCTTTTCTAAACGTATCCATAGTGGTGTTCCTCAGGCTTCTGTCCAATTACCCAGTTTCTTGTTTCAGTGATCGTTTAACCTTCACGTGTAGCTCTGTCCACTCATACGCTGATGACCACCCTACGATGACCACCCTACACATTTCCACCCTACACATTTCCATCCGCTTCTCTCAGGAGTCCATCACAGTAACTGCTTCAGCATTCCTGGGACTTGATATCATTTATAACTGGGATAAGTAATAATTTTGTTGTTTTTCATGTTTAAATATAGTCCCTATTCTTCCACTCTACCAAAATCCACTACAGGAATATGACTTAAACATTTCGCAATACACAGTTCAGTTCATCCTTTAATATCCTTGGGATTTATTTATCTCGGGGCCGATCATGAAAATATCATATTATATCCTCTGCAAAATCAGCTTCCACGAGATTAGGTGAGCTAAGCCGACTCCGTGCCTTCCTTACCCTTGCACAACTACTGACTTCATACAAGAGTTTTATTCACACCTGTGTTGCATATATCTCGCATGTATAGAGGGGCTGTCCACATACAGTACATCTCTTCTAAACGGAATGGAGTCGAAGGTTCCTCATTTTATCAACTCCCCGCCTTTCACTGACTCCCATTAGCTCTCTCTCTCTCTCTCTCTCTCTCTCTCTCTCTCTCTCTAAATAATTATTTCATATCAGTATTCACCAAGGAAAATCTAAGCCTGGTCCCTCAAACAGCAAATATTTACCATGAGAATACGGAAAATATTCTTAGTAAAATAACCATTAGTAAGGAGGACGTATTGAAAGAAATTAATAAGTTAAAACCTCAAAAATCGCCAGGTCCGGACGATATATATGCAAAAATTATAAAAGAAACCAAAGAAGAATTATGTCAGCCACTTTTAACGTTATTTAATGACTCTTTAAGTTCAGGAGAAGTTCCAGAGGCGTGGAAAACCGCAAACGTAGTGCTCATCTTTAAAAAGGATGATAAATCAGCTGCGTCGAATTATCGTCCGATAAGTCTAACGTCAATAGTAGGAAAAATGTTAGAGTCAATTTTGGCAAATAAGATTAGAGAACACTTAGAAAGATTTAATCTTATAAACGAAAGTCAGCACGGATTCAGGCAAGGACGATCCTGCCTCACAAATTTGTTGTCATTCTCCTCGGAGGTCAATGAGGCAGTAGATAGCGATAAAGCTTACGATGTTATTTATCTGGACTTTAGTAAAGCTTTTGATAGGGTCCCACACGAAAGGTTAGTTAGAAAGGTTCGAGCACACGGTATAGACGGCGATATCTTAAAATGGATAGAATCCTGGCTGAAAGGACGAAAGCAGAGAGTATTAATAAATGGAACTAAGTCGGACTGGGGATTAGTAACTAGCGGTGTACCACAGGGTTCAGTACTCGGTCCCTTATTATTTATCATATATAAATGATCTAGACTTAGGAGTCAATAGCAGCATCAGCAAATTTGCCGACGATACAAAAATAGGGCGTATCATTAACTCGACTGACGATTGCCATAACTTACAAAAAGACCTCGATACATTGTCCAAATGGTCTAAAACTTGGCAAATGGAATTTAACGTTGAAAAATGTAAAGTACTTAACGTAGGCAAGACCATTGGAGATACTAAATACAGCTTAGATAACAAAGAAATTAGCAAATCGGAATGCGAGAGAGATCTAGGAGTTATGATTAGTAACGACCTTAAATCAAGGCAACAGTGTATTAATGCGAGAAATAAAGCAAATAGGGTCCTAGGATTTATTTCGAGAAGCGTGAGCAATAGATCATCTAAAGTAATACTGAAACTTTATCTAGCATTAGTAAGGCCACATTTAGACTACGCAGTACAATTTTGGTGTCCTTACTATAGAATGGATATTAATTCGTTAGAAAATGTACAGAGAAGAATGACAAAAATGATACATGACGTCCGGAACCTGTCATATGAAGACAGACTGAAAACACTAAGTCTGCATTCGCTAGAGAGGCGTAGAGTAAGGGGAGACTTAATTGAGGTGTTTAAGTGGATGAATGATATAAATATGGGAGATATTAGCAAGGTACTTAAAGTGAGCATACAGGATAGAACAAGAAATAATGGATTCAAACTAGAAAAATTCCGTTTCAGTAAGGAAATCGGTAGAAATTGATTTGGTAATAGAATAGTAGACGAATGGAATAAGCTACCTAGTAAAGTAGTTGCTGCCTCTTCCATTGAGAGTTTCAAGCATAGGCTAGATAAGCATATGACAAATAAGGGGTGGATATAGAATAAAGAAAATCTTATAACCAATACTAATTCAAAAAAATTTTCTTTTCAGGTTACACTATGATAGTCTCTATTCTCCTTTCACACTTTCCTGTAAAATGTCCGCGCCAGTTTTTCTATACGGCGTGGTGTTCTTTCTGACTTTTTCCTGCCGGCTTCGGCTGGAGGGTTTGGAGGGCGGGGGAGAGCCTTCTTCTTTGCTATCCTTATCTCATTCTAGTAGTTCAGTTACTCTTCTAGGAGCTGCCTAGCATGGGCCAACCGGCCTACTGCAGTTATCCTCTCTTCTTATGTTCTTATGTTTATGTTCTCTCTCTCTCTCTCTCTCTCTCTCTCTCTCTCTCTCTCTCTCTCTCTCTCTCTCTCTCTCTCTCTCTCTCTCTCTCTCTCTCTCTCTGTCTTCGCTGCAGTGTTTAATCTTCATGTTATTACTATCGCTGTTTCCAAGACCATTGTTCTTCTGAACTCTCTGGTTGCATTCCTCTTCCAATACGGCTCGCACACAGTACCCATTTGACGGCACACTCTTACTTATTGGCTGTTTAGTTCTTTAATGTTAGAATTATCTAATATTATCAATCATTTAGGAATGCAACAGTTTAACTCTAAAACTGCACATCCTAAATCTGTATTTCCCACTGCCTATGACATCCTGTCTTTTAAATGGAACCATCTTGAATTTGGCTTTATTTTGCATGTTTTTCATGGAATTGTCAAATTTGAGGGATTGTAGCTTTAGTTCCTTCCTCTTTGCATTAACAACAATTACTTTGGCGTAGTGTGCTGTGGTGCACAATTTGTTGTGGTGTAGTGTATGACCGCTGTGCTGTGGTATAGTATGTCTGTGGTGCGGTGTGGTGTGATGTATGACTGGTATGGTGCTGTGTGTGGTTGTTTTGTTGTGTGGCGTGATGTATGACTGTGTTCTGGTGTGGTATTTGGCTGGTATGGTATATGAGTAATGTAGTGTATGGCTGGTTGTTCTAGGTGTTGGATCATCTTTAGGAACCAGGTTGTCTATCAGTCACTCGCAAACGATTTTCGGATGAGAAGTTATAGAGAGGGAAAATTATAGTTTTTCGCAAATTTTGGATACTCCCACATCTGATACTTTTGTATTCATTTCTAGACGAGAAAGAAAGAACTAAAAGGTGGGAACTCCAGGAAAGATTGTTTTTCTTAGGAAATTGAAACAAAATGAGCCGAAATCTAAACTCGTTTATTTAGATATACATGGGCAAATTGAGTTTTAAAAACATGAGGTTGTAGATCGAGGGAAAGACTGACTTAGAAATATAATTCTGGAGTTGACTGCTTGCATACATCAAGGACCGAGAATATCAGTTAAGATGCCTGAGGATTAAAAAAAAAAAAAATGTCGAGATTGCGATGTTATACGAGTGCCGTTGCTCTGCAGACGAGGAGAATAAGCAGAAGAGCAAAGACACTGAAAGAGAGGTGGTAAAGGGAATAGGATGCTGAATTGCCACGAGGAAAGAAAAGTTAGAGGAAGTCAGTAAGAGTAGAGGAGTTGATGAAAACAGAAGTCTTTGCCTCTTCACTATTTAGAAGGACTGCACGTAACGAATCTCCCCTTCCTCCTCCCGCATAAGAACTGTTCTTCACACAAAGATACCAATAAACCACCAAAAAAATATATATATATATATATATATATATATATATATATATATATATATATATATATATATATATATATCATCATCAGCCGTTTGAGTATCCAATGAAGGACCAGCCTATCCCGACCGAAGTCGGGACGATACAGCCAATGTATCTCTACCAAGTGGCTTAGGCTGTCTGGTAGAGATGGTATGTAGGGTGAGAAGTGCTTGTAAGTGTAATTATAGTGTTGGAGTGGCTTTGGATGTGTGTGTAGTCTGTTATATTCACCACGTTCTATAGTTTCACATAAACGTATCCGATTGAGTAAATTCGGACGCTGCCACGTTAAAAAGGGGTGCCAAATTCCTGATCATGCACTTCTCACAACATTCATCCAGCCAGCTCGATCTCTTGTCTCTTCCCTAGCCTCACCGACTTCCAAACCTCTCCTTCTCACACACTCATCCATAATATCTCTCCACCTTTTATTTGGCCTACCTCGCCTCCTCCCTCCTTCAAATTTCCTCAGATATACAGTACCTTTTTCACCACTCTATTGTCATCCATTCTCTCCACATGGCCATACCATCTCAGTACACTCTTTTCGATTCTGGTGTCCACCTACTTCCTCACTCCACATCTTTCTCGAATCACGTTATTTTGTATCCTTTCCACCCTCTGTACTCCACATACATTCCTCAGCAGTCCCACCTCCACTGCTGTTACTCCTGAATTCTCATTTTCATGCCATATAGTCTCACATCCATATGTTATAATTGGCACTGACACTCCTTTATGTAAGCCTCATTCAGCTGCAACACTTAAGCCTCTGTTTCTTATCAAGGCCCTCATTGCGCCAGGTACTTTTCTTCCTTGTGTCACTCTACTTTCAACTTCTTTTGCACATTTTCCTCTTTTTTCTATTACTGTACCAAGGTATTTGAACTCTTTCACCAATTCCAGTCTCTATCCATTTGCAACATCGCACTGCGAGTCACCTTCTCTCTCAGTAACCATCACCTAGCTCTTTTCTACATTTACTCTCAAGGCACGACGCTCAGACATCAGCAAAACTCTGCACTAGCTTACCAAGTTCTTGTCCGATACTTGCAAGCAGTACTGCATCATTAGCATACAACAAAGTTGAGATATTCTATCCAGCACCATTCATTACCAACGCCATCTCTCACTCCATTACTCGTGTTTTTACTTCTTTCATCACCCCATCCACATATGTTCTGAACAACCATGGGGACATCACACAACTTGTCGCACGCCCACACCAATCGTGAACCATTCACTTAGATGCCCATTAACCCTTACACATGCTTCACTACCGTCAGAAAAACTCATGACATCACCTACCATCTTACCATCTACATTGTACATGCGCAAAATTCTCCAAAATCCTTCTCCGTCCCCTTTCTCTTATGCATTTTCCAGATCTATGAATGCCACAAACACCTTATGGTCCTTCACACAAGCCTTCTCTGCTATCTGTCTCACTGTAAATATCTGATCCACACATCCTATGCCACTCCTAAAGCCATCCTGTTCATCACTCACTATAGGACTTCTGATATCTCTTTTATTTTCTGTATGAATATTCTTCCATATACCTTCCCTACCACACTCAATAAACTTATATCATGATAATTCTTGCGTTCACTTTGCTCACCTTTACTATTGTACAGAGGTACAATCACAGCCTTTTTCCAATCTGCTGGCACAGTTTCACTCATTCTCCAGCAAGCACTTCATTCCACTCCCTCCACTACACTTAAGCATCTCTGCATACACCTCATCAATCCCAGCTGTTTTCGCATTTTTCAGCCGCTACACAGCACTCTTCACCTGTGCGAATGGCACATGTCCTGGCACTGCTTTCCTTCTCTGCACACCCCCAAAACCAATCATGTTTACAGCCGTTCTGCTCTAACTATTCCCATTCATCATGCTTTCAAAATATTCTTTCCATCTGGACCTTACTGTACTTCATCCCAGTGGGTTAATAATCTACCATCTACATCCTTCACACCATTACATTTCTTTCAGCTTTCACTTCTACATTTCTGCACCTCTTTCCAGAATAGCTTCCTCTTCTCAGAGTAGTTTGCATTAATTTTTCTTCCTAGCTCAACATTTACCTCCTTCTTTTTCCTCTTCACTAGTATGTTTACGTGCTTCTTGCTTTCAGTTTATTCAGTTCTTATTTCAGCTGAACCCCTGTCCTGTAAACGCTTTAGCCACTTCTTCCTCTTTTCCTCCACCGTTCTCTTAACCTCCTCATCCCACCATGCCGTACCTTTCTTCATTGTTGTTACTCTTGCCACACCACAACCCCCTTTAGCATTCCTAACTAAGCAATCCCTGTATGCATTCCACAGACTGTCCAGATCCATTTCATTCTAGTTCACTGATTCTAACTCCTCCCCAAATTTGGTACTGTATTCATCTCCCATTTCTTTGATCCTCAGCTTCTCAGCTTTCAGTGTTTCTCCCTGACTGCTCCTCTCTCCCGATCCACCTCACTCCTCTCAGCTTGATCTTGCATACCACAATCATATGATCTGACAGACCTCCACATCGTCCTCTCATGGCCCTCGTATCAGCAATCATTCGCATCATCGATCTCTCTACGAGCACGTAATCAATCAGGCTTCTTTCAATACGATCCTCGTTCCCTCTATATAATGTATATTTATGTGCATCTTTGTGTTTTTAATACGAGTTACAAATGCAACCTCCTCTCCTGACACATATCCTTTAGTCGCTTCCCATTATCATTATCTCCTGGTACTCCATAACAACCCATTATGTCATCCTGAAGACCAGTGCCTACTCTTCCATTCATATTCCCCATTACGATCACTTTATAGCTTCTGGGCATTTCTCCCATCACTTCATCTAGTTTATCCCAAAACCTGTCTTTCTTTCTCTCTCACTCCTGTCATCACACGGTGCATATGCTACAATCACTGACACTTTCACCTTCTCAAACTTGAAATTGACATACATACACCTCGAACTGACACATTTGTAGTCTCTCATTCCACTCTGCCACACCTGATTCATCAACAATGCAACGCTTTCTTGGCATCTTTCTCGCCCATTCATTCGCAGTCTTACACACTTTACACCCTCCCACTCCTCCACTTCACAACCTTTCATCTTCGTTTCACTCAGTACCATCACGACATATCTCGCACTCTTGAACACATTCACCACTTCCATCCTCTTGCTCTCCTCATTCACATCTCTCGCATTCCACATGGCCATGCGAATCCGCCATTTGGTTGGGGCCCTGGGCAGGTATTCGGCCCTCCGAGGCTCTGTGAAACGACTGCCTTGATTAAGTGATTTTGGATAGGGGAATCCGGGGGACACTTAACTCCGCAAGAAACCCCGATTATATGGTTACCACCCAGCATTTCAAAGCTAAGGGTCGTTGTTATGTGTATGTATGCAACAACATATGTTGCTTTTGTGCTCCTGAACTTCAGTCTTCTGAATTCTCTATTTTCTGGCTTTGGCCATCCTGTAATTCTCTGATTAAATATATCTCTGCTGCATTGTTATCGCTTAATTCTACCGACTGTGAAATGTTCATTGACTACCTTACTTCTAAGATGGAACACATCCTATGAATTTCTCTATTTTTCTTTGAACTCTACATTCTTAGTGATTTCAATGTTCACTAACATGACCGGCTCTCCTTTCCATTTTCTGATTCATCTGGTGAACAAACCTACAAATTTTCTCTCTTTGATGACCCAGAGCAGCTTGTAGAGCACTGTAACTGCACGCACCACCTTGGAGAGAGTTTCAATGTACCCTTGACCTCTTTCTTACAACTACCTGAAATTTTTCTGCTTACACTATTATTTTTTTTCTCTCTGTTGGGCTTCTCCAGTCACAGTCTTATGACCTTAAATTGTACTATTGCTCCAGTAGGGCCTGTCGACCCTCCCAAAAAGTGGTGACTGTGGCACTTTACAGCTGCTGATTGGAAGACCCTCGGGCAGTATTTCTTTCATTTTCACTGAAATGATGATTGCTTCCATGCCTGTGAAACATCTGAGTGTCCCTCGTGCATTACAGGTGCATTAAGGAGGTTATTGTCTCGAGCATGGAAGTTTAGGCCTACATTCCATTCTCGTATCCTGTGACTAATGAAAAAAGAAATGGTGAAGGAATAAACCCACCTCAGAATTTCATCTCTTATGTCTCTGCCCAGAATCATGCTAAGTCTGTTATCTGCTCTGCTAAGAATAATCTCATTTGTACAAAACGTTCTGATCTCGCCTACTCAGATTCTTCCCGCTCCTTCTGGCACCTTGCCAAAAACCTTTATAACAAATTTACTTCATGCTCCTTCCTTCCTCTTTTCCACACTGATGACTCTATAGTTTTTCTTCTACTAAAAATGCAGAACTCTTTGCTCAGACTTTCTCCTCCAATTTCACCTTAGATGATTCCGGTGCTGTTCCTGAATCACATGCTTCCTTTGACTTCCTAATGATTGACATTAAAATTTCTTAAGTTGATGTGCACTCTGCCCTCATTGGCCTCAATATCAAAAGACATATGGGCCTGATGGGATCCCTCCTCTTGTCCACAAGAAAGTTGCTTCTGTGCTTACACCCTGCTTAAGTAAACTCTTTAGCCTTTGTTTGTTGACTTATGCCTTCTTTTCTTGCTGAAAGTTTGCAATCATTCAGCCTGTTCTAAACAAGGATGACCATTCCCAATCCTCTAACTATCGCCCATTTGCTTTGACATCCTGTATTTCTAAAGTTTTATTTTTTATTCTAGTCTTGACCAAAATATTTAAAGCATCCTTTCAGTCACAACGTTCTTTCCAATGGCCACAATGGGTTCCTCTAGGGATGCTCCGCTGGCAATCTTCCCAAGATCCTTTCATACTACTGGTTATCTGCTTTAGAAACTTTGGCGACAGATTTGTTATTGCACTTGACGTCTCTATCACTTTCAATTGGGTCTGGCATCTTTAATTTCCAAACTGCCCTCTTGTGATCCACTTTGGCATCTTTCATTCCAGACTCCCCACATATGATTTCTATCAGTCTAACTGTGCTCTCATTTCATTTTTTTTCTGGTCGTTCAGTAGATGCTGTTGTAGACGGCCACCATTTTTCTTATAGAACTATCAGTACTTATATTACTAAAGGGTCTGTCCTATCACCAGCTCTTTTCCTTCAGTTCATCAACGACCTTCTAAGCTGCACATGTCATCTTATCTATTCATACACTGATGGCTCCACCCTTCACCTATCCAGTATTTTATCGCAGCGTCCATATCAACAGTTAATTCATTAAATGAGGTATTAGGCTATGGAACACCGAATGTCTGATTTGGCTCATATTTATGACTGTGGTAGAAGTAATGTTTTTATTACATCAAAAACTCAGTACTACTTTCATCCCGTCAAAATCGACCGCAGAAGTATCCTTTAATTCTGAATATCTAAATCAGTCATGCATTATCTTTGAACATACTTGAGGTTTCATTCTCGTGAAGTTTATATTAAAAAAATCGTAGTGCCTCTTTTGATAATACTGTTTCAAAGAGACTGGGTATGTTAGGCCGACTCTGTGCCTTCTTCACGCCAGCATGGTTGCTGACTTTATTTTATTATTCGTTTTATGGCCAAGGTAAAGCTGCAAAGAAAATGGTTGAGGAGACGAAGGGAAAGACAGGAGGAAACATCTCCTGTGAGAAGAATGGAGAAGCTGCAAGATAGTGAGAAAATGACAGAGTATAAGAGCATAGTTGAAGAAAGATTGGGAAGGTATGAGCTAGAGCAGATGCAAGGGGTGGAAGACGTATGTAAGATATTCATGGAAGAGATAGGAATTTGAGTGTAAAGTGGAGGGACTGTAAGAAAATGTTCTGGAAAGAGGTGAAAAGAGTAAGACAGGGTGGAAGTGAAGTTAGGAGGGGAGTGAAAGATAAAAATGGTAGATTACTAGTGGAGAAGGGAGAAAAAGTGAGCAGATGGAGAGAACGTTTTAAGGAATTGTTGAACATAGAGGATGGAAGTAATGCGAGTATAAGTGGCTGGGGAAAGGCTGGGAGAAGGAGGGAGGTGAGAAGACAGGAAGAAATCAGTAGGATAGAAGTTGTGAAAGCAATGAAGAAAGTTAAATCGGGGAAAGCCCCAGGAATTGATGGAGTGTGTGGTGAAATGTTGAGGCATGGGGGAGAGATAGTAGTAGAATGGATGTGGAAGATGTGCAGATTGGCCTGGGAGGAAGGTAGAGTCCCAGAGGATTGGAAGTCAGGTATAATTATTCCATTGTACAAAGGAAAAGGGGAAAAAGAAGTGTGTGGTAATCATAGGGGCATTTGTCTTCTTAGTATAATAGGAAAAGTGTATAGTAGGATACTTATTGACAGAGTTAGAGAAAGAACAGAGAAATTAGTTGGAGAAGAACAGGGAGGCTTTAGGAAGAGAAGAGGTTGGGTATATCAGATATTCATTCTTAGATGTTTAGTGGAAAAATTTCTAGAGAAGGGAAATAAGTTGTATGCGGCTTTCATGGATTTGGAGAAAGCATATGACAGGGTAGATAGACAAGGATTGTGGAAAGTGTTAAGAATATATGGAGTAGATAGGAAGTTGTTGAATGCTGTGAAGAGTATGTACGATGGTGCGAAGGCTGCAGTGCGTGTGGATGGTGAACTAAGTGAATTTTTCTCTTTGAAAGTTGGATTGAAACAGGGATGTGTCATGTCTCCATGGTTGTTCAATCTGTACATGGATGGGGTAATAAAAGAGGTACAAGGTAGGGTAGTGGATGTTGGAGTGGCCCTGGTGAGAGAGGATAGTATTTGGAAACTCCCTGTACTGTTGTTTGTAGATGATACTGTGTTGTTGAGTGAAGACGAAGGGGAGCTGCAAAGCTTTGTGGATGAGTTTGGGAGAGTGTGTAAGAAACGGAATCTAAAGGTGAATGTAGGGAAGAGTAAAGTGATGGTCTTTGAGAGAGGTGAAGTCAGTGAATGTACAGCGAGGTTGGATGGTGAGGAATTGGAAAATGTAAGTACTTGGGTAGTGTGATGAGTAAGGATGGAGGTTTGGAGGGTGAAGTGCTTGAAAGGGTACAGCAGGGAAGAAAGGTTGCTGGTTCTTTGAAAGCAGTGATCAGAAACAGGGAAGTGAGCATGGAAGTGAAAAAGTTACTACATGACGGTATTGTGATACCAACTCTAACGTATGGAAGTGAAGCTTGGACATTGTTGGAAGGACACAAGTCAAGAGTGAGAGCAGTGGAAATGAGTTATTTAATCCGTCACGTCCCGAGGTTTTCCCCACCTCTGACAGCCCCCAATCCCGAGGTATTTTCGAAAAAAAAAATTTTGGCTAAAACTTCCACGTTTGGTGAGAAACATAAAAAATTCATAGAGAAATTGCTCACCTGAGGTTTAAAATACTCAATCCAGGTAGGAGTTCCTCCTTACCTCACTGGGTTTTCTAACACGCTGGCACCAAAGAAAACGAGTTCTATGGGAGGGAAACTATATCACACAACTCATAAACAGTATTTATTTATTTACTTGGTACGAATTTATATGTAGTATGAGAGTATATTGGTTTTCAAGCAGTAATATAGGCATTATAAGCATTGTTTCACTCAATAACTAATCACCATACCTGACCTTTCTTTGCCACATTACCTGATCATTATTTCTGACTGTTTCTTCTTCTAATGCTATGTAAACTTTGTCCTCCACATTGTCATCGATTGGGGAATCACTCTGGCCCTGAATATCTTTACTGGCCAGGTCACTGGTAACAGGTGAATTGCCGAGACAATGGCGCGAGGGAGGGAGGGGGGAGGTTATGCGGTGTAAGGCATTGTCCCTGCTTGGCATCTTGTAGAGGAATAGAGGAAGGTGTCCCGTGTATACGTACGAAAAATCATGAGCGAAAATTGAAAATTGTGCAAATTAGGGACTTTGCAATTGCACGACGTACCAGTACGTCGCCAGGACTGGCAAATGCAAAATGTTGCAACATACCCATACGTCGACGGGACGGGGTGGGTGAAGAGGAGCCTGTGGAGTCACATGGAGAAACAGGTTGACGAATGACGATATAAAGGAGCGTTGTGGTGTGGACGTGGATGTGATAGAAAGCATTATGAGGAACACACTGAGGTGGTTTGGCCATGTGGAGAGGATGGAGGGTGAAGGACTGACGAAGAGAATGTATGTGAGTGAGGTGGAGGGGGGAAGAGGGAGGGGGAGGCCGAGGATGAGATGGAGGGATGGGGTGGAGAGGTATATGAGAGTGGGGGGTGTGAGTTGGGAGCAGGGCAATGAAATGGCTGGGGACAGGGCGACTTGGAGGCGATTTGTTTATGGCCACCCCAAACGGGATGGAGGCGTCTGGCAATAGATAGATAGATAGATAGTGTGAGGCGGTTTGTGGAGTGAGGAGGAGATGCAAGGGTGTGCAAGGGACAGCATGGTGGAATGATGAGGTGAAACGAGCTGTGGAACAAAAGAAGAAGGCATATAGTGAATGGTTAGCAAGTAGAGGAAGGGGAGAAGATGAAAGAGAGAAGAGAGAGGTATATGTGAGCAGGAGAAGCGAGGTTAAGAGACTGGTGAAGGAGAGTAAGAAGAAAGTGGATGAAGAGTTTGGGAGGAATCTGAGTGTGAAATGGAGGGAGAGTAAGAAATTGTTTATGAAGGAGGTAAAGAAAGTAAGGCAGTGTGAAAGGGGAAATAGTAGGGGAGTGAAAGATAGGAATAATAGATTGTTGGTGGAGAAGAGAGAGAAATTGAGGAGATGGAAGGAGCACTTTTAGGATTTGTTGAATATAGAGAGTGAGAGCAGTGCGAGTATAAGTGGTTGGGGAATGGCTGGGAGAAGAAGAGATGAGAGGATGGAGAAATAGATCAGTAGGGCGGAAGTAGTGGAAGCGATAAAGAAGATTAAGTTGGGAAAGACTTCAGGACTTGATGGAGTGTGTGATGAAATGCTTAGGTATGGGGGTGAGATTGTTGTGGAGTGGAAATGGAAGTTGTGTAGATTGGCTTGGGAAGAGGGCAGGGTTCCAGACGACTGGAAATCAGGTATAATTGTTCCTTTATACAAAGGAAAAGGGGAGAGAGAAGTATATGGTAGCCATAGGGGTATTTGCCTTCTTAGTGTGACTGGTAAAATATATGGTATAATACTCATTGATAGGGTTAGGCATATGACAGAGGAGCTAATTGGAGAAGAACAAGGGGGATTTAGGAAGGGAAAAGGGTGTGTAGATCAGATATTTGTTCTAAGATGTTTAGTGGAGAAGTATCTAGAGAAGGGAAAGAAAGTGTATGCTGCCTTTATGGACTTGGAGAAAGCTTATGACAAAATAGATAGGCAAGGTATGTGGAAGATATGAAGAATATATGCAGTGGAGGGGAAATTGTTGAGTGCTGTGAAGAGTATGTATGAGGGAGCTAGGGCTACGGTGCGAGTGGATGGTGAGCTGAGTGAGTTCTTTGATCTCAGTGTGGGACTGAAACAGGGTTGTGTGATCTCTCCATGGCTGTTTAATGTATACATGGATGGGGTTGTAAAGGAGGTGCAAGGTAGAGCAGTGGATGTGGGTGTGGCTCTAATGAATGAGGGTGAGATTTGGAAGATTCCGGTGCTGCTGTTTGCTGATGATACAGTATTGTTGAGTGAAGATGAATGGGAGTTGCAAGGTTTGGTGAATGAATTTGGGACAGTGTGTAGGAGGAGGAAGCTGAAAGTTAATGTAAACAAAAGTAAAGTTATGGTGTATGAGAGGAATGAAGTCACAGAGTGTACAGTGAGGTTGGATGGTGAGGATATGGAGAACGTGAGTGCATTCAAGTACTTGGGCAATGTGATGAGTAAGGATGGAACTTTGGGGATGAAGTGCGTGAAAGGGTACAGCAGGGAAGGAAGGTTGTTGGTTCACTGAAAACAGTGATGAGAAATAGGGAGGTGAGTATGGAAGTTAAGAAGTCACTGCATGATAGTATTGTGATCACTACCCTGACGTATGGAAGCGAGGCGTGGACCTTGCAAGAGGGTAACAAGTCAAGAGTGAGAGCAGTGGAAATGAGTTACTTGAGAGGCGCATGTGGAGAGATATGGAGGGACATGTTGACGAATGAAGAAGTGAAGGAACGTTGTTGGGTGGATGTGGATATGGTTGAGAAGATTAGGAGAAATACACTGAGGTGGTTTGGACATGTGGAGAGAATGGAGAGTGAAAGACTGACTAAGAGGGTGTATGTAGGTGAGGTGGAGGGAGGTAGAGGGAGAGGTAGACCGAGGATGAGGTGGAGGGATGGAGTTGAGAGGTATATGAGAGAGGGGTGTGAGTTGGGTGGATGGTAGTCAAATGGTGGGTGACAGAGCGACTTGGAGGCGTTTTGTCTGCAGCCACCTTTTGCTGGATTAGGGCGTCGGGCTATAGATAGATAGATAGATAGTTTTATTTGCCCCCATGTCGAGTATAACTCTCATATGAGGGAAGGCCTCTCACACACAGCTTTTGTCAACAGGATGGAGTCAAAGGCTCTCATCTCATTAACTCTCCTCCTCTTGATGGCTCCCTTCAACCAATTTCTTCAACACATTGCTGCATCTTTGTATCTTTTCTATCACTTCCTTAACGGTCACTGTTCTTGTGAACTGTCTGCCTGTATCCCTCCACCACTGCGGCAGGCACATAGCAACCGTCTGGCAGCATTCTATCTTCCCTTTTCTGTCAACCCTTCCAGTGCAAGAGTTAACCGTTATTCCCAGTCGTTCATATACGCGTCCAGGTATCTAGAAATGAAGTGATCTTGAAACTAGCTCTCCGTTATATTTTTTCTTTCCTTGAAGGGATGAATCGTGTGGGATTCTAGCTTTTGGTTCCTTCCTCCTTGCATATATATATATATATATATATATATATATATATATATATATATATATATATATATATATATATATATATATATATATATATATATATATATATATATATATATATATATATATATATATATATATATATATATATATATATATATATATATATATATATATATATATATATATGTGTGTGTGTGTGTGTGTGTGTGTGTGTGTGTGTGTGTGTGATATAATTAATATTAGAGTCGAGTTGGTGAAGCAGACTTCCGAAATTCATGTTTTCTTACATTCATTTTACTTGGTATGACAGGACGTTTCTGGTACTCAGTTATCAACCCAACTCCATCTGTTATACATTTTTATTAAAATGTCATAATAGCAGTAAAACAGGTAAACAGTTAAAATGGGCAAATGTTAAAAATTGTTAAGAGACTGTAGTCCACACTTAATGGCTTGTAAGTCTCGAGTGGGTCTAGTTTCTCAGGTTGAATCGTGGTGTGACAACACCTCTGATAGAGCTGTTGTCCACGTTCTGGGTGTGGGTGACTTTGGCAAGTAAACTGTTTGATTGTAAATTGTTTCTTTGCATAGAGGTGATGACCTAGGTAAGAAGCACCCTATCATGCAGTTGCTCGTACCAGCATTGACTGGACATATTTTGTATAGGAGCTGTTTATGAAAAAAAATGTATTCGGTCTTGGCATGTTTAGTTATTTAGTGTAAGTTTTTGTTTATAATTAACATAGACTCTATAATCGCGAGACGGGTGTTGTGCTGGCAGGGTTTCAATAAACCTGTGTTTTCAACAATGTTTTCTCTTGTTATTCTGTCATTATAATGCTTATGCATGTGGTCGTAAATCCAATGGCTCCAAACTGTCAGTGCATAGTCAGGCGCCTGCTATGCGTAGTGGTTGACATGCCATTGTAGCTTGAGTGACGAGGCTTACAATCCTCGTGTGAGCATGAAAATTCACAAAATACATTGACTCACAGAAATGGAGTATATACTCCGGTTATTTATTTTTCATTATGAAACAGGCTTTTGTGTTTCCATAATAATTTGACTAAATTTAAATTGATTTAGTATCTGTGCAAGTAACGGTACGATTAAAATCCACGCATTACACGTTCATCTGTGAGGTAAACTGGAGTCA
>NC_137021.1:23691544-23706691 GCF_032717465.1 Coenobita brevimanus | reverse complement strand
GTATTTGGGCTGTATATGGCAGCTGAGGCCCAGGTTTAGGAGTTCCTTTTCGTGGTCAGCCAAATTATAAAGTGACAGGTTGAGGTAGGCGTCAGATTTCTCTGGCAGTGTAACTTTGCCTTCATATAGTCAGCTGAGCTTTTTTACTGTTCTGGTCTTTGTGACTTCCTCAGCTTGCAATCAGATTTCTTCTAGGACTGTATTGATGTCCTGTTGAGTATCTGAACCAGTTTCCCATTCGCGAGAATCACGAGGTTGTCGACAGATTATTAGGGTAGACGTTTTTCTTCATTTTCTTTAAGTTTCCTTTGGTGTTGAATAAGTTACTTCCTGCAGTACACGGTCCTTCTGGATGCCGGGTCATGAATTCTAATGCTTGTGTATTTTGGCTGTATATTATCTTTGATGCAAACTTGGTTAAAGGCTGAGCATAGTTATTATTAATCAGATTTTAATAGTTCTTTAAATATTTCTTACGATACACTAAATATTTGAATGGAGTTGGTGAAGCGGACTTCCTAAATAAATATTTTCTTAGATTTATCACACTTGGTATGACAGGACGTTTCGGGTACTCAGTTATAACCCATCTTCAGGTGTTACAAAAATTATTTGTGAAAATTCCATAATGGCAATAAGTGATAACTAGACGAATAGCCAACCCCCTCGACCACTACAAACCACACCATGTCTAGCAAGACCCTCAGTATTGTCTTCCCGCCAAGTCAAATTCTTAAATTTGGGGTACTGCCATTCCTACCTCTGCTTTTATCTACGAAATACTGAAGGACCTGGTGTAT
Source organism: Coenobita brevimanus (assembly GCF_032717465.1). NCBI lineage: Eukaryota > Metazoa > Arthropoda > Malacostraca > Decapoda > Coenobitidae > Coenobita > Coenobita brevimanus. The sequence goes on along the minus strand of NC_137021.1, from coordinate 23,705,891 downwards.
TGTAATGTGTCCTGTATGATATTAGCAATGATGTGAATAATAGCGTATTGGATTGCACTGATAATAACCTTTCTCAAGTGAACATGGCACAAGCCAAAGGAATAAAAATAAGGGTATATCGGGTCTGCTTGCTGAAAGCGTCAGCGAATTCAAGGTTATGGGTATGTTAATTTGATACCTAATGCGATAGTGAGTTTGATGATGGAGAAAGAAGAAAGTTAAGAGTTGTGTACCCTCCCCTGCCAGACGCGTCTTTTTTTCTTCAGGTACGCTTAAGCTTTTAATGACTGAACCTTGAATGACTTTGAGTATAGACACAAATAGTTAGGAACTAATTGGTTTAGGTCCACTTTATAATAATAAAACAAAAATTCTTCTTTATTTGATTTCCTTTATGACTTTTCTATATTCCCAAAATGGGAACGTTGGAGAGTTATCGGGGACATTAATGATATAAAACATGGTCTAAATTGAAAATGTACCTAACTTCCAGATATACTGTAGTTGGACAGTCGTCGGGGACATTAATGATTTAAAACATGGTTTAAATTGAAAATGCACCTTACTTCCAGGTATAACAAAAATTGGCTTTTTTGGTGACAATTCCTCTAAGAATTTACCGATATAATAAATTTCCTTACATTTCTAATGAAAATATGTCCACAGTTACTGCAAAAACAAAATTGCTATAACACTCATTTCTTGACTGTCATTCATTTCTTGTGGAATATGACACTGCACTCCTTATGAAGTCTTTTTTCGCACTTGGTGCAGTTCAGACGCGTTTTATTCTTGCATAAATAGCATCTTCCTTGTGAGCATTGCTGTAGAAAGTGGTTGATATTATCATATCGTACTGCTTTTGGTACAGAAGATATTGGCCCTCCTTTTCGTTTTCTGGGTGTTTGGACCATTACAAGTGTACAAGTTATTTCACGCCTGAAATCATTATGGCTTACCCGAGATCCAGGATTTACATCCTGGTAGAATCTGAAGCTAGCAACAATGGAGAGGTTCAGTAGCTGAGAGAAGATATTCCACCACCATTTCTTGGAGCATAACCTTAGCCTGTAGGTTGACAACATTTTGTCACATATCCACCCCACCCGTGCCTTTATTATACATGCTTATCAGATACGGCTGGTGCACTGCCTTCTTCTCTTCCTTTTTTACCCATCTGCAAACCCTCTGGATGGGACTGACTCCATAGCAGTTGCTGGCAACTGTGACAGTGCTGTTATCATTCCATCTAGCACATAAGACTGTATTATCCGATCTGAAGTCGTATGAACCTCTCTCTCTCTTCTTAGTTTCTTTGATAAAAGAGGACATTTTCCTGTACTATCTCTGATAGATCTACAGGCGCGAAAACCTTGATGTGTAAGTTCAGTCATCAATGCATGACTGGTAAAAAAGTTGTCAAAAAATACATGTGCATCCTTATTCACCACTGGCTGTAACATGTCCATAACAATTTGAGATCCCAGGGGCAGCTTCCTATTTTCATCTTTTCCACAACAGACAGTAAAGTTATACGGATATCCATCAGCATTTCACATCATCCACATCTTGTTTGTTTCTTATTGTTATGAAGGGAGATTTGCCAGTTAGGTAGTCTCGTACATTCGAGACGTTTCTCGTACCGTAAGTTCCAGTACGAGTTAGAGCTGCCAGTTAGCCTGCTGTTTGTGATCGAAGTTATTTCGTAAGGTATGCATTAATTTTTGTGCTCCTTTTCTCTATAATGATTTATTTAAGTGTTTGCTTGTTAAATTATGTAATTTAAGTTTGTATGGTAAAAGATTTACAGTGTTATGCAATGTGAGACAACTCTGCATGGTTTGATGTGTCTGAGTTGGCAACTGTTGCCCGTCGAGAGTATACTCGTAAAATGTAGACGTTTCTCGAATAATGCAAGCTTATATTAGATGGGGTAGAGATTATTACAAGTTTAGTCGGGTTTCAGGTCAGTTTGTATGAAGTGCAGTCGCTTTTGGTGTAGTGCAGTGTCAGTGTGGTGTCAGTGAAGATTGTGTACTTTTGGTACTTGTGAAAACAGTGGCAAACAGTGACGGGTTATTGACGTTTGTATATCATTGGCACTTGAGAGAACAGTGAAGTGTCAAGAGAAGTGTTGTTCAGCATTAAGTATAATAGCAGTTAGTAAAGTGTGTATAGCTCCAGTGCTCGTGAGAACAGTGGAGGTGGAAGGCATTAAGTGGAATTACTTGGAAAATAAAGAGAGTGAACTTTAAGGAGCCAGTGTTTATTTTCGCCTCAGCTGATCTTGTGTACTGCACAGCTAAAGGCTGACCATAGGAAGAACAACTCACTGGGCAACGTCCTTCCTGTGCTGTACTACTGCTGATGGAGCCTGTGGCAGTGTGGGGACTGGGACGTAACACTGGTGTCAGGAATGGGATTATTGTTTAGGGCTGCAGTGAGTTTAAGCTTCGACATGGAAGCGGAAGGTGTGAAAACAAGGTCTCAAACTGGGCAGGAGGAGGAAATTTCCCTGGAGACAATTGTGAAGCTATTACAGGCACAACGTGAAGAACACAAAGAACAACTACAAGCACAGATCAAAGGACAGAAAAAGCTTGAAGAACAATTACAGGCACACAAGAAAAAAATGAAAGAACAATTGCAGGCACAGAACGAAGAACAGAAAGAACGATATGAACAGCTTCAGGAGGCACTACAGGGGCAACAGAAAGAATTTCAGCTGAAAATGCAAGGACAGCTAGATACTTTCATGGGGGAAATGAAGGAAGAACAGGAACAACTGAAGGAGGAGGTATACGCTGAGCTATGGCAGAAGAAGTATGAGGTATGAAATAATGTGATAGAGTGTAAACAGCATGTAGACGAACAGTTGAAGACAGTTAGTGAGGAAATAGTGACGGATTGCAAACTGCAAGTGGACAACCAGCTGAAGATTAGTGTGGGAACATTGGTAGAGTGCAGACAGCATGTAGATAACCAGTTGAAGCATGTAGCTGACCATGTGCAGATAATTAGTGAGAAAATTGAGGCTGTAGAGAAATATTGCACTGCTGAGCCTCATGGTAGTGTACAGAGAGCATATGAAAGGAGTGGACAGTGTATGGTGATTCTTGCTGGATCCCGGGCATCTGAAGATGGCATTGCAGGGTTGAATAATCAGAATGTTGGAGGTTCATCTCCTGGACAAAATTATGATGCCTCATTTTTTAGGCCCCAAAACAGTAAAGTGCATGGCTATAATGGGGATCCAGTTAAGAAGAAACCTCAAGAAAGTGATGGTAGAGTATCTTGGGAAGCTTACCGTGCACATTGAGTTACTTGCGGATCAGAATGGTCGGGATGATAAGAAGAGGGCTGCAGAAGACCCACCACTGAGGAAATGAAAGAGAAACTTGATGAATAGTGTACGAGAAGACAGAGGGACAGATGACATGCAGCGTAGTAGGAATGGGAATCGTAAGAAGAAATGCTGCTGTACTGTAGTGACGGAGCCAGCGTCGAAGGGAGAAGACCTGGAGAGGTTGCAGATGGAGGATCCAGATTTACAACCGGTGCTAGAGTGGCTGCAGCAGAGAACAGTTTGACCATCTTGGGAAGAAGTTTCCAAGTTAAGCCCTGTGACCAAGATTTACTGGAGTCAGCGGGACCTTCTTTGTCTGAACAATGGACTACTGGGGTATCAGTGGGAGACGCCCAGTGGCATCAGCGAGTGTTGGCAACTATTGGTTCTGAAAATGATGAGGTCTGAGATCTTGGATGAGTCCCATAACCAGTTCACTAGTGGGCACCTGTGAGTGAAGACAGTTCTAAGCCGGCTGCAACACAAGTTCTACTGGATTTGCATGCGTCAGGGTGTTGAAGAGTGGTGTCGGACCTGTGATGTGTGCTGTGTCAAGAAGAGGACCAAGACCTTCCAGGAGGAGTGGACTGTATGGAGAAACAAGGACATCGTTGGAAGTGGCATAGAAGAAGACCTGATAAGTTGAAAGATTATTTTGTGTACAGTTGCATGTTTCGTTAGGATTAGGGTTTATGTTTGTATATACTGTGTAGTTTTGTCGGGACGACAAAGAACTAGGGAGGGGGATGTGTTATGAAGGGAGATTTGCCAGTTAGGTAGTCTCGTACCTTCGAGACGTTTCTCGTACCGTAAGTTCCAGTACGAGTCAGAGTTGCCAGTTAGCCTGCTGTTTGTGAGCGTAGTTATTTCGTAAGTTATGCATTAATTTTTGTGCTCCTTTTCTCTATAATGATTTATTTAAGTGATTGCTTGTTAAATTATGTAATTTAAGTTTGTATGGTAAAAGATTTACAGTGTTATGCAATGTGAGACAACTCTGCATGGTTTGATGTGTCTGAGTTGGCAACTGTTGCCCGTCGAGAGTATACTCGTAAAATGTAGACGTTTCTCGAATAATGCAAGCTTATATTAGATGGGGTAGAGATTATTACAAGTTTAGTCGGGTTTCAGGTCAGTTTGTATGAAGTGCAGTCGCTTTTGGTGTAGTGCAGTGTCAGTGTGGTGTCAGTGAAGATTGTGTACTTTTGGTACTTGTGAAAACAGTGGCAAACATTGACGGGTTATTGACGTTTGTATATCATTGGTACTTGGGAAACCAGTGAAGTGTCAAACATTAAGTGTAATAACTGTGAAGTGTTGTTCAGCATTAAGTGTAATATAAGTTAGTAAAGTGTGTATAGCTCCAGTGCTTGTGAGAACAGTGAAGTTGGAAAGCATTAAGTGGAATTACTTGGAAAATAAAGAGAGTGAACTTTAAGGAGCCAGTGTTTATTTTCGCCTCAGCTGATCTTGTGTACTGCACTGCTAAAGGCAGACCATAGGAAGAACAACTCACTGGGCAACGTCCTTCCTGTACTGTACTACTGCTGTTGGAGCCTGCGGCAGTGTGGGGACTGGGACGTAACATTATGAACTGCTTGGCACTGTGATGTCCATGATAAGGGATCACTGATTCATCAACATGCAGAAATTCATGAAAAATGCCATGTTTCTGACAATTATCTCTGAGCATATAAAGCAGGGGTAAAATCTTGGCCACCTTTGAACTTGCCAAATTATTATTATCTGCCACATGAAAATATTTCTTGATTGATTTGAACTTTTTCCCTGTTCATGGTCTTTGCAAATATTGGTATCTCTAAGTCTTCACTTGTCGACCAATAGTCGTTCTCAGAGGGCGCACTGTGATATCCACTAATAGGTAGTAACCCCCAAAACTTTGTTATATCTTCATCATCAACACAGAAATCCTTGTCATTTCTGTCTCGATGAGCATATACGTTTGTTTGTTCTGTTAGGTGACCAGTGATCTCATCAGTGAAGAATAGTTTATAAATCTCAAACATTCCTTTTCCTAAATGCAGTTCACCATCAAATGAAGGAACTGAGTGAGGACCAAATGACAAATTTTCCAATTTATGCCATCTTCCTTTATCCCCGGGTTCTCTGATGCTTTCAATCTCTTCCTCTTCTTCTACCTCATTGGCATGTACTTCAAGCTCTCCACTAACTTCATCCGGCATATAATCTTTGTCAAAAGTATCATCTTTAGTTCCTTCATCACTTTCAACAGGTTGATCACGAGTAGAAGTGGGAAGAATGAGAATATCAATATCCTCGGAATTTGATTGAGCAACTGCTTCTGAAGCATCACGTAGGAATCGATATCTCAGTCTTGGGAGACTTGTCCTGAAATATAAGAAACATTACTACATCTGTAGACATTTAGTTTGTTGTAATCAGCTAGGTTAGGTATATGCACCATAGGCATCATGTAACAAGGAATATATTGCAGCATGAAAAACAGCTACCTATGAAATACATATTTACCTATAACTGAATAATTAAATTAATAACACTATGCATACGAATATTCTATGAAATAAATAACCACTCACCCATAAAAGCCTTTAGTATCCATGGGTAGCATGCTCTTCCACTCATAATGTTGCTGTCTCGTCAGATAAGTGACTCAACACTGACTGCTATGCATACTGCTCCTCTGCTACATACCCTACACGTTTGATCTTGTGTCAGCTGTGAGAAAACACACCCAAACATATTCATTCAAGCTGATGCGAAAATCAGGCTATCCAGCTTAACACTTACAGTGACAAAACTGTAATAAAATTTGTATGAGATAGGAAATGTTATTGAAGAAATATTTAGTGTGTACAGTACATTATGTAAGGAAATAACTGAAGTAGGCATTTTCTTATACTGTAACAAAAATGTTTATTCGGGGTCACTATTTTTACGGAAATTCATGAAAAACATACAACAAAAACAAACATGAAAATTAAACAGAACTGGTATGTCATTTGGAATAATCAATAATATGTTAGACATTATACCTGACATGGCAACAACAATAATATTACATGAGTAAACCTGGTAAGTTAGGTAAAAGTCTTGATCTCAAAATGGGAACATTTGACTGTAAACGGTCATCCAGTCGTACTGGCAAAGTCGGAGCGAGTTCAGCGAGATATTATTCGGCAGAGTCGCACCTTCGCTTGAAAATAGATGATACAGTTCGAATAACCAATCCCAATTAATAGTAGCAAAAGCCGTGTTCTGACATTAAAACAACCTATACTAAACCATCTGAGGCCTAACTTAAAGTTAACCTGCCATAGCATCTAATTTTGTTTGAAGGATGAAGAAAGTGCAACGTTGCCAAGTCATTTTTCGAGGCACTCGATCCTACGTGACAACATGACCGGATGATCAAGTTTACCAGGAAAGATAGTTTTGACTGCCGGCCTCCTCTTACTCCCCCCACACCTACACCCACCACCATCACCACTAGCAGAGAATGGCCGGGGGCTGAAAGAAGAGGAGATGGTACAGGTGTTGTTTGAGGGGAAGTGGAACGTGAGAGTGAAATGGAGTACGAGGTAATAAGCATGTCAGATAGTGACCATAGTGAAAGTGAATTATACACTGATGGGAAGGAAAGTGCGACATTCATTCCTGCAGCCCTCCACTTGCCCCCTCGCACCAGCATGGTATGCCAACTTTCGCTCCCCGTCCCACATCACCAATATCGCCACCACTAGCGTGATATTCAACTCATGTAAATATTTTTTTCCCTCTCAGCTTTCTTCTTCAGCCACAGAACGCATACTTATTTCCCTCATGGACTACAGTTACTCATTTTTTTCCATCTTCACCAATCTGCCACAACATCCACACACACACACACACACACACACACACACACACACACACACACACACACACACACACACACACACACACACACACACACACACACACACACACACACACACTAGAGAGGGAAAAGAATGCTAGAATCAAGCAGAATAACAGTGTTGGGACAGGACAAACATCCAGTGCCTTATTTGTACATATATAGGAGATGAGAATCATTGTGTAGTTTGGGCTAAGGACTTCACTGTCTTGTCTTGCAAACCGGCTATTAATAAGAACATCACTGAATCCAGCGCAATCAAGAACTCAGAGTCTGTTAAAATGAACATGAACAGTGGGATTTTTAAGTACGACAGTTTCATCACAAAGAAAATATTTACTACAGTTAAGATCATTTAATTGTTTTATCTCGATTGTATTTTTCTTTCTTTCTCGTAATCTAAGTCTATACTTGAACATGAAGGGATCTGGGTATGTAGGAAGATAATTCTGAATGTACAGAATGTGTTTATGCAATACGTATATTCGTGTATATTTTTGTTTACGTAATATACGATTATTTATATATGTTTGTCTTCGTATGTATTACAGATGTGATTATGCAGGTACGTATGTGGTTGTATTCATATGTATGTATATGACCGGGCATATATTTATGTACTTAGTTTTGCATTTGCTTACATATAAGTCTACATGTAACCATAAATTAATACAAGCGCAATTGTTTAATTGCATGTTGTGTAAGTTCTGCGAAATTATTTATTCTGTCCACTGGTATGTGTAATGATCTGTCTGTCTATCTATATATTGCTGATTGCTTTAATCCCGTAATGGGTGGCCACAAACAAACCGCATCCATGGTGCACTGTCCTCCATTTCACTGACCTCCCGTGAGCTCACATCCCTGTCTCTCATATACCTCTCAACTCCATCCCCCTATCACATCCTTTGCCTCTCTCTCCCTCTTCCCTCCACCTTACTCACACATACTCTCCTCATCAGTCTCTCGCATTTCATCCTCTCCACATTGACAAACCACCTCACTGTGATTCTCTTAACTCTTTCTATCACATCCACATCCACACCACAATGCCTCTTCACTTCCTCAATTGTCAGACTGTATATCCATGTTGCTCTACATGCTCCTCTCAAATAACTAATTTCTCACTCTTGACTTATGTCCTCCGAAAAAGGTTCAAGTTTCACTTCCAAACGTTACGGTTGGTATCACAATACTATCATGCAACGACTTTTTTACTTCCATACTCACTTCCCTGTTTCTTATACTCAAAGAACCAGCATCCTTTCTTCCTTGTTGAACCCTTTCAAGCACTTCACCCTCCAAACTTCTATCCTTACTCAATACATTACCCATGTACCATAATGCACTAACATTTTTCACTTCGTCATCATCCATCCTCACTGTACATTCAGTGACTTCATTTCTCTCGAAGACCATAACATTACTCTTCCCTACAATTACATTTAGATTCCGTTTCTTACACACTCTCCCAGACTCATTCACCAAGCCTTGCAGTTGCCCTTCGTCTTCATTTAAAAATACAGTATCATCTGCAAACAACAATACAGGAAGTTTCCAAATGCTGCCCTCTCTCATTAGGGCCGCTCCAGTCTCCACCGCACTACCTTGTATATCTATTATAACCCCATCCATGAACAGATTGAACAACCATGGAGACATGACACGTCCTTGTTTCAATCCAACACTCAGATAGAAAAATCACTCACTTCACTATCCACACCCACTGCAGTCGTAGAACCCTTATACATACGACATGTCGGCAGGTCATCTGGTAGATCAATAAAGTCTGGTTAAGCGAAATTCAAATCCTTAAACTGTACGGTATATAATGCTTTGTTATCCATAAATATACATTTAAAGCATTATTCTGGTTTATGAATGTAACCTTATATACTCCATTATTTATTTCAACGGCTGTGTAAGCTTAGAACATTGGCTGATGTCAATGACTTAATCAGCTTCCAATGGACTTTCACCTCCCTCTTTGAAATGACAGGTGTACTCCACTTCCTTTACTTTGCTCTCATCAGAAGATGTGAATACACGAAAGCGTTACGGATTTTTCGTGGTCCCTTTTTCATTATGGATACCAGCATATATATATATATATATATATATATATATATAGATAGATAGATAGATAGATAGATAGATAGATATATATATATATATATATATATATATATATATATATATATATATATATATATATATTTGTGCGGTAAAAGCATCTTTTTAATGCATTGAAAAATCTGTTCTTAAATATTTCAATCCATCAATATCTTCCGTAGGAGTATCCCAAAGTTTTTAACAATACTCAATTCAATCCTGCATCATCTCTGAATATACTAATCTATTTGATTGGCCTGTGCACCTGAGAATGATGAGGCATGTAGGGTGTGTTTGCTTCGCGGCTGCTTTTGGACGCCGATGATGTCAACGAAGTAAATGCAGGCATGTATTGTAGTGCAACATGCGGACGTATGTGTACACCGCAGGTGGATATTATTGTGCAACATGCGGACGTTGGTGTACACCGTGATTGGATGCAGTGCAACATGCCGACGTGCGTGTACGCTGTGGGTAGGTAACACTACGTAACACGATTTATGTTCCTGGGTGGTGGGTATTATTTTCTGATAGTTTCGGTCTCAGAACCATGAAAAATGGCTATTACTCTCGTCAGACTTCGCTTTTGTACTAGGAGAGTGATTTTTATGCCTTCAAACACGTGAAAAATGCCTACCTAGGCAGAGTGAGGTGAGTTCTTGGATGAACGAAAAGCTTCAATTCATAAATGATTTTACATGTGTCTGCATGTGCCGATGTCAGCACTACACGTCATTTTGCTGAGCTCGGTGACTGGCTGAAACACATTATTCGAACACAAACCATTTCTGGATGCACCGTATCTTTCCGGGTGTGGGCGCTGTCAGTTGACATGAAGTCAGTCTGAACGAAGTAAACTTAGTTGAAAGGTTTGTAATTTTATATTATATATCAATTATTTATCGAACAACGGATAAAATGTGGATTTTTACAGTAACGGTGCTAATTTTGTTGTACTCTAAATTCTATACCATTGTTTTTGTTTCTTCGATCATTGCAAACATGAATGTATCTATTTCTTTTTTTTTTCAGAGATGTCATCTAGAGGTCGTAAGCATTCCGCTGATGCGTTTTGCTACATTTGTGGTCAATTTATTAAAACGAGAAAGAATAAAATATTCTGTTGAAGCATCTGTCAAAATGTTTGAAGCTTATAAGGCCTATTTTGACAACGTGAAATGGGAGCCACTTTCGGACCCTAGAAAACTACTGATGCCACCCTTGCACATCATATTGAGCCTCATGAAACAATTTGTCATGGCTCTGGACAAGCGGTCGGCGGCATTTCAGTACCTACGAGACTTCTTCCCCCTGCTATCGGAGGCGAAAATCTATCTATCTATCTATTGCCAGACGCCTCAATCCCGTTCGGGGTGGCCACAAACAAATCGCCTCTACGTCGCCCTGTCCCCCGCCATTTCACTGCCCCGCTCCCAACTCACACCCCCCTCTCTCATATACCTCACCACCCCATCCCTCCATCTCATCCTCGGCCTCCCCCTCCCTCTTACCCCCTCCACCTCACTCACATACACTCTCTTCGTCAGTCTTTCACCCTCCATCCTCTCCATATGGCCAAACCACCTCAGTGTATTCCTCATAACGCTTCCTATCACATCCACATTCACACCACAACGCTCCTTTATATCCTCATTTGTCAGCCTGTCTCTCCATGTGACTCCACAGGCTCCTCTTAAATAACTCATTTCCACTGCTCTCACTCTTGACTTGTGTCCTTCCAGCAACGTCCAAGCTTCACTTCTATACGTTAGAGTTGGTATCACAATACTGTCATGTAGTAACTTTTTCACTTCCATGCTCACTTCCTTGCTTCTTATCACTGCTATCAAAGCACCAGGAACCTTTCTTCCCTGCTGTACCCTTTCAAGCACTTCACCCTCCAAACCTCCATCCTTACTCATCACACTACCCAAGTACGTAAACGTACTCACATTTTCCAATTCCTCACCATCCAACCTCGCTGTACATTCACTGACTTCACCTCTCTCAAAGACCATCACTTTACTCTTCCCTACATTCACCTTTAGATTCCCTTTCTTACACGCTCTTTCAAACTCATCCACCAAGCCTTGCCGCTCTCCTTCGTCTTCACTCAGGAACACAGTATCATCTACAAACAACAGTACAGGGAGTTTCCAAACACTACCCTCTCTCACCAGGGCCACTCCAGCATCCACTACCTTGTACCTCTTTCATTTCCCCATCCATGTACAGATTGAACAACCATGGAGACATGACACAACCCTGTTTCAACCAAACCTTCAAAGAGAAAAATTCACTCAGTTCACCATCCACATGCACTGCAGCCTTAGCACCATCATACATACTCTTCACAGCATTCAACAACTTCGCATCTTCTCCATAAATTCTTAATACTTTCCACAATCCTTGTCTATCCACCCTGTCATATGCTTTCTCCAAATCCATGAAAGCCCCATACAACTTCTTTCCCTTCTCTAGAAACTTTTCCACTAAAGATCTAAGAATGACTATCTGATCTACACAACCTCTTCCCTTCCTAAAGCCTCCCTGTTCTTCTCCCACTAATTCCTCTGTTCTTTCTCTAACTCTGTCAATAAGTATCCTACAATACACTTTTCCTATTACACTAAGAAGACAAATGCCCCTATGATTACCACACACTTCTTTTTCCCCTTTTCCTTTGTACAAGGGAATAATTATACCTGACTTCCAATCCTCCGGGACCCCACCTTCCTCCCAGACCAATCTGCACATTTTTCACATCCATTCTACTACTATCTCTCCCCCATACTTCGGCATTTCACCACACACTCCATCAATTCCTGGGGCTTTCCCCGATTTAACTTTCTTCATTGCTTCCACAACTTCTATCCTACTGATTTCTTCCTGTCTTCTCACCTCCCTCCTCCTCCCAGCCATTCCCCAGCCACTTATACTCGCATTACTTCCATCCTCTATGTTCAACAATTCCTTAAAGTGTTCTCTCCATCTGCTCACTTTTTCTCCCTTCTCCACTAGTAATCTGTCATTTTTATCTTTCACTCCCCTCCTAACTTCACTTCCACCCTGTCTTACTCTTTTCACCTCTTTCCAGAACATTTTCTTACAGTCTCTCCACTTTACACTCAAGTTCTTTCCAAATTCCTCATCCGCACTCTTCTTACTCTCTTACTAATCTTTTCACCTCTCTCTTTCTTTCTACATATAACTCTCTCTTCCGCCTCTCAACTTCTTTGACGCCCCAGTTTCTCCTCCATTCATTGCATGCTTTCTTCTTTTGTGCCACAGCCTGTCTTACCTCTTCATTCCACCACGCTGTTCCTTGCACACCCCTCCATCTTTTCTTCATCCCACACACCACATCACATGCTGCACATATTTCTTCTGTAAATATCCTGCACACACCTTCCACGTCCCCCATCTGCTCCAATTCATATTTACCCAATCGTTCCTCCACTTCTCTCTTATACTCTGCCTTTTTCTCATCCTCTTGTAACCTTTCCACTCTCCTTACAAATACTCCTTCTTCCCGTCCTTCCCTTCTTCTATTTCTCCATCCTAAATGGACCTTGATTCTGGCCACCGCCAAGTAGTGGTCAGAAAGTCCACTCCCCCAACCTCTAAAAGCTCTTGCATCCATTACACATTTTCGCATCCTTTCATCCACACACACATAATCAATCATTGCCTTCCTTTCATTCAGTTCACCACGCACCCTTCTCATCACTCGCCATGTATACCTGTGGATCATTTTATGCCTGACGAGGGTATTGGCTATCACCAACCCCCTCCCACCACAAATGTCCACTAACGCACTGCCATTCTCATCTATCTCAGCAGGCACACCCAACTCACCAACTATTCCGTCCACCTTCTCATTCCCTATTTTACCATTCATATCACCGATCAAAAACACTCCCTCATTCCTTCCAAACTTTTCCATGCAGACTTCCACATTTGTCCAGAACTCTTCTCTCACTCTGCTTTCATGATCTTGCGTTGGCGCATACACACACACAGTCGCCCACGTTTGTATTCCAACTTTCGATCTTACCCACACAATCCTTGACCCAACTGATCCATACTCTCTTATGCTTTTCTTCCATCTTTTACTCACAACTATACATACTCCTTCTTTTGCCCTCTCATTCTCACCTACTCCTGCACATATACCTCATCCATACTCACATTCTCTCACACTCTCGCGATAAAAAAATTCGATTCTAGACTTCTATGATTTCATTCATTATGTATTCAATATTGTTACGTGTCACTTTATATATTTATATGTTTTCTTCTGGCTCCTCACGAAGGAAAAGACAAACCCACTCATTCTTTCTACAGAATAAAAAATTATTCTTCTGTTTACAAAAGCGAAGCTTTAGGATGATGATATACTGTATGTTCCCTATAGTTCTGGAGCAAAACAAATAAGGAAATAGGACTTTTTATACAGGAACCTTTTTTTTTTTTTTATAGTGTAATTTGCTTCAAACATCACTCATCGTTTTATAAAACTTTATAATAAAGTTTAACTTTCATTGACAACAGTAAACATTTAAAGCTACTTTTGACCTCTTTACCTTCGGAAATTACTGAACATTTAATCTGACTGCTTTTACTGAAGGTAGTTAAAAAATATTAATATACTGTATATGTGATTAAATAAGAAGAGGTGTAGATTTAAATAATTGGTGGACAATCAGTAGCCGCAATTCAAAAACACACTACTCGCCCCATACATCTCAGCTGCACAGGTCAATCAAATAGGGTATAAGAGTTTCATTCTCTCGGGATTTATTTTTGAAAGATCACATTACAATTTTTTGTAAAATCTGCATCCAAAAGATTAGGTGTGCTAAGCCGACTCCGTGCCTTCTTTACTCCTACACAGTTGTTGACGTTACACACGAGTTTTTTCACCCCTGTGTAGAGTATAACTCTCATGCATGGGGAGGCTTCCTGCATACGGCTCTTCTGAACAAGAT
>NC_137021.1:23661544-23686544 GCF_032717465.1 Coenobita brevimanus | reverse complement strand
GTTTTTTCTCTACAAATATGAATATTACATCTTAATACTTCAAAACAAGTGAAGGATCTACAGGGTGGAACGCTGGTCACTGGAGCGAAGTGGACACCATCATAATAACTTCAAAACATATTTTTCTCAAGACAAGATGGTGGTCACTTTACTCTGGCGACCAGGGTTCCACCCAGTGAACCGTTTCACTTGACAGTATTTTAAGACGGTGCCAGGAATTACATGCAACTGAGAGTAATCATGTCTTTCCTTGGGGGCCTATGTCTCGCTTTTCATTAGGGAACTGTCACGCTGCAGACAACTTCCCTTACCATTCATACTCCTGACAATTAACTACTGCTTAAAGAAATCTCATATTGGAGGGGTTAATGAAAAGTATATTATTTACCCCTCCATATTTCTCAGTCAAAATATCTCTCTTGATCTATATAAAATAATCTATTCATTGTTGGAGTAAAATATAGGATAAAGTCATCTTAGTGGAGAAAGTTATTAGAACCTTCCGTTGGCAGATATATTACCCAGATGCCTTGATTAAATTTAGGAAAGATCTCTTAAATTAGGGTTGATGAGGGTTTAATCTATTTAGTTCAAAATTTTGTCCGGAGACAGCAGGAACACAGACTAGAGTGAAACAGTGAGGGTATTGATATTGACTGTTCCAATACACCCTCACTGTGTACAGTATCCTGTCTTGAATCTTCTAAGTTTGGGAGATCGATGGCTAACTCCAGTTAAACATCGTTATTCAGTCAGATGTTGAGGAATACGGTGGACTAATGGCGTTGCTTACTTTCAAAAGTTTTTTAAATTGAGTTACTGTTGTGAGAGACATCTTATAATGAAGGCATAATTAACTACTTCCAGCATAACTGAATTTGTTTTGAAGCAATGGACCGTAGATAAACTGCACTTAATCCTTCGTGAGGTGAGCCTTTCCGAATTACACAGAGGGCTGAAATGGACCCTCTGGATCCCAAGACTTTTTGGTGGATTTCTGCTATATGCATAAAGCAGCAGCATTTAAACATAGTGCATATATTGCCCAGGACATGGCACGTGGAGCCAACCCACCACTGTCCCTATTTTATTTTATGTTGTATTTATAAGAAAATTATTTATATTTATCAGAAATTTATTAAAGTTTCAGTTTAGATGCACTGAACCTACACTTATTTGAATGTTTGATTGCCACTACTCATGGGATAGGTTCTTTTCATAACAACAAGCTCTGGTAGAAAGGATGATAACATAACCATAAAATAAAGCTATCCTTAAAATGTTCATACTTGATGCAAAATTCTTTTGTTTTCAGTATCACACAAAAATAAAGATAACTTACTTTTATCATGGGAAAACAACTAATTATAATACCTTTCCCACAAATGCAAAGAAAAGTGACTTCTACAATGTTAATAATGATAATACAACAGAATGGTTAAGGCAGACAGTCATCACCAACTAAGTTTGTGTGACCATCACAAATAGGCACATCAGATTCACTATCTGAATGAACATCTCAGAAAAAAAAATCAGGATATTATCTGCCATCATATTTCTGCCATAAAGCATTGATTTGGGTATTGACATTGTCCTTAAATGTCAAAAATCTGAAAAAGCAGGAAAAAATAATGTCAAACGGAAGGGAAGGTGGGGTCCCAGCAGACCCCACAAACATTTCTGACACTGTCACTCCGAAATACTGATTTTTTTTTTTTCTCAAAAATATGTGCATATACAAAAACCATCTGCAACGAATTCACGAGATCGTGACATTGTATATTATTATGGGAACCCTTGAACATTACTGAAACCCCATAGACATTTGCTCAGTCAGTTAACCGCTTGTATTTGCACTCAGATTTAAACAGAATTTCTCATAACATTCGTCATTTATCATGAGTGACTGTCTTTAAGTATAGATGGTAAGTTTCACTGAGCGATATTTTTTTGTGTAATTATCGTTCCTCTGCCTTGCCTCTCTAGCTGTTAAGCTTTGCAACATCTACATACGGCGATCATGTATTTTCGCTTTGTGGCTGGCGTGAGGACATTATTAGTTAGTCGGTGTAGTGCTGCTACAGGAGGTGGATCTGAAGAACAGTGCAGAGAAGCAAGACCCCCTATCTTAGCGGCTACAGCCTCTAGCAGTTCTATGACCCCCGCATCTCCCTGCTGAGTTGGTGATCGCAACAATGGACGTCAACAATGCGAATTGCAGCTCCTTGAGTAGCAGAGCCGCCCAGTCTCTTCGCAGCCACGACTCCATTTTCTCCACTGACAAGTATTTCCTCTGTTTTTTTTTAGGCTTATGATAATTAGCTACAGTGATCGATGTGCGTGAGTGAATGATTACTCTTTAAGTTCCCTTGTAACGAAAATTTATTTTGTTGTGATTAATATATTTTCAATTCTTCTCTTTGGGCTCGATTTAGTGTAATAATCATGTTTGATTACTCTACACTGATCTTACTTAATTTGCTTATTTCCAGTTTACACAACCTTTCCTTAAATATTTATCATGACTGGTAGTTAAGCCAGTTCTTTCATATTAATTCATAAATCCGCTTGCACCAGCTAGGAGTTAGCACCGGCAAGAATCTGTCTATTAATATTAGTTATCGATTGTCAGGGGTAAGGACACTTTCTCACATGCCAACAGTATCGATGATTCAGCATTCGCGAGTGATTAGTTTCTGCTGTGTACTGTTGAGAAAGTTTATGAAATTCTCGTATTTTGAGAATCGGCGAAGTAAGCTAGCATAAAGTAAAAACTTACTACATGATTCCAAAAGTCGATTCCTTTGTGACCGACTTATTTCCAATTTATTCACATTTCCACTCCCCCCTTGAGATCTTGCGACCTCATTCCAGGATATTAGCTCCTAGCATTACAGTTATTAAAGAAAAAATAAATTCACATGCTCATAGCTAGTTATTAGTTATAATAATTAAGGTTTATAGCTGGTGGTTATAGTTTCTGTTTTATTAATATTGTAAAAGTCTTTTCCCAGTCACCTCTAAGTTTTTTATTTCCCTTTTCTTACCAGTTCAACTAGATAAAACTGGTCACCACCAGCCTGGGCCTATATTTTTATTTTTCGATTATTAGCATTCGACTCTCGAAACAGCACTCCATCAATCTTTAGTTCACTCAGTCTCAGTATAAGTTAGCACCATGGCTACTAGTTCATACATAAAGGAAGCCAAGGACATGGGGCTTACCAATCCCCAGAAAATTATAGACTATGTGCCCTCACGATACACATGAAGAGCATAAAATTCAGTGCGAGAAACGTGAGAGAAAACGTGAACACGAACGTGTCGAGCGTGAGGCACGTGAGAAACACGAGCTTGAGGTGTTGAAGCTCAAGCAAGACTCCTTGGCTTCGGTCACATCTGGTGCAGCCCACCCTAACTCCACACATGCTCTCCCAGGACCTGTTTTGGCAGCCTCGCGCCTCAAGCTTCCTTCGTAGAAGGAAGATGAGCGAATTGAGCCAATCATAGCTAGTTTCGAGGACATGGCACATCTGTACCAGCTGGACAAGGCAGCTATGCAGTTACAATTTCTTAGCTTGTTTGAAGGCCCAGACCTCGATATTCTCCACAGAATTCTTGGAGACAATCTCATCTGTGAGATGATGAAAGCCACACTCATCAAAACATACGGTCTCACAGTTCATGATGCCAGGAGATAGTTCATGAGGGCGCATCTCAAAGAAAAGGAGACTGCTGTCCAGTTCCTTGACCATCTCACTGCTTACTTAGACGAGAAGATAGAGAAAGACAAGACCCCTCGCAAGTGAGAGATAAATGACCTTATGCTGCATACGCAGCTAGAAAAGTCATGGCCTGCTGAGCTTGTGGCTCAGCTAAAGATTTGTCAAGTAAAGGATGCCAGCCAAATGGTGGAAAAGGCTGACACATTCTTCACCTCGAATGGGTACCAAACTCGTAAGCAATAGTCCTGGAACAGGAAAGATACTGCCAAGTCTGGGAAGCCATCTCAGTGCGAACCCCAGCCTCTAGGTCATTCTAAGAATAATGGCCATGGTCAAAACAAACCACAGAAAAAGGACCAAGGGCAGGATACGCAAAAACCCGACTGGAAGAGGTATAAGCAGTACCCGAACCAGCAGCAATATCCAAAGCAGCATCAGAACAAAGACAAATCATGTAACCATCAATCAGGACAATCAACTTCAGTGTTTCGTAGGCAGGAGGCAATTGCTGCATTATTACCCCAACAGCTATAAGGCGGTGCCGTCCCTACCACCACAGGTCCTTCTCCACAATTAACTAGTCCCCCTCAGATTATGAGCCCTCCTCCACAGGTGGTCAATACTCCATCCCCTCAGATCGTGAGCATGACCCCTCAGACATCTAGTTCTCAGGATGCCATGTTTGTTGCATCGTTCATTCTGCATTCTCATCAATGACTTGCGTCAATCTCCTCAGACCATTCCACCAACAAACAGCGCCTTTCTTGTTCAACCAGGGCTTGTGGGAGGTGTTTCTGCAAATGTTCTGAGACAATGGTTCCTCAGCAACGTCTTCACGCTGTCGTAATTCTCCTTGAGATGCACAGAATGAGCCAGGGGAAGAGATGGGTACTTGTTCCCATTTTGGAGGAGCACAGCTTTTAGGCTCCTCGATGAACTGTTGATGAAGAGGCGTCACTCGCTAGGGTTCCATTCAGTTACGATCACCTCGAATGGACCAGTTACATCTTAACAAACACAGTCCATCCTGATGGGTGAAGAAGCTGGAAAGAGATTGGTGACGTTCCCTCTGACCAGAAACCTGCATGTCCTTACCCAACAGTGCTCGCAAGCGAAATGAGGTGCCCACAGCTTGTCATGATCAATGACAGGCATGCCAAAATTTGCCTTAAAAGCTTCACACATCTTGACAGATGCTTCAACAGAATATTTCTTCTTTTTCGTTATAATAAATTGACAACAAGTATAGCAAAATGCATCAGTGGAATGCTTACAACTAGGTGCCATCTCTTTAAAAAAAAAAAAAAAATACATTCATGTTAGAAATAACTGAAGAAACAAAACAATGGTATCGAATTTATATATACAACAAAATTAGCACTGTTACTGTAAAACCCCTTAATTCATCCATAATTCAATAAAGATTTATTATATAAATTCACAAGCCTTTCAACTAAGCTCTGCTCAGACTAGCTTCATTTCAGCTGACAGTGCCCACACCCAGAAAGGTACAGCACATCCGGAAACGGTTCATGTTCAGATAATGTGCCTCAGCCAGTCACGGAGCTCAGAAATATGACGTGCAGTGCTGACATCAGCACATGCAGACACATGTAAAATACACTTCCTATCATTTACGAAGTGAACCTTTTCAATCACCCAAGAACTCACCTCATTCTGTCCAGGTAGCCATTTTTCACACTTTGAAGGCATAAAAATCACTCTCCTAGTCATAAAAGTGAAACTTGACGAGAATAATAGCCATTTTTCATGGTTCTGAGACAGAAGCTATCAGAAAATAACACCCGCAACCCATGAACAAAAATCATGTTACACAGTGTTATAGAAGTTTTATCCCCAACTTTGCTTTCATTGCCCAGCCGTTGTACGAGACGCTGTGGAAGCATGCTCCAAGTTCCACTGAATGGGAAGAAGGGCAAGAGAAACTTTTGTCATCCTCAAGAATATGCTGTGTAAAGAGCCTATCTTCCAGCCGCCTGACTCCAATAAGCCTTTCATACTGCACACTGATGTTTCACAAGATGGAGTAGGTGCCGTGCTAATGCAAGAAAAGGAAGGCAGAATTTTCCCGGTGGCATATGACATCCGTAAGCTAAAACCCATCCGAGAGGAAATATGTATTGTTGAGAAGGAACTCTTGGTTGAGGTTGACGGCATTAAAAAATACTACTATTAACCATTTGGAGCACCATTCACTTTCGAAACTGATCATATGCCATTCACCAGCCTCAGCACAACTAAGATGGCTAATGCAAGATTGACGCAATGGACATTGTATTTACAGCAGTTTAACCTTGTTGTGAGATACATCAAAGGAAGTGACAATGTAGGCACAGACCTGATGCCTCACCCGCTAACTGACGACTAACATGGACAACTGTTGTACAATGGGTTCCATAAGACAGGCATCCTTAGTGCTTTAGGCAATTCAAGGACTAGCCTGGTTTCCAGTTAAAAGTACACCAGTAAGACTTGATGCCTCGCCCATGGGTCCCACAGGACACATTATGTCCAGGGTCTGTACCTACATACAGTATGTACCATAGGTTAAGGGAGAAGTTCGAGACACCCGCAGAGGCAATCTGAGGCTGGGTCTGAATGACTTTGTGGTGCATCTCGAACTGTGGGACTTTCTTAGGATTCCCGGAGAATACACGCCTTATCCACATGGGTGTTCATACCCATGCTGGGTGTTAAAATATGACCTGACCAAGTTTGCGTGGGGATTCCCTGGTTACCAATATAGTCATAAGTGTTGAGTTATAAGTCTAAGTATTCTTTTAGGATGTCCGAGTGCATAGGAACAAATACCACTGGACAGTAATTAGACTACGAGGATATGCACAGAGCCATGAATTGACGGTTACTACTCTTACTTTCGACCAGTGATGGGCTGTGAGTCCCTGAGGGCCCTCATAGTTAATCGGCACCCATCAGGATCTTTTTAAAATACCAGGGCGTGAATCAGCTAAAGTGAAGCATGGTCTCACAGATGAGAAAAGGAGCTGGTGCCTGAATGACTGCTGTCTTCCTTGAAAGTGCAAGGCAAGGCTCTGGACCTCACCCCTTATATTCACACTGTGTTTATGCATTTATCAAGGAACACCTTGTTCTTTGGTTTACCAAGATATGTGTTTAACCAGTAAACTACAAGCGTCCTCAGTGATTTGGCCAGTCCAACAACTAGCACGCTTCCTGGCTAATAATCTATCCAATGAGAAATTAATTGCAATCTCGAATGTACGAAGCTTTGGCTGTCACTTGAATTTTTCAGCTAAGGTGTGCTTTTCATTGCATATGCATTGACTGCTAGGCAAAAGGTAATTGAAGTTTGATACAAACTGATTGTCACATCGACACTATTGATGCTCCACCCTGATTGATTTCACAGGTACTGTTGGCAGGTGAAGCAGTTTTGCTATAGGTGGAGCAGTTTTGCAGTGCGGGTCAGCTGATTGTCTCTGTCGCAGGCTGCTGCCTCTTCTCCTCTGCCTCGTCATCTCCATTTGCGATTAATTTGCATTATATAATTTTACACGTAGGTACAGTTACAGTACAACTATCACACCAAAACTCTGTATCACACACACCACGCTACGAAACAATTAGTTGTTAAAGTAAATGTAGCGAACTTTCGTTCAGTTCGACCTGAGTACAGGATTTTTCACCGTCATCATGGAATTTTTTTGCTTCAAGCTTGCTTCTGTTAACGTAAATAAGAGTTTTTTTTTTTTTTTTTTTTTCGCTCATTGACGAAAATGTTCTTCTCCTGTAGCAGGATACTACACACATCACAGTGTGAATCTTGTGTGACTGTCTTAGGATGTTTATATTACCTAATGTTAAATTTTTCTCTGAAAACATTCATCTTGATGGAACATAATGTCACAAATTCACGAGATCATAGTATTATGGCAATTTGTGACAATGTATATTAGTATGGGAACTCTTGAACAGTATTATAACCCCATTGAACCTCCCTCAGTCAGTTAACCGCTTGCGTTTGCACTCAGGTTTGAAACAGAGTTTATCATAATATTCATGTACTATGAGTGACTGTCTTTATGTATAGACAGTACGTTACATTTAGCGATATTTTTTGTGTAATTATCGTTCCTCTGCCTTGCCTTCCTAGCTGTCAAGCTAGGCCACACCCAGGAGTAGACTGTAGCACCAGTCGAGCAGGGCAGTACTCCCAAGGTGGATGGAAAGATGATGATAGGGAGAGCTGCAGCTCCCGTTTCATCAGCTTTCAGGACTAGTTCCTGACCATACCCCTTTGCTGAACCTTTTCAGTGCTTCAGTAACACAGAGAGTTGGCCAGCATGCTCTCCAAAACAAATTTCTCTAACTGTCATCATAAAACTACATGCACAGTACACACTACAATTCCTTTTCAAAAAAAGAAAAAGAAAAATGGCGCACTATGGCCATGCCTCGGAGTCCCAGGCGGGACCGTAAATGCCCCCACCATCCACCCTTCTCCCGGTGATGACTCATCATGCATGCAACCACTGCCTGACTCACTTCTTCATTTCTGCAACATTCACGGCCTTTCCTCTAACTTTCTCTCTGTTGAACACCATCTCTCCTCCTCTAAACCTCACCTTCTCTTCTTAACCGAGACTCAGCTGTCTGAAGCAATTGACAGCAAACCCTTCTCTTTATCCTCATACTTTCTCCATACTCATTTCAATGCCAAAGGTGGCTGTTCTGTATATGAACACAACGACCTATCTTGCTCTCGTGTTCCTGAACTTGATTTTTCTGAATTCTCTGCTCTCTGGCTTTGGCTTTCCTGTCATTCTCTGACTAAATATATCTGTGTTGTTTACTTATCCCCTAATTCTACTGACTATGAAAAATTCTTTGACTATATTCTACGATGGAACACATTCTATCCATATCCCCTTTCTCTGAAATCTCCATTCTAGGAGATTTCAATGTTCACCACCACCTTTGGCTTTCCTCTCCTTTCACTGATCCACCTGGTGAACAAGCCAAGATCTTTTCTATCCTTAATGACCTAGAGCAGCCTGTACAGCACCCTACCCGTATCCCTGGCCGCCTTGGAGAGAGCTCAAGCATACATGACCTCTTCCTTACAACTAATCCTTCTGCTTACACTGTTAATCTTTCCTCTCCGTTGGGCTCCTCCGATCATAACCTTATTACCTTAACCTGTTCTATTGCTCTGGTATGGCCTGTGGACCCTCCAAAGAAATGTCGTCTGTGGCACTTTGGAGCTGCGGATTGGGAGGCCCTCAGGCAGTACTTCTTTGATTGTACCTGGAATGATTATTGCTTCGATGGGCGGGTGCCACCTGAGTGTGCATTGCGCATTACGGAGGTTACTCTCTCGGGTATGGAAGCATACATTCCTTTCTCATATCCTTTGACTAATGCAAGAAAGCCTTGGTTTAATCATGCTTGTTCTAATGATGTCCGCAACAAGGAGAGGGCCTATTACAGGTACTGGAGCCAACTCATCCCTGGTACACAACTTTTTTATGTTTCTGCCCAGAATCGTGCTGTCTATTCTTTGCTCTGCAGTAATTTCATCCATTCTAAATACTCTCAACTCTCCAACTTGAATACTTCCCACTTCTTCTGGCACCGTGCTTAAAACCTTTCTAATAACTTTACCTCATCATCCTTCCCTCCTCTTTTCAACTCCGATGAGTCTGTTGCTATTTCTTCTACCGATAAAACAGATCTCTTAGCTCAGACTTTCTCCTCCAATTCCACCTTGGACGATTCCAGTGCTGTTCCTCCTTCACTTCCCTCCACTGACTTCCTCATTTTTGACATTAAAATTTCTTCAGCTGATGTAATTTCTGCTATCACAGGCCTCAATACTAACAAGGCATATGGGCCTGATGAAATCCATCCTGGTGTCCTCAAGAACTGTGCTTCTGTGCTTCCACCCTGCCTAGGTAAACTCTTTTGCCTTTGTCTTTCAACTTGTACCTTTCCTTCTTGCTGGATGAGTGCTCTCATTCAGCCAGTCCCAAAGAAGGGTGACCATTCCGAACCCTCTAACTATCGTCCAATTGCTTTAACATCCTGTCTCAAGAGTTTTGGAGTCTATTCTTAACAGAAAAATTTTAAAGCATCTTACCTGTCAAACCTTCTTTCTGATCGTCAGTATGGGTTCCATCAGG
This sequence comes from Coenobita brevimanus, assembly GCF_032717465.1. NCBI lineage: Eukaryota > Metazoa > Arthropoda > Malacostraca > Decapoda > Coenobitidae > Coenobita > Coenobita brevimanus. Next base: position 23,676,634 of record NC_137021.1, on the reverse strand, counting down.
GACGCTCCATTGGCGATCTTCTCACCTACCTTTCAGACTCCTGGTCATCCTCCTTTCGGGACTCCGGTGAAAACTTTACCAGTGCGCTAGACATCTCAAAGGCTTTCGACCGAGTCTGGCATAAATCTTTAATTTCCCAACTGCCCTCTTACTGTTTCTAGCCTTCTATCTGTGCCTTCATCTTTAGCTTCCTTTCTGGCCTTTCTATAGCTGCTGTTGTAGACGGCCATCGTCCTTCCCCTAACTGTATCAACAGTGGTGTTCCTCAGGGCTCTGTCCTATCACCAGCTTTCTTTCTTTTATCCACTCATATGCTGATGATTCCACCCTTCACCTTTCCATTTGGTTTCCGCGATGTCCATCTCAGCAGTTACTTCAACAAACATGGGATGAGGCTATGGCACACCTAATGTCTGACTTGGCACGTATATCTGACTGGAGTAAAAATAATCCTGTTATGTTTTAATGAATCAAAGACTCGGTTTTTACACATATCAATCCGTCAAAATCTACCACAGGAGTACCCACTAATGTTCAATAATATCCAGCTCAATCCTGCATCATCCTTGAACATGCTCGAGGTTTCATTCACTCTGGACGTTTCTTGGAAAGATCATGTTGCATCTGTTGTAAAATCTATTTCCTAGAGATGTTTTTTTTTTTTTATGTGTTCGACTCTGGGCATAGGCTTCACAGCCTGCTATCAAGGCCCAGCAGTCCTCCTACATACGATACACCTCTCTACATGTCACCACTTCGGCACTAACACCCACCGTCCATATTGAATACATGCTAAGGCTGTCTTATACAGGACTGGTGTATTGGTATTAGCGGGTGTATTTTTATGACATGTCGGCGGGTCTACTGGTAGATCAGAAAAGCCTGATTTAATGAAACTCAAATCCTTAAACTGTTCCCTGCCCCAGCTGGGATTTGACCATGGGTCCATTAGAGCTGCAGGCTGCCTCACTACCGACTAAGCCACGCCGACTCCATGCCTTCTTTACCCTTCCCTGTTGTTGACTATATACACAGGTTCGCCCCTGTTTAGCCCTCTGCATCGCGGCAAATTTTTCACCAATGACCCTCCTCTAATAGCAGCAGATTTTCAAAAAAGTTTTTCTTTTTTGCCTAAAATATCCGCATTTTATGAGAAACATCGAAAATTCAGAGGGAAAGTACTCAGTTGAGTTTAGAAATACAGTACAGGTAAGAGTACACTAACCTTGTTACTGTGTTCTCTCAAGCCAGGCTCCAGAGAAGACGTTTTCTATGGGAAGGGTAACTATTTTGGGCCACTCATAATAGCTAAATATTTATTTATTTGGTATGTATTTATATGTAGTACAGGAGTATATTGGTTTTCACACAATAATATAGGTGATATAAGCGTTGTTCACTCAACAAACACATCAACATATGGCACCTTCTTTTACGATATTACCTCCTCATCACTTCTGCTTGTTTCTTCCTCTACCTTGTTTTTTCCTTTGTCCTCCACCTTGGGAATCAATTTCACCTTGAATTTCGTCATTGGAGAGACCGTGGCGAGACACGTTCTTACTGGCCAAGTCACTGCTAACAGGTGAGTTGCCGAGGAAATGGCGTGTGGGGGTCTGGGGGGGGGGTCAGGTGGGGCCAGGCAGTATCCCTGTCTGATGGCGGGTACACGAAGGTCTCCCACATATGCCTACCAAAAATCACCCATGAAACTTTAAAAATGTGCAAATGATGGACCTCGCAATTGCAAAACGTATGGATACATCATCGGGTATCATTGTAACAAAATGTAGTGACGTATCCATACGTCAGCAGACCATGGCGGGTTAGAGTACAACTCTCATGTGTGGGGAGGCTCCCCACATACAGCTCTTCTCAATAGGATGGAGTCAAAGGCTTTTCGTCTCATCAACTCTCCTCCTCTTACTGGCTCCCTTCAACCTCTGTCTCTGCCACACTGTTGCCTATCTCTTTCTATCACTACTTCAATGGTCACTGCTCATTTGAACTGTCTGCTTGCATCCCTCCACCTCTACAGTGGGTGCGTAGCAAACACCTAGCAACAAACTCTCATCCCTTTTCTGTCCAACTCTCTAATGCAAGAGTTAACCATTGCTCCCACTCCTTCATTTATGCAACAGGTCAACCCAAGAACTGTCTCCCTCTGTCTATATTTCTTACTTCCTATGATCTCCAGTCTTTCAAATGCAGTGTGTTCAGGCATCTTGAAATGAACGGATCTTGAATTTGGCTCTTTTGTATAGTTCTTGTTATTTTTCTTGGAAGGAACTGTTTTGTGGGCTCTGCCTTTGGTTCCTTCTTCCTTGCATAAAAAAAAATAACTTATGATTACATATTTTTGCCTTTTGGCTGGCGTGAGGACGTTAGTTAGTTTGGTGTAGTGCTGCCATGGGAGGAGGATATGAAGAACAGTGACGAGAAACAAGACCCCGTTTTAGTGGCTACAGCCTCTAACAGTTCTACAACCCCTGCATCTCCCCACCAAGTTCATGATCGGCAACAGTGGACGTCAACAGTGCAAACCGCAGTGCTTTGTGTAGCAGAGCCGTCCAGTCTCTTAGCAACCACAACTTCAATTTCTCCACTGACCAGTACAGTAATCTTCCCATTATCCGATGTAATACAGCCAAAGGCATGTCCAGGAAGTGGGTCCGTCTGGATAGTGGGCCCCTGCCTCCTGGACTGCTGCTTATGGACCCTAGCCCAGCCTAACTAAGAAAACCACCTACATAACTCCTTACCAGACTTGCATAACACCTATTTAAGGCCCTAATCACACAACTAAGGGACAGAAAGCATGAAATAACTGAAAAGGAACCATAGAATGAAGATTTAGAGGTCAGTATGGAAAATACTATACAGTACTTAACAGTATCCGGGGTACTTACAACAAGTCTGTGGCCATCGCAATGAATAACCCACCCCCTCTCTAACTCTGACAGTAATAAGGTGCACCTAAAGCATCTGCAGTAATCCAGTTTTGCACTGCACTTAATCATTTGCATTCTGAACTTGAAACTCTTAAAACTGCGCATTCATTTCTCACTTGCATTCTACCTGACTCTCACCACTGTTGCACTCTGCACTGCACTGAAGCCTTTTCACACTAAATTCTAATTCCTTAACACTGCACATTCTTTTCTCACTTGCACTCTACTGTACTTGACTCTCAACAGTGTTGCACTCCGCACTTATCCCGTTAACTGTGCATTTTTGAGGTGTCTGTGGTGCGCAGACATAGGGGTAAAAATGAAATTTCCCAAAGTCCAAAGTTTGTCTTAGGAATTGAGAGAACACATGCCAAAGTATATAGTAACGAAATATTAGCTCAATATTTACCTCAGTAAAGCCATGGATGAACATCGAAGTGTCTGAATCCCTATTGGAATGTATGGTTTTCATTTTCTTTTTCAGTTTCGGTTTCGGTTTTGAAGGCTCAAACATGCTTGCATGGGTCTGCCTTGGTCACCATGGCACTATATTCGATATTCACCTGCACAGCCAGGGCTGTATTGAGCAGTCGCACTCGGAACAGCCCAGGCTGTATAGAGCAGTTAATGGTTTAAGTCTCTGAACTCTGAATTCTAATTTTTTAACACTGCGCATTATGTTCTTTACACTGCACAATACTGTAAATTCCCATGTGGTCTAGTGGCAAGTTTTTGCTGTTTATTCACTGTCAGAGTTCAAGAGTAGGTGGTGAAGGTGGCCGAGGGGCCCGTTGCTGGGACTTGGTGATGGACTATCCACTGCAGACAACTTCGAAGACAGGCATAACCTCACGTCCAGTGGTGACTCCATCATGGCTGGTGTGCTGGGCTGTGGCCTGGAGGTGGAAGGCCTGTCTTGGGGAGGCAGTGGTGCGGAGCTAGGGCTCAGTACAGCAGGGGTCACGGGCCTGAAGAAAGTGTCAATGGGTGATTGACGCAACGAATAGGGATTCTGGTGATTCATGATGCACTGCCTGAAAGCGCACACTTCCTCCACAACTCCCAAGGGCCCCATCTCCCTGTCGCAGTCCAGATGTTCCAGGTAGTCGAGAACAAAAATGACATGCTCCCAGACTGTGCTCAGCTCGGGGATGGCTGGAGTAGTGCCACACTGAGAGGAGTCCACATCATCGTGGCTATCCTCACCAGAATCTTCAAGCTGTGTACTTGGACCAGCAACTGAAGATGCAATTTGAATATCAGACATGATCTGATACCCAGGATCGCCCACATCGTCATCCAACCACTCACGAACGTCATCCACATCATCATCACCAGTCACACGAAGACGTGCATGGAAGTCATCCATGTCAAAACCTAGGAAGTCGTGCACCACATCGGCTCTGTGAAGCAGATAAGACCAACCACTTTCCAGAGTCTTGACAGAGATTTCCCTCCATGCACTGGCCCAGTTGAAGATGGCTGACTTGATGTTGTAGCGGCCAATGTTTTCCACAGTTTGCTGGCCTCATGTGTCCTGTCCCTCCCTGCACTCGTCCTCGTCCTTGAGAACAACCATCACCTTGTCCAGGAAGTTCCTTCGGTACAGCCTCTTCGTTGCTATGATCACTCCTTGGTCCATTGGTTGGATGAGAGCAGTCAAATTAGGTGGCAGAAACATGCACCTAATGTGGCCATTCTCAGCCACCAAGTCCTTGTCGGATGGATGCCCAGGTGGATTGTCCAGAAGCAGGGCCTTTACCTGGTCGTGCGGGATTCCCAGTGTGTTTGTCTTTGAAGATCTTGGCTGTGAACCAAGCCTTCACAGAATGGTACCAAACAGTAGAGAGGACATCCATAACCCCACAAAGCAGATATCTGTTGCTTGCAAAGGTTGCGGCCAGGTACACGCTTCTCCTTCTTCTTTGCAAGAGTGTTGGCATCAAGCAATAAAATAGACCAATTTCGTCAACATTGTAAACTTGACCAAGAGTGAGGCCCTCCCTGTCAATCAAGCCCTTTACCTTTTGCCAAAACTAGTCTACTCCCTTCTCATTGGCATCCAGATCTTCTCCATGGGCCTTACAGTTGGCAAGGCCATGCCGTAACTTGAAAGCAAGAAGCCAACCCTCAGATGCTTTGAAGTCTGGGGTGTTGTGTAAGCCTGTGAGCTTCTCAGCAGCAGCTGTCAACCCCGTACCACGCACCATCACACCAGCAGTACATTGTTGTCGGTACCAAATCAGCATGGAGCGGTCGATTTCTGCAAACCGGGGAGTGAACATAACCTTCCTCTCCACGTTGCGTTTGATCTTCGATGCGAAGTCAGACATGCATGGGCGAGCTTGTCCCGGGATCTCTTGATATCAAACAATGTAGAGTGGGCCAGGTTGAATTCACAGGGGATGTGTGATGTTGACCATCCTGCATCTACCTTGTCCAATATCTCCCTCTACTTTTCCAGAGTCAGAACCACTCGTTTCCTTTTCTCAGGCAGCGGGACCATCATCACACACACGAGGAAGAGGCAGGAGAGGAACAGTAGGGCCTACAGCTGGTAGGGCACCACCACAAAAACGAGCACTTGGGTGGCCATGGTGACGCGGGTGCACTTACAAAATGGGGAGGAGGCAGAACTACACGGCAAAACGCAGCTGGTTCGTGCTGTGCATCAAGTTCAAATCAGGGTTGAAATTTTTTTTTTTTTTTTTAATGATATTGGGAAATTTTGGGGTAATGAAGTCCCGGACCTAAAATGTCCAGGTAGTGGGGTGACTGGGTAGTGGGTGTCTGGATAATGGGCAGATTACTATATTTCCTTTCTTTGTTTTCGAGGCTTAAAATTATACACTGGTCAACAAAATTTTAAAATGTGTCATGGTTCTATTATATTCTGAGGTGGTTCTAAGCAATATGAACTTGTGAATTTCGATTATGATATCCAATTTTCTCTAGGACACACAGTTTTTGAGAACCGGTATACCATAGGAATATCTGCTCGTACATGGGAAAATCGGACCCAACTCCTTTCATAGAGATAAATACACCTTATAAAGGTGCACTTCAGCTAGTTCTTGTGGTGGTTTTATCAATTTCAGTAAATACCTGAATCACAGGATATTTAGCAACTCAAAGGGAATCAGTCACTGCCAAAAGTCTGGTAAAAAAAAAAAAAAATCCCACAATGTAGCAGATCATTTTTTTGTTTTACAGTAATGCATGCATAGGGGAGTCTTATATTTGCCTACCGAATACATGCCTTGGTCTGTGTTGGCATACAGTGGAGTGCCATAACTGTATGAATGCATCAGACACATTCTGCTACATCTGTAGCCTCTTTAAACCTGAAAGCCTGAAGAAACCAATTACAAGGAATGTTGTGGCTGCTTACAGACGTTAATTCAAATGCCCTGTTGGTGATCAAGACACGATATCGACACCCCATACAGCATGCAAACCCTGTGTAAATCACATGAGTGAATGAAAGCGTGGTAAACGGCCATCAGGTTTGCCTTTCGCCAAATCAGTGGTTTGGTGCGACCCAAATGATCACTGTACTGACTGCTACTTTTGTCTCACAAACACCAAAGGGTATTCAGTGGAAACCCGACCCAAGATCAAGTATGCTAATGTACCTTCTGTTCTTAGGCCTGTACCCCATGGTCTGAGCTTCCAGTTCCAGTTCATTTGTTTAATATCACAAATGAATCAGAATCTAGTTAGGAGGATAGCTGCATGGATGCCAACTTTCAAAAAGATTTAGAGAGCAAGGAGCTGCATCTCATCAGACAGGTAGAGCTGCATGACCTTATAAGAGATCTTGACCTGCCCAAAGAGAAAACTGAACTCCTTGGATCTCAGCTCAAGTAATGGAACCTGCTACAAGATTGAGTTTGTACCACCACCCTCTGTCATTGACATGAAGAGTTCTCAATGTACTTCAGGATGGACGATATGCTTTGTTGTATTGTTAACCCGCCCCGTACCGACTAATTTATTACAAAAGCCACCCACAAAACCCAGCAAATTTTCGACTTGTGTTTTTCTTTTCTCAACCCTCTGCTTTTTATGAGAAACATCAAAAAATCATAGAGAAATCGTTCACCTGAACTTTAACCCACCGCACACTGGCTATTTTTAGCCCTCTGGGTCACCCCAGTCCCTGCCATTTTTTTATCATTTTTTTTTTTTTTTGGCTTAAATGATAGATTTTGATGTGGAAACAACGAATTTTGCCATTATAATGCTCACTGAGGGTCAGTAATCAGTTTTATTGAGTCCTGCATACTCATGTACAAGTATAGCCACTCTTTCACGCTCACCACGTACGTGAGAGAAAGCCGTTTTCTGTGTAAGGTATACTCAGGTATTTATGCTTGGAAGGTATAGCAATGTTCAGTACACTTTTCTGATTACTTATTACTTCAGCATCTATCACATTTTGCTTGTCTTTCTCGCTGTGAATGCATGATCTTACACTTACTTGAAGATAGGTACAACCTGACTTCATTACGTACAGTCCTGGCACTTACAAGAAGGTATTTACAACTTGACTTCACTATATAGTCCTTACACCTACAACTTACACTTACATGAAAATATTTACAAAATGCCTTCACTATGTACGGCACTGGGTGAGGCACACAGGTAGAGTGAGGAAGAGCGAGCATGAGGGGGGGAAGTGAGTGAGTGTATGGCCTTGACAGCATGGGGATGGTAGAGGAACAGTTACCTTACATGCCTGCCAATTTTTACCCACGAATCTTGAAAAATGCAGTCACAGTGAAGTTTTTTATTTTAAACCATTTTAAAAAGGCACTGGCACTGGCTGCAGTATTACGTCAGACTGTTTTAAAACGGCACTGGCACGCGGCAGGTAAAATTGCCAGTACAGGTAACAATCCCCTCACCTGGCTGTGTTTTCTATGGGGCCTGGCTCCAGAGAAAACGTGTTCTATGGGAGGGGTAATTGTTGCAGACCACTCATAATACGTATTTATTTTTTTATTTGGTACGAATTTAAATCTCGTACAAGAGTATATTGGTTTTCACACAGTATTATAAGTGATATAAGCATTATTTCATTCACGAAATACATCAACATACCACACCTTTTTTGGCAACATTACCTGATCATCATTTCTGTCACTTCTCTAACGTTACATAAACTTTGTCCTCCACATTGTCATCAATTGGGAAATCACCCTGGCCTTGAATTTCGTACAGTGGCACAACATGTCTTTACTGGGCTGGTCACTGGTAATAGGTGAGTTGCCGAGACAATGGCGTGCCGGGGGGGGGGGGAGGTCATGCGGGGTAAGGCATTGTCCCCGCATGGCATCAGATGGGGGAAGGTGTCCCGTGTATACATACCAAAAATCACGTGCAAAATTTGAAAAATGTGCAAATGACTGACCTTGCAATAGCAAAGTGTTCATCATATGCTGTGGGGAATGAGTGTGAAAAAAAAGTTGCAACGTGCAATGCATGTTGTGGGTATGGGGTGGGTTAATGTAACACCTTTGTAAGTCTCGTCCTTATCAAAGAAGAGAATGACGGTTATTTATAGATTCTGGGAAGAAATCACTGATGGTAGTCCTTCCCTATAACGGGAGGGGGTTGGTGATAGCTAATACCCTCTTCAGGAACAAAATGATCCACAGGTATACATGGCGAGTAATGAGAAGGGTGGGTGGTGAACTGAATGAAAGGAAGGCCATGATTGATGATGTGTGTGTGTGGATGAAGGGTTGCGAAGGTGTGTAATAGATGTAAGAACATATAGAGGTTGGGGGATTGGCCTTTCTGACCACCACTTGATAGTGGTCAGAATTAAGGTCCAAGTAAAATGGAGAAATAGAAGAAGGGAAGGACGGGAGGGAGGAGTAGGTGCAAGGAGAGTGGAAATGTTACAAGAGGATGATAAAAAGGCATAATATAAGACAGAAGTGGACGAGCGATTGGGTAAATATGGATTGGAGCAGATGGAGGAAGTGCAAGGTCTGTGCAAGATATTTAGAGAAGAAATATGTGCGGCATGTGAGATGGTGTGGGGTGAAGAGAAGATGAAAGAGGGCGCAAGGAACAGCATGGTGGAATGAAGAGATGAGACAGGCTGTGGCACAAAAGAAGAAAGCATGCAATTAATGGATGAGAAATAGGGGTATGGAAGAAGTTGAGAGACAGAAGAGAGAGCTATATGTAGAGAGGAAGAGAGAGGTGAAAAGAGTAGTGGGAGAGAGTAAGATGAGAGTGGATGAGGAATTTGGGTATAAAGTGGAGGGACTGTAATAAAATGTTCTGGAAAGAGGTAAAGAGAGTTAGACAGGGTGGCAATGATGCTGTTTGGGGAGTGAAAGATAAAAACGGTAGATAACTAATGGCGAAGGGAGAAAAACTGAGCAGATGGAGAGAACACTTTAATGAATTGCTGAACATAAAGAATGAAAGTAATGCGAGTATAAGTGGCTGGGGAATGGCTGGGAGAAGGAGGGATGTGAGAAGAGAGGAAGAAAACAGTAGAATGAATGTTGTAGAAGCAATGAAGAAAGTTAAAATGGGGAATACCCCAGGAATTGATGGAGTGTGTGGTGAAATGCTGAAGCATGGGAGAGAGATAGTAGTAGAATGGAGGTGGAAGATGTGCAGGTTGGCCTAGGAGGAAGGTTGAGTCCCGGAGGATTGAAAGTCAGGTATAATTATTCCCCTGTACAAAGGAAAAGGGGAAAAAGAAGTGTGTGGTAATCACAGGGGCATATGTCTTCTGAGTGTAATAGGAAAAGTATATGGTTGGATATTTATTGACAGAGTTAAGGAAATAAGAGAGGATTTAGTTACAGAAGAACATGGAGGTTTTAGGAATGGACGAGGTTGTTTAGATCAGACATTCATTCCTATATCTTTAGTGGAAAAGTTCCTAGGCAAGGGAAAGAAGTTGTATGCGGCCTTCATGAATTTGGAGACAGCATATGACATGGTCGATTGACAAGGATTGTGGAAAGTATTAAGAATATATGGAGTAGATGGGAAGTTGTTGAATGCTGTGAAGAGTATGTATGAGGGGGCTAAGGATGCAGTGCGTGTGGTTAGTGAACAGAGTGAATTTTCCTATTTGAAGGTCAGATTGAAACAGGGACGTGTCATGTCTCCATGGTTGTTCAGTCTGGGTATGGATGGGGTTATAAAAGAGAAACAAGGTAGGGCAGTGGATGTTGGAGTGGCCCTGGTGAGAGAGGGCAGTGTTTGGAAATTCCCTTTACTGTTGTTTGCAAATGATACTGTGTTGTTAAGTGAAGACAAAGGAGAGCTGCAATGCTTGGTGGCTGAGTTAGGGAGAGTGTGTAAGAAACGGAATCTAAAGGTGAATGTAGGGAAGAGTAAAGTTATGGTCTTCGAGAGAAGTGAAGTCAATGAATGCAGAGTGAGGTTGGATAAGGAGGAAATGGAAAATGTATGTTTAAGTACCTGGATATTGTGATGAGTAATGATGGAAGTTTGGAGAGTGAAGTGCTTGAAAGGGTACAACAAGGAAAAAAGGTTGCTGGTTCTTTGAAAGCAGTGATAAGAAACAAGGAAGTGAGCATGGAAGTGAAAAAGTTATTACATGACAGTATTGTGATACCAACTCTAACGTACGGAAGTGAAGCCTGGACCTTGTTGGAGAGACACATGTCAAGACTGAGAGTAGTAGAAATAAGTTACCTGAGAGGAGCATGTGGAGTCACATGGAGAAACAGACTGACAAATGAGGATGTGAAGGAGCGTTGTGGTGTGATGTCGATGTGATAGAAAGCGTTAGGAGAAACACACTGATGTGGTTTGGCCATGTGGAGAGGATAGAGAGTGAGAAACTGATGAAGAGAGTGTATGTGAGTGAGGGGGAGGGGGAGAGAGGGAGAGGGAGGCCAAGGATGAGATGGAGGGATGGAGTGGAGAGGTATATGATGGAGGGGTTGTGAGCTGGGAGCAGGGCAGGAAATGGCGGTTTGTTTGTGGCCACCCCGTATGGGATTAAGGCGTCACGCAATAAATAGATATAGAACTTCTTTCTGTTCCAATTGTGCATGCCCATGGAATGAATGGAAGTTATGAAACTACAGTATGAGTACCTTGTTGGATGCTGTTTACTACAAAGCACATGAATGGAACATCTGTGCGGACCTGAAGTGACCTACATGCTTCTAGGACTTCGGGAAGGTTACACAAAGCACATGTTTTTTTCTTTGTTTATGAGACAGTAGAGTAGACGTTTAGCGTTAGGCCTACAAACAAAAGGAATGGTCAGTGCAACCGAAAAATATGACTGGAAGGTTCAATTGTCGTCACAAATTTCCTTTTGACCATAAGAAGCTATTCTTGCCTCCACTTCATTTGAATCTTGGTTTGATGAAGAACTTTGTGAAGGCCATGGATCACGATGATGCTGGCTTCCACTACTTGCTAACGAAGTTCCAAGGCATTATATCTGAGGTCAAAGTAAAGGCAGGTGTTTTCAATGGTCCACAAATTCGTTTTATACTCAATGATCAGGATTTTGTAAAGAGCCTCTATAAGCTGAAATGGACTGCTTGGGAGAGCTTCGTGGTTCTTACCAAGAATTACAAAGGAAATTTTCGAGTGCCGAACTAAAAGGAGCTTTGGGACAAGATGTTGAAGCGTTACCATTCACTCGGTGCCTGGATGTCACTCAAGGTACATTTCTTTCATTCTCATTTGGACTTCTCTCCACTTTATCTTGTTGATGTCAGTGATGAACATGATGACAGGTTTCACCAGGAAATTTCCATAATGGAAAGCCGATATCAAGGCCGATGCAATCAAAACATGATAGGAGACTATTGTTGGACTTTACAGCGTGAAAATAATTGCAACTACAAACGCAAAAGCAAAGAGTAGAAGCACTTCTAGTGTGCAAAGTCTTGTAATAATGTTTCGTATATACCGGTTTCTGATTAATATGTGATATAAAGCAAAACTTTATTTTTTGTGATAATATATAGAGTTACTGAAACTTATTTAAAGAAATATGCATGATTCAAGGAATTTTCCCACATGTATGATGAATTACGTCAAGCTTACCTGATAGCCGAAGTTTAGGCTCATATTAGAAATTGTGGGTACGAAATTAGTTAGAAACAGTTGTTAGAAACAGCTGTTAGAATTATTAATAATCCTGCTATTACTAATAATTTACCTCCCCTACAAGTAAGAAGGAATGTTGCCTCCCTTGCATTATTTTACAAATATTTTATAGAAAATGCTCAGACAAAGTTGCGTCCATTGGGCCACCTCTTCATGCCTTCCCTCGTGCTACACAGGCATCTGGTAGCGCTCATGACTGGAATGTCACTCAGCCATATTGCAGAACTTCTGCCTGTCAAAAGTATTTCATTCCCTGAACTGCATCTCTCTGGAACTCGCTTCCCCAGAGTTGTTTCCCAAAACTTGAAGCTACAGCTGTTCAAGTCTAACTGTTACAGATACTTTATGAACAGAAGACACCAGTACTCTGGTGTATGGATTAGTTTTTTTTTTTTAATTTGTTTTTCCTTCCTCTATTCTGTTAAAAAAAAAAAAGTCAACCATTTTGGCTGATGACCAATATGGTCAATTTGCGTGAGTGATTACTCGTGTAAGTTCCCTTTTAACGTAAATTTATTTTGTTGTAATTAATAAATTTACAGTTCTTCCCTTTGAGCTCGATTAAGTGTCGTAATCGTGTTCGATTACTCCACATTGACATTACTTAATTTGCTTACTCCCAGTTTCCTTGATATTAATCACAACTGGTACTTAAGCCTGTTCTTTTATATTTATTCATAAATCTGCTTGTGTCAACTAGAGTTAGCACTGGCAAAAATCTGTCTATTAGTATTAATGATCGATTGTCAGAGGTAAGGACACTTTCTCAGAGGCCAACAGTATCAACGATTCAGCATTCATGAGTGATTAGTTTCTGTTGTGTACTGTTGAGAAAGTTTATGAAATTCTCGTCTTTTGAGAATCGGCGAAGTAAGCTAAAGTAAAAACTTACTGCTTGATTCCATAAGTCGATTCCTTTGTGAGACCTGACCACTTATTTGCAATTTATTCATTTTTTACAATAAAAGTGATGGACAGCCAGGTTGAAAAAAATAAAATAATGGCTAAATAGCACAATTTTAAAAACATGTTGGAGTCCACAGGAACCCCATCAGCTCACGAAGGGATAAACTGATTTTGTGCGTTGTCATCTGTGAAGAAAACAGAACAATACCTCATATTTTATTTACGGTATTCGAGATAACTAACCCTAAAAGAAACTATCATTTTCAACCTTGTATGATGGTAACGTCAGACTTTAGCAATGAAAACCAATGAAGTTGTTTGTATATTGACACTGGGTGAGTTTTCGTCACAGGGGGATGTGAATTTATGAATTATAAATGCTAAATGTTACTTGAAAATAGAGACAAGGAACTGACTTCTGAAAATCAAGTAGTAAGTTTTACTTTAAGCAGGCTTACTTCGCCGATTCTCTAAGGACAAGAAATTATAAACTTTCTCAATAGTACACAGGAGAGACTAATTACTTACGAGTGCTGTTTGTTGGTTCTGTTAGCCTCTCGAGACAGTGAGTCCACCCCTGACAATCAATAACTAATGCTAATAAAAATAGACAGGTTCTTGCCGATGTTTAACTCCTGGCTGGCACAACGGATTTAAGTTTGATACAAAAGAACTAGCCTAAGTACCAGTTATGGATACAAACTAGGAGCGACAACTAAAGTAAGCTTAATGTGGAGAAACAAAACACAATTCTAATTACATTTAGCTCAAAGAAAAGAACTGTAAATTTATTGATTACATTGAATTGAATTTGTTATATGAATCTCAAAAATGAATTCAAAAGGGGAATTCACGGTCACTAAGGGATTCATGAATTCAAATAACAAGGAAATACACTCACTCGCTCATTCAAAAACTAATCGAACTTAAGCCTAGAAAAAAGAACAGAAATACTGGTCAGTGGAGGGACGGAGCCGAACGAAAGACTGGGCATCTGCGTGATGAACACCAGGCGCTGCTGTTCACTGCAAGCTCACTTAGCTGATCACCGTCTAGGTGGAGATTCAGGAATTCGCTGCACAATGGACACGTTGCTCTCAGCACTGGGCACAAATGATCCTACCCTCGAGGCAACCCAAAACTGACTAAGTTCAAACGGGGAAAAGTGGTAGGAGGTGGCCGTGTTTGCCAGAAGTATGCGTGGCCTAACTTCAATGGTCAACAGAGAGAGGGTAAACGATATAGACACGCAATAAATCACTCAGTGAAAGCACTAATCTCGTGCTTAAGAATGGTCACTTATGAAACAGTGACAAATGTTCTGAAAACCATCCTGATCGAAGTGCATACAGAGACGGTTGAACTGAGTGATGCCCAGTGGGAATTCCCCTAGAGTTCGTGGTTCTCTCACCGAATTACAATGTCACGAGTTTGTATAAATACATTTGCACGAATTCGTGACAGTTTTATTTAGGAATCCATGGTCAATGCCGTTGTTGAGCTTATGGGTGCTTATGTAATAAATATGTGTTATTTCTTTTTAATTGGCATGTGTAATTGTTTTACTAAAATCTATGACGTTAATTGAATTTCACACCATATGAAATTGACAGAAATGATGTCTGTAGAGTATACAGTATGTGTTTTGAAGGTAAACAAATTTTAAAAGGTGTGTGAGGGTTTTTGCAGTAGTAATTGAATGCATTCAGTGAAATCCTGTGCATACAGTAGAGGTTTCAACCTAAAGGGAGCTCAAGCTTCCAGTGGTATTATATTATCTTCTTACTTCTGGGCAGACATGAGTTTAGGGGTAAAACAAGATTTTTCTTTTTGTGTGTGTGATTAATTTGAATCAGGCCCTCATTTCTTGCGGAAATGTGTCTTTTCCAGAACCAGTGGAATCACATTAAAAATCAACAGAATAAAAAATTATTTCTAAGTGGGGATGTTATAGCCAACAAACCTTCCCTTGTATGATATCAACCATGCAGACTGCCACTAAACATAACTTTGAGAAGCACTGGTGAGACGGTGGTGATTTGGGTTTGTCGAGCAAGCAAGGGGTGAAAATTCTCACGTCCAACATGACGTC